>NC_137773.1:50050313-50545313 GCF_963455305.1 Plecotus auritus | reverse complement strand
TTTCTAATCTTAATGCGAAACTATGTAAGTTATTTTTAAGTAATTAAATATCTTCATATTTGATTCCCTTTATGTTGTATCTACACTGCCTTTGATGGGATCGAATGAACTTCTACTCTGCCCAAAGTGTAGGAATCTAATCACTGTAAGTTAATCTCTCTTTTTGTTTTCTCACAATCACAAAGACTCTTTGAAAATAGCTTTAGGGATATTTTTTAATTGTTTTAAAAAACCCATTTGGATCTATGTAAATTTAAACACCATAATGTATATTTTGCCAAAACAAATTTAATGTAAATAACTCCAATTTTGTGCCTGCAACATACTTTTCTAGATTAAAGGCTCAAAGATTATTTTAACTAGCTCCAACAGGTTAGTATACGATTTTATTTAAAATGAAATGTATTATTGACATATTTACTCTGAATTTGGTTGAGCCTGAAGATGAATCGCAACTATTAACATGAGTACCTGAAAAAGTAGGAGACAACCTTGGAAGAGCCTCCATAAACAGTATATGCTTTCTTCTTATGCAGAATACCGATGAGTAAGCCAGTGTCATAAGTAGGACATGTGAAATATTTTTTGGCTATGATTACTCAAGATTAACCAAGACAACCCAAATCAGTTGGCCGCATATACTGGTAGTCACTGCTGCTCAACTGTGTCTCAAGCATACCGAGAGACGTAGAGAAGGGGACAGAGGGTTTAACTGCCTCTCCTACGTAGGCAGACCTATTTAAGTGGCTATGACTCTTACAAAGATTTTCCCTTTGCGATTTCATACATGTAATAGTCCACCTGATGAACAAACAATTACAGATTCAGGTATGAATATTTATTCTGTGTGTTGGTATCTTAAATATAAAAGGGTAGGAGAATCTCCTTCCTTTTGCCTTCATTCTGGCATTCAATTAACATTCTGTTTCTACATAATAAGGGGCCATATTTCATGGACACTGGTTTTTGTGTTTTTGGAAAATATGCACATTATAGATTAAGATTATTCACTTTAGTGGTTTTGATTTCTCCTCCGGTCTCTCTCCTTGACTTGCAAATGGGCACTGTGTCCTTAAGTCCTTTACTGTGGCACCCACATCCCAGGTGTCTCTTCCTCTCTTCATGACACCAGTCATATTGGATTAAGGCCCACACATGACCTCACTTACCCTTAATTACCTCTTTAAAGGCAAATTTAATTCTCCAAATACAAGTATATTCTGAAGTATATATATTGGGGTTTAGAGCTTCAACATACAAATTTTGGGGGAACACAATTAGGCACATAATATGAAGGAATTTGTGGAACAATTTATAGTTGATTATGCTAACTATTTTTCTTCTGTTTAGCCATGATATTCTCTACTATAAATTAAAGTAATTGAGAATATTCTCTGACACCAGGAGTTTTTAATGAACAATTTATATTAATTGCACATAAAAATGAAGTAAATTTTTTCAAATTATACTTTGCATGTTTGTGTAATTACAAAGCAGTGGGTTATCCAAGTAAAGACTTCCAGGGGGGGAAGTACAGGCACACCTTGGAGTTATTGTGGGTTCGGCTCCAGACCTTTGTAATCAAGTGAGATTCACAATAAAGTCCTACTCAATTTTGTTGCTGGTGGAGGGCTGTGCCTCCAATTTGTAAAAAAAATAAAATAAAATTGCAACACCTGCTAAGTTCAATAAAACAAAGCATAATGAAACAAGGGATGCCTGTAACACAAGCCTATGGTGATGGGGTGTTTTCAAGGATAGAATGAAAAGTAAGGTACACATAGAAATTTTAAATGGTGATATTTCTCCTTGGGTATGAAAAAATAATTTTCTTTTCCAATGGCAGGAGTGGAAAAAAGAGTAGTAGTTGGACAATGACAGAATCCTGGGGTGTAGGGGGGGTCTCTATCCCAAGTATATTTAATAAAATATTTATTCTAAATACTTACTTGGATGATTAATTTTATGGATCAACTTAAGTGGGCCATGTAGTGCCCAGATGTTTGATAGAACATTATTCTGGGTGTTCCTATGAAGATGCGTTTAGATAAGACTAGCATGTATATTAGTAGCCTGAGTAAAGCAATTGCCCTTATAACAGACTAAATAGAGCAAAAGGCTGATCCTCCCTCCTGTAAGAGAATTCTCTTGCCCAACAGCCTTTGAACCTGGACATCAGCTCCTCCTTGTTCTACAGCAACATGCAGACCTACAGACTTGCATTGGGATATTATGTAGGTCCTATACATTTTAGACTCAGCAGCTGCCATAACAGCATTAGGCCATTCCTTATAATAAATGGAGGAAAAGAGAGACATCTGAACCCCATAAATACCCTCAATGGGAGCTTAATTTTTGTGTGAGTTTTAATTATTGTCTATAATAGAGCCCTCTCCTAAGCTACTCTAAGGAACCAATAGAAATAATGTACTGCAATAGATTTATATTGGCATAACATGTCAATTAGCAGGGAAATTAGAGAAATCTTTAGAAAGCACTCGGGGTTTAAGAATTATGAAAGGAAAATATATAAATTTATAGAAGTGAAGGATCATTTCGCTTTTGTTGGCAACAGTAAATTTGTACCAGTTATCTATTCTGGCTGCTAAAATGAAAACCACAGGCCCAAAATCACAACACTCGTGCTAAAAGCCCATGATACCAAACCAAGACTCTACACCAGATCTAATTGCAGTTTCAACCACTCCAAGGACTTAGGTGTTTTTTAAAATCTTCACCCAAGGATGTTTTTAGTGACTTTAGAGAGAGACAAAAGGAGGGGGAGAGAAAAAGGGAGAGAGAGAGAAACATCAATTGGTTACTTCCTTTATGCTACCAACCAGGGATCCAACCCACAACCTAGGTATGTGCCCTGACCATGAATCAAACCTGCAACCTTCTGGTGTTTGGGACCACACTCCAACTAACTGAGCCATCCGGCCAGGGCAAGAAACACAGTCTTAATCAACCAGTAAGGTAATTTATCAGGTGAGCCTTCTCCATCCCCCACAGAAAGAAGAGGCAAGCTGAATGATAAAACCCCTTCCTCTTCTCCTCCCCAAAAGTAAAAACCACCTGGTCCCCAAATAATCCTTCTTTCCTCTTGTCAACAGCCCCCTTGTCCCACTTTTCTTCCTATAAAAACCTTCTATTTTGTACCCTGGAGCACCCTCTACTTGCTACATGGAACACTCCCTCCTGATTCTGGAGTCACTTAATAAAGCCAAGTAGATTTCAAATTCACCCAGTAGAATTTTGTTTTTTAACCCAGCAAAACAAGCCACCGCAGAACTTCCAAACAACAACATGAATTAGTTATTTCACTCACTCATGCAATTTGAGCAGGACTCAGTGGGACCAGTTCCTCGCTCCTCCACACTGGAGGGCAGGTTCTCCTTCCAAAGTAGCCCCTCACCAGGCTTGCAAACTGGTGCTGACTGACGGCGTGGCCCTCTCTTATATGGACTTCTCTAGGGCCCCACCCACGCTCCTCGTCACACATGATGGCTATTATCTCCGGGCAATCACAAAATTCAAGAAATCCCTGGATCCAGAATAATATTATGGGTCAAGCTGTCAAAGAGCTTGACTTTAAGGACAAAGAGCAAAAGCCTCCTTCTCTGTGGGAGGAATGTCCAAGCATTATGGAGCCCTGCTTTTAAACTGCCACAGTATGCCCTCTGGCCACACGTTATTGACATTCTCTCCACATGTAAATATGCTTGCCCTCTTGACAGCCCCTAGAGCACCTTATCCCTTTACAGAATTGGTTTCAGGCTCAAAGCCCAGAGTTTCATTAACTAAACATCCAGGTGAGGGTCCTTAGGGTTGATTCCTCGGGGAGAGCTCGTTAAGTATGGTCCTGCTAATCTGAAGACCTAGGAACAAAACAGTAAGTTATCTTGCCCATAACACTTGTGGCAAAGCACACGGGAACAGACAGGTGTAAGATGTTGCCAGTGACGTTCCCATTAAAAAAGGAGTAAAGGAGGCGCACAGAAGTCTCTGGTGCCTCACAACTGGGAACTCCAGCTGGGCCATTTCTATTCTTTAGGCTTTTGATGGTGAACTTTCCGTGCTGCCCACCAGGAATTGTCCTCTACGGTTCTTGTCTCTGCTCTCTGGACTCAGGTTCTGAGCTCTGAATCCTTCTCAACCAGCTTCTGCCCACGAGAGGGAGGGATCCAAAGCTACAGTTATTATATCAGAACAATTCTCTTAAAAATTGAGTGAATTTTCCATAAGTGTAATTAGGGTTCCCTCTTGCAGGCAAAAGCCACGACCACCTGTTCTTTTTAGAAAGTCCTTCCCTACCCCGGGCTCCCGTAGAGCTTCTGCAAGACATCAGTTTTAAGACTGTTAGAAGCCCCATTGGGAAGAGGAGAGGATTTGCAAGACATGCCCTTCGTCTGAAAGTTTCTGAGTTACCAACAATCTTTCTGAGACATTAAAAACAATCTTATTAAAAATAATCTTATAGTCCTACACAGAATGAGATTTGGGGCATCAGAGTATTTATTATTTTGAGAATTGTTTTTTTGTCACATGGCAAGACCTGGAAAGAGAAAGTGTTTTGTTTTTGAACCCAGCAAATTCTGGCTCCTTTAGACGTAGCCCTGCATTTCCTCACCTTGCACCCTCTCTTCTCTTGAATTTTTATCATAGCTAGCAAGCAGCAGCTATGTGGGATTTTCAATATTGTCCTAGATGGTTGAGTTTATTAGGTTCATTTCCTGTTCAACATTGACTGCAGGACCTAGGTTGCCAACATTTCCACCACTGTATAATAAACGTCCCTTTCTTCCAGCTCTCAATAACACATCCTTTATTTCCCTTTAAACCCTCACCAACCTCCTCAACGGCCTGTGGATTATTTTATGAACACTCATCTCAAGGCTCTTTGGCTTCCACCTAAAGCCCAGCCCCAAACCAATAACATACGTTGTTTTTTCTTACGGAATACTGCCCCCCACCCCTTTCCAGGTAACAAAATCTGTACCAGTTATTGATTACTATGAAACAAACCATCTCAAAAGATGGTGACTTAAAAAAAATAATGATTTGCCCTGGATGATGTGGCTCAGTTGGTTGAGCGTTATCCCATGCATCAAAAGGTCACTGGTTCGATTCCTGGTCAGGGCACATGCCTGGGATTTGGACTCAATCCCCAGTAGGGGATGTGCAGGAGGCAGCTGATCAATGTTTCTCTCTTACATCGATGTTTCTCTATCTCTCTCTCCCACCCCCTTTCTAAAAAATAAGTGAAAACATTTTTTAAAAGAATGATTTGTTGTTTGGCTCATTAATCCGCAATTTGGGCAGGCTTAGCAGGGAGTCTGTCTTTACTCTGGATTAGGAGGAGCGCCATGTTTTAAAACCTCCAAAATGTCCAAATAAAAATACGGAAATAAAAGCTGTTTCACTTCAGGGTAATGACACGATACTTTTGAACAACACAATATAGTGGTTAGTATATTATTAAGATTTTGAGATGAAAAATGATTAAGACTCAAGGAACAGACCTATATGAAAAATTTATAAATCTTGGACAACTTCATCTTATCACATCAAAAAGTATTAAAATAACCCTATCTAATAAAAGAGTAATATGCAAATTGACCATACCTCCACTACGCCCACAAGCCACACCCACCAGCCAATCAGGAGGGAAGATACAAATTAACCCAACCAAGATGACTGCGGCCATGGAGAGAGCAGGAGGCTTGGGTTTCTCCAGCATTGGAGGAAGCCAAGCTTTCTGCCTGCCTGGGCCTGCCTTGGCCTCTGCTTAAGGCTACAAACTTTCAATTATAGAAGATAAATAAGTCACAACAAAAATGGTGGCAGCCACGGAACTGGAGAGAGCAGGAGGCTTGAATTGCCCCCGGCGATGGAGGAAGCCAAGCTCCCGCAGCCCTGGCCTGCCTTGGCCTCTGCTTAAGGCTACAAAGTTTCAATTATAGAAGATAAATAAGTCCCAACAAAAATGGTGGCAGCCACGGAGCTGGAGAGAGCAGGAGGCTTGAGTTGCCCCCGGCGATGGAGGAAGCCAAGCTCCCGCAGCCCTGGCCTGCCTTGGCCTCTGCTTAAGGCTACAAAGTTTCAATTAAAGAAGATAAATAAATCCCAACAAAAATGGCTGCAGCCATGGAGCGAGCAGGAGGCTTGGCTCTGCTCAAGGCTACGAAGTTTCAATTATAGAAGATAAATAAATCCCAGATACCAGGGCCTCCGGTATAGGAGGCCTGCAAACCACCACAAGCCCCTTGCCCAGGCCACCCCATGTCTCAAGGGAACCCCACCCTGATCCAGGACACCCTTCAGGGCAAACCAGCCGGCCCCCACACATGCAGCAGGCCTCCATCCTATCTAATCTTCCTATCTAATAAAAGAGTAATGTGCAAATTGACCATCATTCCAACACACAAGATGGCTGCCCCCATGTGGTCAAAAATGGCTGCACCCATGTGGACACAAGATGGCCGCCACAAGATGGCTAGCAAGGGAGGGCAATTGTGGGCAATCAGGCCAGCAGGGGAGGGCAGTTGGGAGGGACCAGGCCTGCAAGGGAGGGCATTTGGGGGCGATCAAGCCTGCAGGAGAGGGCAGTTAGTGGTGACCAGGCCAGCAGAGGACAGAGTTGGGGGCGACCGGGCCTGCAGGGAAGGGCAGTTGGGGTGACCAGGCCTGCAGGGGAGGGCAGTTAGGGGTGACCAGGCCTGCAGGGGAGGGCAGTTAGGGGCAAACAGGCTGGCAGGGGAGCAGTTAGGCATCAATCAGGCTGGCAGGGGCGTGGTTAGGGGGTGATCAGGCTGGCAGGCGGAAGCAGTTAGGGGCAATTAGGATGGCAGGCAGGCGAGCAGTTGGGAGGCAGCAGTCCTGGATTGTGAGAGGGATGTCCGACTGCCCGTTTAGGCCTGATCCTCCCATTTAGGCCCGAGGATCGGGCCTAAACGGGCAGTCGGACATCCCTCGAGGGGTCCCAGATTGGAGAGGGTACAGGCTGGGCTGAGGGACACCCCCCCATGCACGAATTTCATGCACCGGGCCTCTAGTAGATTCATAATTGAAATGAGGAGATATGGTTTTTGATGGGTAGGGCATTGGATTCAGGACAAAAAACATACTAAGGGATAAATTCCAACTTATTTTAGAGCAGAATAAAGCATAAACTTCCTTCTGCAATTCCCTCCAGTAATTACGTTCACATCATCCAATATCCTCACCACATCAACTTCATTTTCCTGTTTCCCCTTTCTACCAATTTCTATGAAGTCCTTTTTATTTGTTGTTTGTTTTTGAACTAAGTAACTTTTGTTTATTGATGTTCATATTTCTTTTGGTTTTCTCTAGGACTTTGACTATATTTCTTTCATTATCAACTCCTTTTTTTTTGTTTGTTTGTATTATCATTTGTTTTTCAAATAAATATACCCTCAGAGCTACAGACCAACTTAAGTTATAGTTTACTGAACATGGGAGGGCCACCTAGTCTTCCAGATTCTGAAGTAAATTTAGAAGTGTTTCATTAGAATAATAGAGTGTTACGCAGCCTACAACCACAGCATTCCCTTCAATGACTGGGAACATTTATATACAAATCTAAATCTTTCCTCTGAAAGTAGCAAAAAAGTTCTAGAGGTGTTACTGTACAACCAAAGGAACAGACTATGAAATTCCCATCTGACTCTGAAAGAAAACCTTCCTGTACCAATTTAATTTCTGGTTTGCCATGGTTGTATGAAGAGTTGACTTTGTGGGTTTAAGCTGAGACTTACTAGTATAAGGAGGAGAGATATTTTGGTATGAATATGTTAGATGAGGGGTTAAAAAAGTCATAGTTTAAAAATGCATTTCACTGAAAAAGTTAAAAGTATCAGAAGAAGGAAGGGGAGAAAGAATGGAAAGGCAGGGCAGGAAGGGTTTTATTCTCATCCAAAATATGTGTGTGTGTGTGTGTGTGTGTGCATGTGTGTGTGTGTGTGTGTGTGAGAGAGAGAGAGAGAGAGAGAGAGAGAGAGATTAATTGTAGATTTGTTTATTGAGAGGAGTCAAGTTTGACCAAAATGAGAAATATCTTATTTTTTACAATCACATATACTTTCCAGAAATAGACGGTATTTTTATGATTACTGTTGTAAAAAGAACCCTACAAATTAAATATTTTCTATTCTGTAAAATGGTCACAGAGAATTCAGTTTCTAATAGGAAATCTACCTATAATTGCCTTAGCTGCTTAAGAGTTTTAGTAAGATTTCCAAACATCGCTCAAGTAATTTCAAATATTTTTATTTCTGCTAATATTGTGATTCTTAAAATAGATAAAAATGTAAATTAAAATATTTTCAAACTCTATAAGATTTACGTTTAATTTATTCACCACTAGGTATTGAACCAGTTTCCAGAAAAAAAAGTAGCTTTTTCAGTGCCTCACTCAGAATGGATTACCTAAGAAGCCTTTGATATTTCAGAATTTCCCTTACTATTTCCATGTTATAATTGTGAACTTGGCAGACTTCTTCCTGGGGCTAGAGAAGACACAGCATTGGCCTGTATTACCAATGGTTCTCACCCCATGTGAAAATTATTAGGAAAATCTGTGATATCTTTAGATGATGGCAAAAACAGAATACAGCACTGCAAACACTTTTTTTAATAAATAGTTTTGTAAATAGTTTCAGGAATTCATTAACAAAAGAGGATGTCTCACCACTCTTAGTCTTTGTCTCACATATGTGGGCCCCACAAATACATGAAAATTCATATGGGCATAGAAATAAAAGGGAAATTTTGATATATTTTTAAGACAGACTATGAGTCATTGCCTATTACTTTGCTAAGAATTCATTTATGAATTATGTGGATTCTTGAGTATTCATTAGATTATTTGTTAGTTTTTATTTACTTTTAATTACCACTTTGTATATATGTGAAGTCATCAATAGTCAGTCACAATGAAGACATTTCTTTCTTTCTTGCAAGTCATTACCTAAGCACTCCAGAATTTATAAAATCGCATCTGTCTAGCCAACTGGGTGGAATTTATCTAAAATACTCATTTCCACCATTTATCCCTTACTTATCATGCATATCATGCATATACAATGTCTAGTGTTGCAGTGGTGAACATTATGAGTGCCCTTTCACAAACTCTGAAGGGAAAATACCCAGGCTCCTGTCAGTTAATGAAATGAAGAATGACTAACCTTGGTGTTCCCAACCCCACTCTTTGTGCTCCAAATTAGTGCAGTCACTGCTATGACTATTTCTGTGGGTTCTGCGATATTTACAGTTGGAATTTCTCAGCACATGAAGAAACTAGAAGACAAAATAGCTCAAAATATAGGGATAAAAATGTATTGTCAAGACTAGGAGTTTAAACAGAAAATCTAGAACTCATACATACTTTGTTTCCTGACCATTTTTCTTTTTTTGATCAACTGCTTTCCATTTTTGCTATTCTTTACCTTTGGATCCCGTATGTCGTTTTAATTTTGGCCATTCTGACTAGAGTAATTATATGTTCCCTATCACTAAAATGCTTAGGTAGTTCCAGAGTCCCTTTCTATGCACTTTGATCACTGACTATGAAAACACAGCTTTAGCCATGTGTCTTCCTTTTTGTGCACCAAGTCTTGCTTTGGTGTTCCTGATCAATCCCTTCTTCCACATATCCCTCCCCCTTAGACTAGACTGCTGCCTTAGTGAGGAGCAGGAAGTTTGCTCTGTGTGATAAATATATCTTTCCCAATTTTGTTTAAAGGTCAATATCTCATTATCGTAAGTTCAATTTTTACAGAAAAGAGACTTTACTTATTTTCAAACAAAATTTTTTAGTTTCTTGTTACCCATTTTGTTCATTTAGATCAGTTGTTTTTAACACTTGCTGCACAATAGAACCACCTGAGAAATTTGAAAGCAATACTGATGCTGGTGTCTCACTCAAGACTAATTAAGTAAAAGCTCTGTTGGTAAACCCCGGGCATGACTATTTCTTATATATCTTAGATGATTCTGATATGTATCATGTATTGAGAAACATTGTTCGATATTAATGTGTCTCAAACTTGCACATACATAAAAGCCACCTATGGATTTGATCAGACTATAAGTTCTAACTCAGTAAATCTGAGAGCCTAGACTTCTAACAAGCTTCTGGATGATTTCACTACTGCTGGGTCTTAATGCCACGTGTTTTCTTTGGGCTGTAGTAACTATTTTAGAAGGCTTTTTGTTTTTGGTCACTTGACACTACTGTTGATGTTGTCCTTGGTAAGTACTTTGTTTTAAATGCTCCTGTTGAATAATTATCATTCACTTTCTCTAGCCCAAGTGTTCAGGATTTCAAGATGCTCTGAAATAGAAAATACAGTATATTTGATTTGACTAATCTCTAACTAGGAAGGCTGTGTGAGTGGATATGTGTGAGGGAGCGCCGTAGGGCTTTCTGTCTTCTTTGAACTGTCTTCATTTAAATAGCACCTTCATATCTCAGCACTGAGATGACATTACTGTTCTGTGTCTGCTGGTAAAGTGGAGACTAATCTCATTTTGTGATGAGTCTCAGTCTTACTATTTCCTTACATCTTTTTTAGTCACTTACAGTTTTATAGATCTCCAAGATATCAAAGGATGTCAATAATCTTGGAAATATTTGTGACTGTATGAGCAGGTGGTGATAAAAATATGAAACGTGGTTAAAAATATAAACTTTAAGTCTAGAGCTACTTTGTTAAAGGGAAAAACACAGATATGTTCATCCATATTAGGGCTCATTACCCATTGAGATTTTAAAAATATATTTTTATTGATCTCAGAGAGGAAGGGAGAGGGAGGGAGAGAGAAACATCAATAATGAGAATCATTGATTGGCTGCCTCCTGCATGGCCCCTAGTGGGAGTCGAGACAGCAATCCAGGCATGTGCCCTTGACCAGAATCAAACCAGGGACCCTTCAGTCCACAGGCCGATGCTCCATCCAGTGAGCCAAACCGGCTAGGGCCCCATTGAGATTTTACAGTTGAGACGCCCTATCACCCTCACTCAATCTTGTCCTTTCTGCGGTCAGGTAGGATTCTCTCCCTTTCTGAGAATACTTGTTATTCTTAATTATTTTATCCGGTTATTAATTCCTTACTTCTCTCTACTCCTTACCACTTAGTACCAAGGAAACCATTTCTGTCTTCCACTCTTTGTCTGGATAACAATGGCCAACCTTCATATTTACTCTGCCCCAGCTAATGTCCTAACCCCTTTATATGTGGGAATCCATTTAATCTTCCTAGAAATCTGGAGAGCTGGGCATTTTTTTCTACTTTACTGAAGAGGAAACTGAGCCGAACAGTGGTTAAATAACATCCCCCAGCAAATACTGCTTGGAAGTGACAAACTTGTATTCAAGCCCAGGCATCCCTTCACCTGTAAAGGATAATTACAGCCCTTCTTCGCAGCATTGCCCAGAGGACCCCATCCAAGCCCCTACAGCTCCCTGTGTAGAACATTCCCTTATTTTCTTCTGTCCCAAGGCATAGTCTGCCCCCTGGCAGTTATAACAAGGGAAGGTACCAATTTATTTAACAATAGCTAACACTTAATGTAACATTTACTTTGTGTTCAGTTCCAGTCAAAACTTTCTGTGTGTGAACTCTGTCCTTACAACACACCCTTCAAGCCCTTGGAGTTAGCATTATTTTTATCTGCATTGCAGGTGAGGAAACTGAGGCACTTAAGAGGCTGAAGAGCCCCCCACAGCCAGTGGCAGGGGGTGCATGAATACCAGAGCTGGTGCTTGGACCCCCTGTCTTTGCTTGCCCTGGGGATAATGAGGATATAGTCACCTTGACCTGTGGGTCAACCTGATGAACTCTCTTCAAAAGAAAAACACACAAGCTCCCATGCTGCTGCTTAGTGATTTATGAATGTGCAATTTCATCTTGGAATTTAGACATGTTTCCCACAAGTAGGCCCTAAGGAATTATGAGATGCCTGTTTGCATGCTATATAGCTTCTTTAAAATTCTGGCCACACTTGAGTTAGGAAATATGGATTTAAGGTAAATAAAATCTCTGCAATCTTTGTCAGTCAACCTTGGGACTGACAGGCTGAATAAATGTGTTAAATTATCATTTTTATAAGCCATATAAAATGTCACTGGTAACAGTTTGGACAAGTCAAACAATCATTGCAGTGGGAGTGAATGCACCT
The DNA here is from genome assembly GCF_963455305.1 of Plecotus auritus. NCBI lineage: Eukaryota > Metazoa > Chordata > Mammalia > Chiroptera > Vespertilionidae > Plecotus > Plecotus auritus. The sequence goes on along the minus strand of NC_137773.1, from coordinate 50,533,110 downwards.
ATGGGCTGGCTTTAGAATTCACACCCCTTCAGTGCCACCATGCCTCCTCCGAAAGCTGAGGGAGCGCACAGCTCTGTGAGCTGACAGACTGCTCTGTTAGTACCTTTGCCCTCAAACTGTATGTTGGTGCCTGGCTTTGCTTTGCCATTTTACAAAGATCATTTTCATGGAGACACAGGCAATTAACCAAAGATACTCTATTTAATTTCATTATTTACCCTTACACTGGTAAGCTAATTTAAAGAGGGTGTAAATAACACCAAGGTATAGCCACATGCCTAGGCGCAATACACTGAGTTAAACATGTTTTTCTGTATCAGTATTTTTATCTCAAGAGAAAATCAGTTGCTATTTTTCCCAAAAACCTTAAGAAAAAAGAAGAGAGAAGGCTGAGATTTACTATGAAAGCAAAGTTAATTTAAATTATATTTAGAAGAACATGAGATACTTTCCTAAACAAACACGAGGACTACATAATGCTTTATTTAACTAATGAACTAGAACTACTTTTCTTCAAGATATCAGAATCTACATGCAACAGAAAATGTTTGAAAAAATATTTAACTATATCTTTTCCATCTACAATGACTTATGATCATATACACATTAAGATTATGTAATTAATTATCCATATTAAACATTATTTTTGGCATTTACTAATTTTAGAATAAAGCTTATTTGGAGGAATAAAATGTTAATTGATCAAAAATGAATCTTTTTTGAGATTTCTTTACTTTTAGATAACTGGCACTATGGAAAAATTATAAACTAATCAAATGCTGACATCTAAAACCACAAGTTTGCGTTTAAAATACCTAGTGATTTAATAGTTTTTACAGCAAATTGTTGTGTTTCTCTAAGGTTAAGAAATAAGCATTTTTGTCTCAGCATTTTTCTTGAAGGCTTACTATACTTTGAACTCTAACTTATCATCACTCAGAAAAATATCAACTGCTACTGAATTTCATTCATTCTGTCATTCATTCATTCTACATTATGTTAGTATCATTTGGATTTCTTAGTATACCACAAATTCTATGTAACTGCATCAACCTATAAATCTGAGCATTCTGAATCTTTTACAATAAATGAATCTCAGTTAATATTGAAAGTTTTGCTATGTTGAAACTCTCATGACATAAATAAACTCCATAGTAACAAATAGGCTTTGTGTTGTAGTGCTTAAAATCCATGTTAAAGGTTCATGGGTTTACTCTTAGTCAAGTAACTTCATACATCTAAACCACATCTATAAATGGAAGAAAAACAGTATTTTTCCCCTATGGCTGATAAGTGTAGTGCAAATAACATCTGAAAAGTGCTTAGCATATATACCAAGAGCCCTAGAAAAGTTAAATGTTATTTTTATAAAGTTAAGAGAAATCTCAGTAACTTTAAAATCATGACCTCTAATCTGTGTTTTAGGAGGAAATCACCAGGAGTGGTTGTCAGTATTAGGATGGCCTTTAGTGATATTATAAGTGATGGATTAAATTGTCATTAAGAATAACTTTAAATAATATAAAATTATCATACTCTATTTACATTATTGCCTAGGTATGCTTTTAATGTAGGACTATTTTAAAAAGAGGAATTTACAGTGGAATCAGACTATTATTTATTTATATGTTATGTTCCAACTAAACTTGATTTTTATAGTCTTAATTGGTTCTTTATAGACCGTCTAGAGGAGGCATAAACTAATCTAGAGGGCCATTATGATAAAACTTAATTTTATAATGCATTTAAGTTACAATGAGGTATTCTAATACTCTTGTAACTTTATTTTTAACTAGAGGCCCAGTGCACAAAATCCATGCACAGGTTGGGTCCGTAGGCCTGGCTGGCGATCAGGTCCAATCAGGTTCCCTGACTCCCAGCCTCTCCTTCCTTTGCTCCCTCAGTGCCCTGCCACCACCGCTGGTTGCCCACCATGTTCTGCGCCACCCTCTGGTGGTCAGCACACATCATAGCGAGCAATCAAACTCCCAGCCTCCCAGTCGAACTCCTGAGGGGACAATTAACATATTAGCCTGTTAGTATATAGGCTATGAAGTAGTATATAACAGCTCATGTAGTTTGTCAGCATAAAGCTCTGAATTTCATTGTAATGATTTGCACACCACACTTCTTGTGTAGGGCCAAATGAAATAGAAACTAATGTCATAGTTTTAAACACAAGTCACACTAGGTTTTTCCTTGTCACCTCTCATTGATGCTCTTGTTTTCCCTAGAGAAGCTAGGTCCTTAGAACTGCTTCTTATTGATGTCCTGTGTAAAATATTAGAAATATACATTCACTACAACTACAAATTATATGAATTTAAATGAGAATCACATAGTGCCGCAACCTGCACGGCGGGGTTCAGGATCTGAAGGAGGAGCCAACACACAAATGAAAATGCTATACAAGAAATATGAATTTAGAAGGCATTGGGGGCCAGGTGGAGCTTCTTTCTTGAAGAGACACACTGACTTCTGGCCTGGTCTGCTATTTATTTACTTGAATACACATTTTCCCTCTAGCAATGCATACAGGCAGATCAAAGGTAAAGTTTGGTAAACAGTAAAAGGATTATCAGGTTAGGGATTTGCCTTGAGCCACCACTATCTAAACAATTGGGTGCTTAGAGTCAGCCCTGCTAATGCCCAAGGTCCATCGGCCTTCCGCGTTCCTTGGTGCACTGACAATATTGGCAAGCAGTGGCTTCCCACAACACAGCATGTTTTTATCCATAGGAGCCTGCATGAAGATAACATATTTTTCATTTGATAAATATTAATGCTTACCATGTGAAAATAACTTTCATATAAAATTTCAAAGTAATAAAAATGTTCAAAGGTTCAAGTTACCCTTTATAATCTGCTAGCATACAAGGATTATTTCTCTCATTTTATACAATATTAGATTCTCAAAAATAGGTATTAAAACACTCAGTGGTTGAGAAAGCAAATAAATGAAATCTAGACAGCAGTTTAAATGGAGAAAACTAAAGAGATTCTAATTATCTACCCCAGTATGTCAAATGAATAAAGTATGATAGATTCTTACAATAAAATAATCATATATGTTACCAGAATAGCTTTATTAACATCAGCACTTAAGATATTTTTATCATAGCAATAAAAATATCAACTTTAAGTTGTTGTAGAAACAAAGAATCCAGATGATAACTTTTTCTTCTTCTCTGTGACTCTACCTAGGTTTAATACATACTAATTCCACTCTTTATTCTCTCTAATAGCCATATAGGATACCTAATATAATTTTAAAAAGGCCTTATCACTGTAAATGTAACATCTTTTGCAAATTGTTATTTTTTCCATTTATACTGCACATCTAAATTTGCCAACTACCCCCAGAGTCAGGAAATAGTGTTGGTGGGAGGTGGGGAATGTGGTAGCCACATCACACTTAACTCACATTGAACTTAAAACCAACTAAAACTAATTATTTTTTATACCTGTATTTTGGCTATGTATTGTTAAACTGGATATGGGTTTTGAGGCAGAAAAATAAAGGCAGGATTTCTCCTAGCTCTCTTGTCTAAATAACTTCATGAACAGAGATGACAGTGTCTGAGATGGATGAATACACAGCAGCCCTCAAATTATTCAACCCTGGATGTCCCTGAGACCCTTTAAGTGGCTGTGTGAAAACAAAATCATTTTCATAATAATTCTAAGACATCATATGCCTTTTACATTTTCATTTTCTCATGAATGTATAGTGAACATTTTCAGAGACTATATATCATGTGATAACATCATTGTTCTCTTGGGCAATATAATGATAGCATGTGTATTCTTGTGTTCAAATGCTTAGTATAATTATTAATTCAATGAGGTAGTTATAAGTCTTATAAGAGAAACTCATTGGAGTCCGCCATTATTTAAAAAAACTTTATGACAAGACAGTTCAAAATTTAAGTGAAATAGTCCACAAAAGTGACATACTACCAAAGTTCATTTAAAGAGAAATAGATGGCTAGAATAGCTCCATATATATTAAATAAATCAAATGCATAGTTAAAAGTCTTTCTATAAATATTATTCCAGGCTCAAATGGCTTTACTGTTAAATTATTTTAAACATTTAAACAAAAGGTCACAAAGATATTACAAACCAGAAAGGAAAGGAAACTGCAAAGCAATATACCTAACACATATAGACACAGAAACTCTCACTAGTATATATATATATATTCTATATTCAAGTGAGGTTTAACTCAGAAATGAAAGAGTGGTTTAACATCTGAAAATCAGTTTAGTTCATCATACTAAGGTTATAAATGAAAAAAAAAATCACACGATTGACTCAATAGATGCAAAAAAAAAGGCATTTAATAAAATTCAACACGCTGACATAAATGTTTCTCAGCAGACTGAATATTGAAGAGAACTCCCTAATTAAATAAAGAACTTCTACAAAAATCCCATGGAGGGCATCAATTTTAATGATGAAATACCGAATTCCTTATCCCATGATCAGAAAGACTAAAAGTAAAGATTGCCTTTATTACCACACCTATTTGACATTATAGTTGAAGTGTAATAGCCATTACAGTAAGGCATAAGAATTGAAAAGAAAAACAATTTGTATTTTCAGAGAACATAATCAACTGTGTACTATAGCATTACTAAATAAGGTTAGCACAAACAGCCTTTTCCCAGAAACATTTTCACAAAACAATCAGTGGTCATTCTTAAATATCACAAAACAACCAGAAGCAATTATTGAATACTGAAGAGATCAATAACAATTGGGGTAAATAATAGACTAGCCAAAAGCTTAAAAGGAAAAGCTATCGAATGATATATCTGTAAGGGACACTGAATGGCTATAGCATATTTCTGGGAATGGAGAATGCTACACATGTGTACAGCTGGGCACATGTGTGGGCCATGTACATGCTCTGGAAAAAAAAAAACTAAGAAGGCCCTGCGGTCTCACCTACAATTAATAGACTGTGTGTAAAGGAAGTGAAGGCTAAAATGTAGTTGGATGAATTTTGAAGGCATGTCCCAAACACATACAGAGTCTCTTGGCAAAGTCTGGCAGGCATCTAAGAACATCTTTGTCCAGTCACTGGCTGATAGCCAAACAGTTATTTCAGTGACCACACATGATGAAATGACTTTACAGAATTAATTCAGAGATGTCTCTTAAACAAACAACCAAAACAATAGCCTTGATGAGGGAGAAACATCTTATTTCCAAAGTTGCCACCTTATATTATTTAAAATGTCCAGATTTCAACAAAAAATGTGAGATATGCAAATAAATAATAAGTTATGACTCATATACAGAAAAAAGCAGTAAATAGAAACTGTCCCTAAAAAACCCCAGATGTTGGAGTCAGTAGACATAGGAATTAAATTACTTATTTTATATATGTTCAAAGAACTAAAGGACCATATCTAAGAAGAAAAGTATTATGACAATATCTTATAAAAATGAACATAAATAAAAGGATAGAGACTATAAAATAGAACCAAACTAGATATTCTGGAGGTGAAAAAGAGAAGAGGAGAAAAAAGACATTTGAAAAAATAATAGCTCAAAACTTTCCAAATGTGATGAAAAGTATTTACACATCTAAAAGTATTTACACATCAATAAATCCAAGAAGGATAAACTGAAGAAATAAAACTTCTAAATGTAAGAGTTAAAAATATCAAACTCTTAGAAGAAAACATAGCTGTGAATCTTGGTGACCTTGGATTAGGCAATTTCTTAGCTATGCCAACCCACAAAATAGGAGAAAATATTTGCAAATCAATTATCTAATAAAGATTTAGTATCTAAAATATGTACCAAATCCTTATAACTCAATAATAGACAAAGAACCCAATTAAAAAATAAGCAAAAGATTTGAATAAACATATCTTAAAGAATATATGCAAGTGTCTGTCTGTAAAGATGGTCAATATAATTAGTTACTAGGGAAATATAAATATAAACCACAATGAGATACCACTTCACATTTACCAGGATGACTATAATAAAAAAGAAAGACAATAATAAGTGTTGTCTATGATATGGAGAAATTGGAACCCCAGTATATTGCTAGTGGGAATATAAATGGTGCAGTCATTTGACAAAAAACAAAAACAAAAACAAAAACAGTTTGACAGTTCCTGAAGAAGTTAAAAAGAGTTATCATATGACCCAGCAATTCCACTTCTAAGCATAACCCAAGGAAACTGAAAACACAGGCTCACACAAACACTTGTACAAATGTTCATAACTGCATTATTCATATCTAAAAAGTGGAAACAATTCAAATGCCAATCAAGTGATGGATGAATGAATTGCTAAACAACAAATAGTATACCCACAAAATGGCATAGTATTCAGCCACATAGATTAATCTTTTCACCTAATTAGCTGGATGACTTGGATATCCACATGCAAATAAATAAACAGATAAATAAATAAAATTGAACAATTCTTATTTCACAGCATATGAAAATTATACAAAAATAACTCAATGGATACTGAATATATATGTGTAATCTCAAATTATAAAACTTGTAGAAGAAAATATAGAAGAAAAATTTTTGTGACTTAGATAAGACACAAATAGCATCTATCTATATATATAAAAGCCTAAGCGACTGGTATGCCAGAACGACCAGAACAATTAGTCGCTATGATGTGCACTGACCACCAGGGGGCAGATGCTCAACGCAGGAGCTGCCCCTGGTGGTCAGTGTGGTCCCATAGCCAACTTCCTGTGGCCGGCCAACCTCCCATGGTCCCTCTCCCTGTCTGACAGGCCCAGCCAACAGGAAGGCCCCAATCAGCCCTGATTGCTGGCCAGGCCTAGGGACCTCACCCATACACGAATTTTGTGCACCAGGCCTCTAGTAAAAAAATAAAAGTTGATGTTTTAGACACATAAAAATGAAATCCTTTTGCTCTTCAAAAAGCCAGCAAGCCACAGTTTGGGAGGTAATATTTACGAAATATATTTTTTAATCTATTTTTATTGTTGACATTATTACAGATGTCCCCCATTTCCCCCCTTATGCTCCCCCTCCACCCAGGCCCTACCCTCCACATACCTTCACTATACTATTGTCTGTGTCCATAGGCTATGCATATATGCATATAGTTATTTGGTTAATCTCTTTCCATAGTTCTAATAAAGTGCTTTATATTTACTAGAGAACTCTTATAACTCAAATAGCTCTAAGGAAATGAGGGCTTCCCCCCCACCCCCCCCATCACTGTGTATTGTAATAACCAGGCTTATCTTCAACACACAGGAGATAGGTGGAAAGCACTAGAAATTCTTGGACTTGGCCACATTTCAAGCTATTCCTTGTTGTAATATTCATCCTGTTTCCCATCCCTGAAATCCAAATTTATCCCAGTATATCAGTTCTCCCATGAAAGGAAATATTGGATTCATGAATTTGAATTTTATTCCAGAAAAAAGGAACCATTCACACTACATTCATCTTCAGAAGGTGATACAACTTGGTTGAGGCTGGATCATGCCTGTCATTCTATCTTAATTATTAATAGTGTCCCTTTGCCCCAGCCGGTTTGGCTCAGTGGAAAGAGCATTGGCCTGTGGACTAAAGGGTCCCAGGTTCAATTCTGGCCAGGGGCACATGCCCAGCTTGTGGGCTCTATCCCCCTAGTGGGGGGCATGCAGGAGGCAGCTAATCAATGATGTTTCTATCTCTCTCTCTCCCTTCCTCTCTAAAATCAATAAAAATATATTTAATAGTGTTCCTTTTATTTTACAGTTTTACTAGATAGTTATTTGGTCATACTAAACTTAAGCCACATTCAACCCAACAGATTAACAGCTGATCCTTGAAAGAATGCTTCAGGTAGACCAGGACTGGAGAATGAGGAGATAAATAGCTGATGCTTTCTTCTTTGTTCATAGCAACCACATCGATATAGCACATTATTATTATTATTATTATTATTAATTATTATTACTATAAGACTTTTAGAGTAGCTAAAGTGTTTCAAATGTATTCAGGGGTCCTCAAACTTTTTAAACAGGGGGCCACTTCACTGTCCCTCAGACCGTTGGAGGGCCAGACTATAGTTTAAAAAAAAAAACTATGAACAAATTCCTATGCACACTGCGGGCCCGGGACGAGTTGGCTGCTAAGCAGGACAGGCAGCGGCACCCAGCGGGCCAGATAAATGTCCTCGGTGGGCCACATGTGGCCCGCGGGCCGTAGTTTGAGGACGCCTGGTAGAAATGCTTAATGGGGCTATGTCTAATTACTAATTGAAAAGCCATTTTATTCCACCTTTCTGACTGGCGGCATTCAAATTTTTAAATAGGAATGGAACCATCTTCCTTCCATATGTCAGAAGGATGTTATCAAGATCATATCCTATATAATAAAAGGGTAATATGCAAATTGACTCCATTGGAAAGACCAGAAACAACCGGGAACGACTGGTTGCTATGATGCACACTGACCACCAGGTGGCAGATGATCAACGCAGGAGCTGCCCCCTGGTGGTTAGTGTGCTTCCACAAGGGGACCACCCTCAGCCAAAAGCTGGCTCATGGCTGGCCAGCACAGCGGCGGTGGTGGGAGCCTCTCCCGGCTCCGCGCAGCACTAAGGATGTCCGACTAACAGCTTAGGCCTGCTCCCCCTGGGACTTTGAGAGGGCACAGGCTGGTCTGAGGGACGTACCCGAATGTATGAATTTTTGTGCACTGGGCCTCTAGTATGTTAATACATGTGAGTGCAATTTGTAAATCCATTGTGAATATAGAGTTATTTTGAAAAAGGTTTCTTTTTCTTTAAAATCGCAACCTCCATTTCAGTTTTCTTGACTACTATTTAGTAGACATTTGTTGACACTCTTACTCATTCACATTGGTCTTCTTAAACTGTTCTAGTCTCTAAGGAGGGTAAGCCTAGAAATCAATGTTTTTACCTGGGGACTGAACTGAGTTGGGCCTAGGATCCAAGCTGACTCCATCATCTTTCTCTCAGGAATTTGCATTAAGTTACACAAAGCATTTTTCAGACAATGTCCTGGGAATCAAAGGATTATATTAAGTTGTAGTTAGAGTTGGTTCAGTGTTCACCCACATCCTCTGGTAAACTGAAAGTTAAGAACCTTGTAGACAAAGGTTTTCTAGGGAGAATGGAGGGAGAGGTAAGCAGAGCCTGGCTGTCTGAGGCTCTAGGGCAGAGGAGAGAGTTGTTGCCTCTTGACTTCCTGCATTTGGATTCTATGATCTCGCACTCTTAACATGAATCTCCCTTCACTTATTTTTGTAAAAAACTTTATTGTTGAAAGTATTACTTATGTCCTTCTTTTTCCCCCATTGGCCTCTTCTAGCCTGCCCCTGCCCACCGCCCCCCCCCCCCCCACTCCAGGTCTTCACCACCCTATTGTCTGTGTCCATGGGTTAGGCATATATGCATACAAGTTCATTGGTTGATCTCTTCCCACCCACCCACCCTCCCCTGCCTTCCCTCTGAGGTTCGACAGTTTGTTCCATGCTTCTATGTCTCTGGATCTATTTTGCTAAACGAAATAAGCCAGTCAGAGAAAGATAAGTATCACATGATCTTACTCATATGTGGAATCTAATGAACAAGATAAACGGATGAACAAAATAGATCACTTCACTTATGATAGCTCCTGTGGGTTTCGGTTCTTAGCAACCAAGTAATCCCAGACTAAGTTGACCAAGACAGTTCACCCACTGTATAAAACCTTCCTGAGTACCTCAACCTGTCTGACAAAAGCAGCATGAGGCTTATCTTCTCACATCACTCTTATAATTACTACATTGACATTTCTGAGCTTAGGTTTTATTTTTCTCTTTTAGTAAGTTCAGAAAAAAGATATTGTTCATCTTTCAACATAAGGTATCCACTATACTTAAATATATATATATGTGTGTGTGTGTGTGTGTGTGTGTGTGTGTGTGTGTGTATATTAATGTGCATATCTTTTTAATGAATACTATTGTATCTATAGGAAAGAAAAATAGGTTATTATTTCTTGGAAATAAGAAAATATTAGGCTTCCAGCATATTTTTTTGCTAGTATTTCCCTTTTCCTAGTTTCCTCTTGCTTCAAAGTTTCATGCTGTAAAGATTGCCCAGCTAATGCAGCACTTGCTGGGAAGTTGAGGTATTATCTGTGCAGCTTAAATATTTATGAGTAAAAAGAAACTGCAAGCTGAAGGGTGTGCCATTTATGAAAGCTTTAATGGATGTAGTTTAGACCGAACTGAAACCTGTTTGGGGAGCACAACTGCATTTGTTTAATGATACATGAAAATATTACTCTTCACTTGGCATAGCATCAGCAAGTAATTGGGAAGCAGAAAATGCCTAACTGTAGTTGGTGAGACTTTTACTGCTGGAAGAAAAACTGGCATGATTATAGCAGAAGACTATGTTAGCAAAATAACCGTGCTTCTGGGGCTTAAATGCAGGGAATATTATTGCACATATGTCATGACAATGCAGTCCCTGTCTTATTAAGTGTGGGTTTGTTCCCACGTGGGCAGTGGTGAGCAAATATTGGATGGCATTGGCGCTTGGCAGTGACACCTGCAGACACAGACGTCACTGGCAAATATTGCACTTATTCTAATTCAGAACCACATTGGCTTCTAATTAGACTTCTGAGACACAGTGGGATGGAGGATATTCACAGCTTCCAATTAGACTTAGGAAAAAAGGGGAACAAGCATGTAGGGAGATTATTGGGGAGCTCTTGAATTTGTTTAATTGACATATACTCTACCTATCCCCCCCCCCCAACATTCTTTTTAAATGTTATTTTCCTGGAGAGACAAAGACCATCTTTTTTTTTTTAATATATATTTTATTGATTTTTCACAGAGAGGAAGGGAGAGGAAGAGAGAAAGAGAGAGTTAGAAACATCGATGAGCGGTCTCCTGCACACCCCCCGCTGGGGACGTGCCCGCAACCAAGGTACATGCCCTTGACCAGAATCGAACCTGGGACCCTTGTGTCTGCAGGCTGACGCTCTATCCACTGAGCCAAACGAGTTAGGGCAAGACAAAGACCATCTTAGGTGGAGTGGATTTCAGTGATTTGTTTCAATAGTGGATAGTTCCTCATCACAGTTGTTTGAATTTGCTCCTTTGTGTGTGTGGTTGGGTGGAATGAGGGCAGATGAAACAGAGAAGAAAGTTAGGGCCACGCTGCAGTGGGCTAAGGGTGAGAAGTGCCAGCTGGGATTTCCGTGCAGTCTGAATGGAGATCTCCTCCATGAAAGCCTTCTCCTATAGCCCAGGAAAAGGAACACTCCTGAAGTACATCAGACTAGAAATGTTGGATCAAAGCACCTTACCTTTTCAGCTTCCAGTCTTCTTGACCAAGCTGAAAAATATGCAGCTAACTACAAAACATCTCTTCTGAAAACAGCCCTTACTCTTCATTAAACAACTATGAAGCTCATCTTAATTATTTAGTAATTAATTTGGTTAGAGCTAACCAAGTATGAACAAAATCCATAGATTATAATATATATGTGTATAATATATATGTGAATATATATATACACATGCTGTATTTTTTTTCAATTCACTGTTATGTGCATTAAAAATAAAATTATAAAAGTTATACATGCACATAGTTTCAAATAATTCTACAGGGTTTAAAAAAAGTGTGACAGTATCCTTTTCCTCTTTCCCAAAGTAGTTCTCAAGTCTCCCCACCTCTCCTCACCTTCAGATGAAACAGTTTAAACTTTAGTTGTTTCATTTGATATTTACTTCTATGTGTCTAAAACCATGCTAATGCTGCTATGTTTTGATATATATTTTTTTTATTATCCTCACTGGAGGATATTTTTCCATTGATTTCTAGGGAGAGTAGAAGGGGGAGAGGGAGGGGGAAAGGGAGGGAGAGAGAGAGAAACATCGATGTGAGACACATCAATTGGTTGTCTCCCAGACATGCCTTGACTGGGGCAGGGGATCAACCTGCAACCTAGGTATGTGCCCTTGACTGGAATCAAACCCCTGACCCTTCAGTTCATAGGCCAACACCATAATCACTGAGCTACTGGCCAGGGAAATTCTTCTTTTTCTTCTTTTTTTTTTTTTTTGGTATATTGCTTTTCCATATGGAAGAATAGGATTTATTCTTTCATATGCACCTGTTAAAGAAAAATTATTCCAACACTTGTTAAAATGCTAAGGAAGAGTTTATTCAGGACTATTATAATAGATGTCAAGACTATCAACACAGTGTAATGATATCAGACTGAGGGGTTTGTAGCCAAGGAGCAGAGTGAAGGGGTCAGTAGATGGACAATTACTAAGAGGAAACATCAGGTGTAGATTCTTGTTAAACCAACTGAACAATTTTTGCTGAGGACAGGCCAGGGTGACCAGATGTCAAAAGTGAGAATGGGGAATCTCATCAAAAAACAGGTAATCAATCACCTGGGAAGAATTCTTGCTAACCTTATTTAGCAGGATTCTTGCTGGAATTTGGGCTAGGCAGGCTAGAGACAGCCCTCAAGAAACAGGCCAGGTAGACGGGCTCAGAAGAGCCTGTTTGAGGAGAGTTTTTATTGCACCCCTCCCCGCACTAGACCCAAATACCCTCCTCTACCCCGATGGCTGTGTAATAATCTTTAGTTCAATCAATAGTGAATGTTTGCCTTATGATTTCATAAGTATCATTATAATGCACTTTAAGGCTCATCTGTGTTGAATGGTTTATTATGATTATATTTTCTTTCCTTTACAACCTATTGATTTCCCTGAGCTTAATAATTACCTCATTTCTTTGTTTTCTATAATCAAATTATTCCCCCAATCTTCTTCGTAAGTATAAATATCCCCTCAATGCATTCAAACATACCAGATTCTATTTTATTCCCTCATTCCCTCTTTTTTTCTTTTCATGTCCCTTCCTTCTTGGTTCTTTCTTCTTTTGCTTCTCTGCTCTTCCCCTTCTTTTCCTTTTCTTTGCCTTTCGTTTCTTTACCCTAGAGCTGTGGTCGGCAAACTGCGGCTCGCGAGCCACATGCGGCTCTTTGGCCCCTTGAGTGTGGCTCTTCCACAAAATACCATGGCCTGGGCAAGTCTATTTTAAAGAAGTGGTGGTAGAAGAAGTTTAAGTTTAAAAAATGTGGCTCTCAAAAGAAATTTCAGTTGTACTGTTGACATTTGGCTCTGTTGACTAATGAGTTTGCCGACCACTGCCCTAGAGTAATGCCAGAGTAATGGTGCTGGGGCTGACCAGCTGTCCCTAAGCACTATAGGCACAAAGAACAGAATGCTGGGACCTCATTTAGTAGAGCCCAACTCCACCTGGTGGCACAACAGGAGTCTCTGCACATGCCTCTGCACCTGACCCATGTCCATTCTCACAGACACTTGGGGGTAGATTCTGACCTCTGTGGCCAAGTATGTGCCCTGGACTTCTTGGGCTCACAACCAGACCAAGCACCACTGGTCCAAGGTGTTATTTCAGGCCAAGTGACAAGATGGAAGTCAGGGAAGGTGAGCAGAAGAAACACTTGTTCTGCTGGGGCTAACCCGTAAACCTCCTTGAGCCTCCCACTGTGCCTTGACCTTCGCCAGCTTGACCCAGATAGCCATGGACTATGGAGGCCAAACAATGGAACTGGTGGAGCTCTAAGAAGTGACATAGGCACCTGCTTCCATTCTCAAATAAGCAAACTGTCCTCAAGTCCAGAGACTTAACCAATGGCCAGTCTCTTTTCAGAGTGGTAGAAAGGCATTGGCTATTAGAAGGGGATCTGAGAAAATTATTAATTATTACACAAACTTTCAGCTTTCACTTGTATTGTGGCTTTTCCTTCTCTCCACAATCCCTTTCTAAGTTAGTGATGCTACCAATTATTGAGCCTTTTTTCAATATGGTTTTTTAATGTTTTTATTTTTAATTGATTTTTTAGAGAAAGAGGAAGGGAGAGGGATACAGAGATAGAAACATCAATCGGCTGCCCTCTGCAATCCCTCTACTAGGGATCGAGCCCACAACACTGGCATGTACCCTGATGGGCAATCGAACTAGTGACCTCTTGGTTCATGGGTGGACACTCAACCACTTAGCCACACTGGCTGGCCAATTTTTGAGCCTTTTGTGAATTCTCAATTGCTCATCAGATTAGCTCTTAGTTTTCTCATGTCCTTTAAGGTGTTTGCTATATCTTTTTCCCGTTTAAAAAAATCCTATCACCCCATCTTCTTTTCCATCCTCTTTCCATTTGTGGTTTTATGAGTGAAATAAAACTGGCTTACAATTTTTTTGGTAAGAAGTGTTCAAGTTGATATTTATGCCTGAAAGTTTTATCGACTTTCTTGATATTTCTGCTCTAATGGTAAGAGCTATGTAGTGTCTCTCTTTATGCTTTTGCATTAAATTATTGTTGGTCTTCAAACTTAATGCTAAAGGGATTCCTATTATCTTCTCATTCTCTATCACTTCTGATTATATTGACCATCAGTGATTATACATGTATGAATAGGGCTTTGCTATTAAAGTTCTTTTTAGGATACCATTGTCCATTTGTCCTCCTTGATTTATTTATATAGTAGTTTGTGGCTGCTTTCTTTGTTACACTAAAACTATCAATAGTCTCATGTTTAATGAGTAAGATTAAGTTTTATCTAACAATGACATTACAGTTTTGTATGCAATATAAAGGACTTTACAGAAGCAAATGCCACTGTTAGGTAAAACTTAATCTTACTCATTAAACATGAGACCATGGACAGTTTCAGTGTTACATCTTATTTAGTACTGGAAATATCTCTCTATGGCTGAAAGGTTATTAGTTTAATTATTGTCCCAATTTTGAAGATAAGGCAACTGAAGCTTAGAGAGGATAGTAGATATGCTCAAGTTTTCAATGTCCAAACGACCTAGGTCTTAAACACAAATCCTTTCATTTCAAATCACATGCTCTTCTACTTAACTGATTCACTTTTCATTGCTCAACAATATGTCTTTATGTACTTGTTATTTGTCTGGCTGAAACTAGAATAGTTCCCACAATTGTCAATTTCTATGATCCTGTAGAGTTTATTCTTAGGGAGAGATATATCAAAATCAATGATTTTATAAATAATTAAAAAAATATATCAGCAGAGGATTCCAAGTGAAGATGGCAGTATGAACACATTCACTTACATTTCTCCCTCCCCAAATTCCACAAATTACTCTTAGTTTTGTTGTTGTTTTCTGTCTTGCTTTGTTTTTGACTCAGTGATAAGAAAGCTTATCTCCATAGATAAAATATGAGCTAAGACCTGAATATGGCCACTGTGGATGGCCTGTATAAACAGACTACAGCTCTGGGCTTGAATGCTAAGAAAGAGCCAGACATTCCAAAATTAAGAAGAGTATAACTGGAAGAGGGAATAGTATTTGGTACAAAGGAGAAAGTTCTTATAATGTGCTAAGACACAAATAAGAAACAGAAAAAATGTCAGTTTGGTTGGAGCAGAGAGAGAAAGGAAATGTGCACAGGGAAGTAAAGGTACCAGATCAAGAGGATTCAGAAGTTTATCCTAAGTAAATGTAAAGATTCTAAGCATGAGGTCAAGGTTCTATGTGATGATGAGAAGTCACTGGAGTAAAGTATCTAAACTGGAGGGTATATATAAATATATAATCTGGCTTAAGTGTTTCAAAGAACACTCTGCCTGTTGAGTAGATAACTGAGTGAAGGGGCACTCTATATTCTGAATACATTTTGGAAGTTCTGTCATATGATTTGCTAATTGATAGGATACAGATATAGAAAGAGAGAAAGAGAGCAATCAAGAATGATTCTTTGGTGTTAGCTTGAGCATCTAGGTAGGTAATGGTGGCATCTACTGATATAGAGAAGAAAGCAGAAGAAGCAGGCTTTGGAGTAACAAGAAGGTTGTTTGTTTTTTGTTTTTGTTTTTTTTGTGTGTGTGTCTTTGATTTTTGGTTCTGTTAAAAATTAAGATAGGCATTTCCCACCCAAGGGAGAGATCAAATGGATCACTTGAAAATGAGCCTACAGATTTCAGTTATAGAAAAATAGATTTTTGGATTACATAGACATTAAGTCATTGCTTTTGATGAGATTAACAATCTAGAGGAAAAAATTTACTTGAAGCAGAGAAAGGGACTTAGAAGTGATACCATTGTAAATAACTAGTTATTAATAATAGAAAAGGAACAAAGGGAAGGCTAGACATTGTAGGCATCTTTCCTACAAAACAGTGGCGGAGGGAACCATATAAGGAAGATAGATGCATGTCCAACAAAGTAGAGATGATATGGGGGAAGGTACTGACCCGACAGTCACACCTGGGAACAGAAGTTATTGGCCAGATGGGCGTGGCCTCTGCAAGCACATGGAAATTTGGGATATATAATTCCCTGAACAAAGAAATTCACTATTTTGGTTCCTCTTGACATGCTTGGTTCATGGCTCACACTTGGCTCCCTAGCATTCTCCCATGTGGCCCAAGGCCATGTGGACCCCCCCACACAATGGACTAATAGCTTGCAACTAGCCTGATGCTGTACTGGACCCCGCTCCAACATGAAAAGAAAACTCTGGACACTGGCTTTGCTTCTAGCTTTACTGAAACACCAGCTATACTTCTTCTATGACTGGACTAAGGAAAACGGGACTTTAGAAAACACAGGGATTTACTAGTAATTCCATGCAAATAGAAATCACTCATTCTCTCATGGGAGTCTCAGAAAATTCTTTTTCTCCGGATATCACAAGAACTCCACCCCCCATCGCACCCAGTGGGGAAACAGATCCCCCATTTTCTCCAATAACAGAAGTGGGCTCTAAGTCACTCACTTGTCCAATGGAAATAGAAGAAAGCAGCAACGATGTTTGAGAAAGACAAACCAAAATGAAAGGAGGGGAGGAAGGAAACAAGAAAAGAGTAGGACTGAAGTCAAGAGAAGAAAATGTTTTAAAACATGTCAATTGTGTTGAATGCTGTTAAAGATAAAGAAAGGTAAACCCAGACAAGTGATCATTAAATTCGGCAAAGCTACAGTGGTAATAGCAGCCTCCATGAAGTGTGGACTGTGACGTCAATTTGGGATGATTTTAGGAGAAACATGAAGATCAAGTGAAGATGTGATCTAAGACAACTTTTTCAAGTGGTTTTACTGTGAAGGAAATCAGAGAAATGTAGCAGGACATAGGGGAAATGAGATTAAAGGAGAATTTTTAACTCTTTTTTTAAAATTAGAGACGTAATGCATGTTTGTATGTTGATTGAACTGGTAGAGAGGCGACAGAAACCAAACTTGCAAGAAGGAAGTTAATCAAGGAGCGAGATTCCTTGAGAAGGAAGAGCAGATGACATCCTGAGCAGGAGAGGTTAGCATGTGAGAGGCGTGACAACGTTTCCGGGAATTATAACCTAGAGGGCGGCTGAGTGTATACGAATGCAAATGAGCTGGGAAATTTAATGGAGGTAAGTGAGCAAGTTTATGTCTGATTATTTTTATAACATCACTAAAATAGAAGCGAGGTTATGGGATAAGGAGCATATTGGAGTTACTATCTCCAACCTGAAACTAGGACTATATTTAGAAGGAAAAAAAAGCAGATGAATCAAAATGTATTTCTCAGTATCACTTCAGCATATGCCAGCAATGAAAAATAAAGATTTATGATCCTTGAAATACACATCACTAACCATTAACAACTTTTCACTCAGATATAATTCCTGACATATTGCCTCTACTCACTTAGCTCTAAAGTTTTCATCTTGGGGTTAAAATTATTAGCATACTGATGGTATAACCATGTTTAGGTATGATCACTAGAAGTGTTTTAAATTGTCGTACATTTTGTGTACCATGTAAATCAGCATTTGCTTCTATTTCTGGCATATCTACAGTGTATAAGCATCTCCCACATTGTGCATAGCGAGTAATATAACAGTAGAGCTTAATCTCTACTGTAGCCTGTATCAATCATCATCATCATCAACTTATATTTAATAAATACTAAGTGCTATTAGGAGATACTTCTGTTACTATATCCCCAAAACAATGAGGTATATGACTGTTTAATTCTATATGAGAAAATGTTTTATTTTCTCAATAGAGCCTCTGAGACATTCCATTAACAAGAAGAGAGTGGATGCCTAAGGGTGTAGGAAATGATTTCCACGTATCCCATTCACAGCTTAGTTGGTTATGATGCCAAATCTATATAAAACAGAAGACCATGCAGAGCTTCAAGATTTTGCCAAGTAATGACTGTTTCAATGAATATATGCACTTACCCATTTTATACTGATAATGTTAGTTTTAAAATGAAAAGGAACTAGGACAAGTCATGTGTAGGTTTCCACTAGGGAGGCCTATTAGCAGAAAGTAATTTATTTATAGCATCTCATTTAGTATATTAAGGAGAAGGCTATTGTTTGGGGAAAATGAAACAAGTCCATTCATCTGTATGAGTCTTAGCCATCTATATAATCAATTAATTAATAATGAGAGGCCCGGCACTCGGACATCCCTCTCACAATCCAGGACCACTGGCTCCTAACTGCTCTCCTGCCTGCCTGCCTGATCACCCCTAACCACTCTGCTGCCTGCCTGATAGCCCCTAACCATTTGCCTGCCTGCCTGATCACCCCTAACCACTCTTCCTGCCTGCCTGATCACCCCTAACCACTCTTCCTGCCTGCCTGATCACCCCTAACCACTCTGCCTGCCTGCCTGATTGCCCCTAACAGCCTCTGCCTCAGCCCCCGCCACCACAGCTTTGTCCAGAAGGACGTCAGGAAGGTTGTTAGGCTGTCCAGTCTAATTAGCATATTATGCTTTTAGATAAATGCATGCATGGCCTTGGTTTTTTTTCATGTAGATCAACAGTAATCATCCTCAATTATTACATGCAGATTATCTTTTTAATGAAGTGAATATATTATGTACCCAGCATTAAAATATGCTTCCTAAACTTATGGATTTTTACAAAATGTCCAATACAGTTGTCATTTTGAAATTGAAGCCCTTAGGGGTAAAATAATTAATTAGATCAACTGAGACCATACAAAGATGAAATTCTTATGCAACATGAATAAAGAAGTCCTTTTTGAATTATCTTCTTAGACCAATCATTGTTTTACCTCACTTTCATTCCAAGTAGTTATCCATTGCATTTTCTCCTTATCTCAACAAGACCAAGCATCCTTACAGAAAATAAATACAATAAAAAAGAAAAAAAATTGAACACAACCTTCAGAAAGTCATTGCGAAATGCACATTTGTTGCTTAGATGCCCGTTAACCATCATTCATAAACATTTATCATGGATAAGCTTACTGAGCCAATGTGCACAGGTCATCATCACTTTGGATAACATTCTAATTATGAAATGAGATTTTTGATCTCTAAGAGTCATCTGAGCTGTTAGTTTCTATCATTTGAATCACATTACCCAGTGGAGCCTTACAGCCTGACAGGATGACACTTGGGCTAATGTAGAATTGATTAGGAGAGAAAGAGAGAGAGAGAGAGAGAGAGAGAGAGAGAGAGAGTGTAGGGGGTGACAGTAGCAATCCTACAGTTACAGCACTTGTCATGTCTCATTACTGTTAGTCCATTCACCTGAACACTGCACATTTTGAGAGCTGTCACTCACTCCCTTACAAAGTCTTGCATAGGACTACCACAAAATCTAGGGAATTTTTTTAAAAAAGCTTGTATTGGATTCTACTGTATCTGCACAACACAATTTTCCAAAACCAGAGAGGTCAGGTTTGAGGTGAGAAGTCCCCAGGGAGAGGAGAAGGCAGTATCATAACAAGTGGTATCATTAGCTCCTTGAAATGTTACTTTCCCCATCTAACTATGGAACCATGTTAATTTAGCTATGGAAGCAACAGCATCTTTTGAACTTTGCATGTAGATAGATTTAGCCTTGCACAGAGAAGTGAAGCTTGAAATGAGTTTAAAGTACAAACTCATCATTCTTAGAAAGGTTATTTAAAAATCAAGTAAAGAAAATGTTGCTGGGAAGTAGCATAGGAGAGATGGTAAGGTGAGGGGAGGGTTTGTTGCTGTTCCTATCTATACCTCCGTGCTGTTTGATTTCTCTCTCTCTCTCTCTCTCTTTCTCTCTCTCTCTCTCTGCAACAAGTGTGATTTTGTTACTAATAACTAAGCTGGTAGATGAAAAAAAATAGGTAGATAGACAAATAAAACAATAAAAAAGCAATCATTGGGAACATGAGGTGAATAAAGAATCACAGAGGAGAAATGATTTTAAGAGCTCTGATTTAAAATAGTTATGTTTTTTATTAATCATCTATCAATATATTTAGTTCCTTCTCTCACACCTCTCTTAATACTCTCATATCCTAAGTATGTATGGTTTCTTCTTCTTCTGCAATTCTTAATTTTATTTAATGGAAGTGAAAGCAGCTCCCCTTCCTACCCCAGGGAGTATTTGGAAACATGGTAAATGTGTAAAGAAGGGGCATTTTCCATCACTGAACGACTATGGGACACTGCTGCTATTTGGCAGTGGGAAGGCCAAGTACCCTGTAGTGCATGGGACAATTCCACCAAAGGAAGAATTGTTGTGGCCTCAATGCCAACTGCATGTCTGTTAAGAAACAGTGTGTAATCTTTTACATTTATTATCCCTCAAACAATATATGATCTTCTGTCAAGATCCAAAATTATGATTTAGATAAATATTCCATTTTTGAAGTAACCTTAGGAATATCTATTATATTGAAACCCAAGAGTATTTTTCCCTAAGTATAAAATGCGCATCTTTATATCATGGTTAATTTATATAATTAAAAACAAGTATTATTGTCAGAGAATAAGAAATAAAAACATTAAATCAAGAATAAATTAATAAATTTATAAAACTCACAGGCATTCCCCCATGCTTCCTTTCTTGATCTTTGTGCTTAAGATAATTCTTCTGTATTAACCTACTACCTGGTCTAACATACGTATATACGTGTATGTGTGTGTGCACGTGTGTGTATGCCTGTATTTAAATATGTTTTTATTGATTTTAGAGAGAGGAAGGGAGAGGAGAAAGAGATAGAAACATTAATTATGAGAAAGAATCATTGATTGGCTGCCTCCTGTACACCCTCTACTGGGGATAGAGCCCACAACTCAGGCATGTGCCCTGACCCAGAATTGAACCTTAACCTCCTAGTACATGGGTCAATGCTCAACCACTGAGCCACCTGGCTGGGCTAAATATACTTTTTAATTTCCTTTGGATGGTTTCTTGTTAATCAATTCAAAAATCTAGTTCTCATGGCCGGTCTCCTTCCTGGTCCAATTCCATTGACATTTGTGGTTAGGCCATTAACAAGCTTGATCTTCTTTTTTGCTATGATCATTACCACTATAATTTGGCATTTACCAAACCTTCATAATTACAATTCCTCCATGTGAAATTAATAAAGTGACAGCTTCCCATTTACTTTCACTTTATTTAAGAATTAAACAGGCTATATTCATGCAAATTCTGCATGAGTTCAGTAAAGCCAAAATTTTTTTTTTCTTTGCCTGCATTGTGTTGTGCCAAATAACTGGCTAGGCAAAAACTTTTATTTTTATTCCATTTGTTTGGCTTTGCAGGAATTCAGTTATAGTGTACATCTGTGGTTGAAAATACATTTGCTTTTATATCTCGGTTGTCTCACATTGTGTTGAAAATCATTCTTTACTTGAAGCGTCACAATATGTGCTCTTTGGTTTTTCCAGGGGGGAAATATATCATTGATTTTGGCAGTAATCCTATATATATCAGTGAATTTAAATGTAATGAACCTCACTTGAAAGTATACTTTGTAAACACAGATGACTATAAAAATCAGGAATAAACTAATTTAAATTTTATTTCTTAAAAAATCCTACAAGATAAAGACACCATATATGTGATCATAGTGAATTGAAGCAGTATGTTTTATAATATAATGGATCTGTAACTTGGCCTCTCAGAACCTATACATTTAGAATTTACCCCATATAGTTTTACATTGCTTAAAAATTGTGTCTCCTCTATCCACATTGTCTTGAAAATCCCTAGCAACTTATCTTTTTCTACTGAGTGCCCTTAATTCCAGAGCAAGTTTTCAGTGAAAAATTGAGTGATAAATGAATAAAGTATATATGAAAACAACTGGAGAAACAAAAAGTCATTGGGTATCTAGTATGTCCTTAATTTGGGGAAAGACACTCAATTCATTATAGAGACTTAAAAAGATGCCTAGAAAAAGTTAAAGGGTCAAATTCTGAATTTGTGCCTGTGATGGATCTTTGGACAAAGTCAGACACTTTAGAGTAATGCTGTCCAATAGATCTTTTGGTTATGTTGGAAATATTCTACATATATGCTACCCAATATGGTAGCCTTTTGCCCTGTATGGCTCCTGAGCATTTGCAATGTGGCTCGTGTAACTGGGGAACTAAATTTTTAGTCTTAACTAAATCCAATTAATTTAAATTTAAATGGACACACATATCTGTCAGTATAGTCCTATAAAGTTTCTTGTGACGGAAAACAAGTATTGAAGACACAATAGTCCCCGTGGTCGGCAAACTGCGGCTCGAGAGCCACATGCGGCTCTTTGGCCCCTTGAGTGTGGCTCTTCCACAAAATAGCACAGCCTGGGTGAGTCTATTTTGAAGGAGGGGAGTTAGAAGAAGTTTAAGTTTAAAAAATTTGGCTCTCAAAAGAAATTTCAATCGTTGTACTGTTGACATTTGGCTCCGTTGACTAATGAGTTTGCCGACCACTGGTCTAACCAAAAGCAACCAATACTGGAAGTAAGCAGAAGTAACCCTCCTATATTTCTCATCACCATTGGTCATGCTTTCCTTCATATACACAAATATCACACATCATGTGCAATGCCAACAGAAGTCAATTTTTATATGTGCAAAGACTTAGAAATTACGCCACCCATGAATATTTCCTAAAAAATGTACATTATGAATACTCCAGCTGGGAGACAAATCAGCCAAATAAGCATAGATATAAAGAGTTTGCTGCTACTAATGAAGCAAGTCACATCTCAACAATGGCTTTATATATAGTGATGAAACAATACATATGCCAAACGAGCTTGCTTTATATTTATAACCAGAAGAAATCAAGATTGTAAGTGTTTAAAGTGGTGTTGCATTTCAGATACATTTTATTGGATAAAATGAAGGTACCTTATTTTCTGAAATTGTTCTAGCATAAAACTCAGTTCTAGGGAACTCAATTCCTATTTTTTTAATATAATGAAAACAATATTCTTTTGAAGTGTTTTCTGCTACATTTAAAATATTGATTCTTATAACACTGAGTTTAGTAAGGCAGGCATAATTATTATCACTATTTTTCAGAAGCAAACAATGCAGAGAATTTGTGGAACCCAATACCATTTAGTTAATAAGTGGGTGGAACCAGGACTTGAAATGGGTTCTTGGTATCTGAGGGCAGTGCTCTTTCTCCTCTATATTCCTGGCCCTCTATCAATGATAATGATTATAATAGCCATAGTGAGAAAATAATGGTGTTGATTCTTATCATCCTTAATAAGGACTATGAGATTTACACACACCATATTATTCTCCAAGTGGAGTCGCTTCTTGACTGATTGCACAGTATTTCATTTGTCACATGTCTTATATTTGAAATTATAGTCTCCAATTTAAATGTTATGTCATAATGAAATCAGTTTTTGAAATACTGTTATATTTTTCCTCCACTCTATACTATTTCCTCATATATTCTGGTTTGCAACATCTCCCTTTTTTCTGCTTTATTTAGTCTGAGTTTTATTTATTTTAATATAGAGAATCATTGATCAGCTTCCTTCTGCACGCCCCCTACTGGGAATGGATCCTGCAACCTGGGCATGTACCCTTGACTGGAATTGAATCTGGGACCCTTCAGTCTGCAGGCCGACACTCTATCCACTGAGCCAAACCAGCTAGGACAAAGTTTTATTTATTTTTTTTTACTAGTAAAGCTTAGGTATTGTTCAGTTTTACACAACTTCTTAGAGGGTTCAAATATAGAATCCATGTCAAATGTTTTTGCCACTTCAATTGGTGAGTTAAATATTTAAATGTATTCTGGTTCTTTAAAAATCAAATATGACTTGAATAAATCAATTATTGGTGGGAATTAAAAAATACCCAAAGCACATAATTTTCATGGTGTCTATTATACCAATAATTATTTTTGTGATAAAGCTTTGTATCTTTAATATTTAATTTTATAAGACTTAACATTACTTTGTGTTACATCCATTCTGACACAGGTTGCTAATATTAATGTAATTAGAAAATTGAATTGATATAATTAAGGAACATAAATTTTGTCATTATACTTAATAATACAATAATTTTCCCAGTAAGAATTTCCCTGCTTTAACATTGTTAGTAGTTTTAAATAATATCTCATTTCCTAAAATATCTAATCAAATATTATTGTAAAATAAGTATATTGGTTGAGAATTTGGAAAGTGTTCTATTTAGGTTTCATGTAGGGGCTTATTGAGTGTTCATATAATTATCAAATAATGAGACAATGATATTGGTGTTTTCCATAGTGGAAATATTTACTTTGTTCAAACACATTATCTTGAAAACACTTAAATGTAGAATCACCCTTCAAGGATTTAGAAATTATTAAAACAGTATTAATACATCATAGAAACTCAAAGTAGATAAAAAAAAAAACCAACAAACCCCACAAAACAAAAACAAACAAACCTTGAAAATGAAAGGCAGGCTTATATTAAGTTTAACATATTTAAACAAATAAATTTTCCCACCCACATCAAAAATGGGAAATAAGCCCTGGCCAGTTTGGCTCAGTGGATGAAGTGTTGGCCTGCGGACTGAAGGGTCCAGGTTCGATTCCGATCAAGGACATGTACCTTGGTTGCGGGCACAACCCCAGTGGGAGCTGTGCAGGAGGCAGCTGATTGATGTTTTTCTCTCATAAATGTTTCTAACTCTCTATCCCTCTCTCTTCCTCTCTGTAAAGAATCAATAAAATATATTTTTTTAAAAAGGGAAATAAAATAGGGAAAAACTACCAGAAAGTCCTGTTCCATGAACTTGGTAGATTGGGCTAATTTCCAACTTCTCAATACAAATATATCTTCCAAACATTATAAAATAATTAAATATACAGTGTATATGGAATATAAAGGAGTTCCCCAGTGCCTGAAATGAACAGGGAAGTCACAGGTAGAGGAGACAGTGCAGGAACCCAGAGGGAAGCTGGATCAGATGCTGGCCTCATGGACAGAGTCCCAGCTTCATTCCCTACTCAAGGACTGAAGAACAGTAATAAGCCCATGAAATGTGAGCAGATAACACTGACATCCTCATAAGGATCCAGGACACTGGAATAAGTATCTAAAGAATGAGTAGTGGGTAAAAGACTAGAGAACCACTGTCCGTGGCTCAGGTTGGTGCAGGGAAGTGTGTCTCCATTCTTGGGGCTGAAGACATCAGTGAAAACAGAAGCTTGAAGTGCATGATATTGTGGATTCAGAATTTAGAGTAGTCCGAGGGAATCCCAAACCTAAAAAATTAACATCACCAAGAAGACTAGATCAATCCCACTTTGGGGATCAACCCTCTAGAAACAAATATAAACTGCTTTTCAAGGAAAATTCCTCATTTCGGGTCTTATGTGAATCCCAAGCAACTCATCCATCTCAGGCCCTGTGAGCCTCCTTACTTCTCAAACACACATTCACACAAAAACCAGCTGCTGATGAGCTATAAGTAAAAATAAATAAATAACATAAAACTGAGACCCAGCCACTCTAAAAATGTGTGATAGACAAAATAAACAGAGGTATTGGCATCTCCCCAAGAACTTGAGATGACAGAATAGCCTCAAGGGACCACAAACTTTATATGTTAAAACTATCAAAAATATGAAAGAAGAAATACAAATTATAATTTTAAAAAGCCCATTCTGAAAACATTAAAAGATTTCTAAAGGTGCCCAATGGAATGTGTAGAAATAAAATATTATTTAGGAACTCAGTGTCTACTTTGAATAACTTAGGTAAGGCTGAAGTAGACTATAAAATAATAGTGTGTACTAATATCCAAAAGTTTAATGCTAGACACATATTCCCTGTGAACCTATCCTAAGACCATGTTTCCCCGAGGCCTCCCATTCTATAGCCACAGGGATCCAGAGGAGACCTAAGTTCAACAGAGTACATTTTCCAGATGCCCTGGCTTCATAAATCACCATCAAGAGGGAGTCAGGTTTTCTCCAAGCAATCCTGCCAGACAGAGACCAGCACTTAGCATCGTGCCCCAGGATTAAACCCAGGCTTCCTTAATTTATGCAGCACAGATCAAAGGTGAACCTTTGAATAAATCTGCTGTACCTCCCAACAGAGATGAAGAGTGGATCTTGCACTCTGGGACCAAGACCACTCCTAACACCATTTACTCCCAATCACCAGGGGCCAAAAGGACACAATGCATTTAGAATAAAATCTGATTTTCCCAGACATTCTTAACCTAGGATGCATGTTGGCCCCAGTTTGCATGAGACAGTCTCAGTTTAGGTTTGTTTTCCTAGGAATTATAAGACTAGTGCCTTCTTTGAGTCCCCAAAGTATCCAAGAGTGGATAATATATTATTTGATTAACCTACCTAAACCGCATCAATACATCTTTTGAATAAATTGATTTCTTCCCTAAAATATTAACATGAGTAAGACTATTTATGTAACAAAACATTGAACGGTTTATTGTGGTGTATAACACCAGTTCACAAGTATTTTGAAGCAGAGAAATGTAATGTAATGCAATTAGAACTAGTTTATAGTCTCATTAATTTCTACCAATATAAACACATGGGCAACTGTACTCAAAATAGCTATTTGCTATTATGTAGGTAAAATGATAAGTTAATAGACGGTCTCTGTTATGTTTTTTTTTTTTTTTTTTTTTGTCGTTAGCTCCAATTACCCTAATTTACAGATTAGTTGTTCATAATACAAGACATGTGGGGGAGGAAAGTTAATATTGTCTTCATTATAATAGATTTGTCCAACATATCTTTTCTTAATAACTCTTTCCTCTTCATTATTTTAAAGTATTGAGCTAAAATCCTAGAACAATCTTAGAATAAAGTTTTAACAATACCATATGTGGGGATGGTGGTAGAGTAGCTTATATTCCCTTTGAGTTTTTTGTATTTTGTAACATTATTTGTCTTTTTCTCTTTTTGCATTCACATTACTTACTTTTGTAATTAGAAAAATATCACTAAAAATTCTATACCTACACTTCTTGTGAACTTACACCTGGCCTTTCACGTCTTTCTCCTAGTGTCTGGCTCCTTTCTATTTCTATTTGCCATTTGCCACAACTTTTATCAGTATCTGCGCCATCCACCTGCTGGCGACACCATTCTCTGTGGTCTGCAGCCCACATCGCCCTCTCATGGCTTATGTTTTTAAAGACAATGTCTGTGCTCATAGCATTAAATATGCTAATGAGTCCTGGTAGTCAGTGGGTTGACAATCCCCTGCCAACATCAATTGGCAGGGACCACGCTCTCCATCCTCTCAAATGACTCTGCTCGCCTCCCCATACTGACTGAAACTGTCATTTTTATGAAGACCCCATTGTTGCTAGTTAGCTGTTGCTGGCAAAAGTTCACCGGCTGTTTCCAGGCACTAACCTATGATCTGTGCGTCTATTTCCTTCATTCAAACCAACATAGCACAGAAGAATTTCTGAGTTTGAGCCTTTACTTATCTAAGCAAATTGATTAAAAAAAAAAATACCACCCCAAACTATGCTGATTTTTATTAGTTTCTGATATCTTGCAGTTATCTTCACAATAAAGGGTAAATATATCTTGGTTTCTTTTTCTAAGTGCCCTCATTGTATTTATGATATGTGTTGGGTTGATATTCAGAAAGGAGGTGCTTTTTCTGTATCTAGGTTTGTCTCAGCAGTCATACTGAATGACTGATGACGGCTTTAACACAAGGGTGGGGATGAGATCAAGATGCCAACTTTCTCTGTCTCACCCATTACTTTATTAATTGTTTAGGGACTGGAAAAGAAAATTAAATTATGTTAACAGGAAATTAGCTTCACATTCTACTTTCTTTTTAACTCCTTAGGAAATGCCTTAAATTATTACTACTTGCTGAAGCGTGAGTTTATGCCAATAGCTATTTATCCTACCATGCAAATAATGAGATAAAGATATAAGCTTTCCTCTCTATGTCCCCAGCCTCTCTCAGAGTACCTGTTAGGCACACAGTAGATGGTCAATAAACACTCCGTTGATGTGAACTCTAGGAAGATTCAACTATCTGATGAAGAAACTATATCAGTTTTATTATTCCAAACTAGAGGCCTGTTGCACGATATTCGTGCAAGAATAGGCCTTCCTTCCCCTGTCTTCACTACCAGCCGCCCGGCAGCTGGCAAGTCCCCGCTCCCGGGCCGCCCGGGAGCCGGCAAGTCCTTGCTTCTGTCTGAAGCACCACTACAGTAGCTCCCGCCGCCGCCCCACTTCCCCTCATAGCAGGCTTCACTCCGCTCTGCTCTGCGCCTGCATATGCAAATTAACCTCCATCTTTGTTGGGTTAATTTGCATACTCACTCTGATTGGCTGTGGTGTAGCAGAGTGATGGTTAATTTGCATGTTTCTCTTTTATTAGGTAAGATGATGAACTCAATAACTGTTACGCTAATCTCAGATTTCACAGCACCTCTGAGGTAAGAATAACTTTTAATGTAAAAAATGAGGTTTCAGTGTATACTTCTCTCTCTCTCTCTCTCTCTCTCTCTCTCTCTCTCTCACTATTTAACAATATGTCTTGAACCAGGTGACATTCTAAGTACTCTGGATATAGACAGGAACACGATGGGCAAAGCCCTGCCTTAGGTTCTGGTGAAGAGTTTAAGATAACCTTGATGTTGGGGTGGAAAATAAAAATTTCACATTGAAAGTGATGAGCTAGGTCAGTTAATACTGCTTCATCATGAATTAATGGAGATTGCTACTAGTTACTTTAACTGTCATACTTTGCTGCTAGAATTAGGTTACCCCACATATCTCTTAATTTCTTAATCTATGCTCTTCAAATAAACTGAGTGTGGGAAAGATTACCCATAAATATCTGAATGCTTATTCATGTTATACAAAGCAAGAAAATATATTCCCTTGGTTCTTCGTGACAGCAATAATACAATATTTTAATAAAGATT
Organism: Plecotus auritus; assembly: GCF_963455305.1. NCBI lineage: Eukaryota > Metazoa > Chordata > Mammalia > Chiroptera > Vespertilionidae > Plecotus > Plecotus auritus. The sequence continues at coordinate 50,503,851 of NC_137773.1, read as the reverse complement.
AAAATTATTATATTTTTCAAGTTTGCACATGCTAGCTAAATAATGGAGTGATGAATTTACAATCAGGATAATTCCGTAATCCTATTTACTGTGCCTCAAAGGTATTCAAACAAATGTTTTAAATAAACATTCTGTCCAGCATGTGGTTACTTCATGAGAGCCATGATTTTTCCCAGCAGTTCTTCAGTAAAATTTTAAATACAAAAGTCTGCCTTGCAGTTCTGCAAGATAATCAAAGCAAAAAAAAAATATTAGTCTTTAGGCATATACCTAGTGTGAGAAACAGCCTCTTCTATTCTCAAGCTAGGAGAAAAATACCTTTTCTGCAGGTGTAAGTTAACAATGCCAACTTTAAATGAAGCTCATTTGAAGGCTGTGTTATATATAAACCATTAGTACAATAGAGCAATTAACACTTCTCCCAGGGTAGATGAATAAATTGCTGATGTAAGACTTTGTACATGCTGTCACTAAGAACCAAGTAATATGATATATATTATATAAGAATATATCTCTCTATATATGAGTGTGTGAGTGAGTGGAAACACACACATATACATATAGACCCATGCCACATATGCCATTAGGCAGAGTTCTGCTAGTTCTCATATGTGACATATTAACATGTGGGGGAAAACATTCACTTTAGCTTATTTCTTCTTGTGAATGGTTCAAGTAGCCTAGCTTTTGAAAATATATTTATACTTTGGCTTTACCAGTCTAGCTCAGTGGTCGGCAAACCGCGGCTCGCGAGCCACATGCGGCTCTTTGGCCCCTTGAGTGTGGCTCTTCCACAAAATACCATGGCCTGGGTGAGTCTATTTTGAAGAACTGGCTTTAGAAGAAGTTTAAGTTTAAAAAATTTGGCTCTAAAAAGAAATTTCAATCATTGTACTGTTGACATTTGGCTCTGTTGACTAATGAGTTTGCCGACCACTGCTCTAGAAAATCATCTGTATAACAGATAACCTCTTACAGTAGAAATGTAAGAACCAGCATTTCTGTTTCCCACAGTGGGCCTTCACATGTAATGGCCTATGGCCCTATGCCATAGGTAAGAGAAGTGGGTTAGAAGGCTGAGGGACTGAACAAGCTACTGGAGGCCAACTTAGGGAGGTGAAGTGGCTCTCTCCAAATAAAAGAAAAAGAAAACGCTTTCAAAAATCAGTAAAAACAGTTAAAAGATCTCTCCCTATAGAGATTATTAGTAGAGAGAAAAGAAGCAATAACAGTATTAGAATGGAGTTCACTGGATGGAGTTCACTATATTGCAATGACGTCTTATGAATGTACAATATCTAGGAAAGATTAACCTGATCAAAATAATAGACTCCCTGATGAGTGATTATAATGCACACATTAAAATAAATGTGAATTTATTTTTACCCCATGTGAGTAAAATTATATATTTTCTTCATATATATATATATATATACATATATATATATATACTTACATATATATATATATATATATATATATATATATATATATACTTACATATATATATATTAATCACCTAAAGAACAAAAATGATCTTGGAACCCCCCAAATTAATCTTTTAAAATTATTATTGTTTACTAAATACTTGTATTTACTGATTGTTTTTACATGGAGACTTTTATTTATTTTGTTAGTATATTATTGTTGTTGTCAATAAAGGCACTGTGGCAGTTTTGTCTTTGAGAAGGGGAGAAGTTTTTGTTGGATATATGTCCCTAACTCTGTGGTGCAGCATAGGGAAAATAGTTTGAATATGTTGAAAAATGAAAGTGAACTAAATCTGTTGCTGTTGGCAAAGGGAAGGGAGAACTGAACTCTACTGAAAAGAGTCAAAGAATGGAAACTTGCTCACAAGGAGGCCTGGGACTTGGCTCTTCACAGGACTAAGGAGAAAGCTGACAATGGACAAGAGCCCACTTTTGTCACCATCTGTTAGTGGTTATTTCCCTTCTTTCAACTTGGCATGTTTTTCTTTTCCTGCTTGGGCCAGTGGAGAGAATTCCATTGTTGGACCTATCTACCATTCTCTCTTTCATTGAGGACTGTGACCTGATTTCCCTTAGGGAACCACTCCTCTCTACTCTCAGCTTATGTGGCTTAGATGGGACTGAACTCGCAGCCAGTCCCAGGGGTCAAACACATGACCTACATTTAGTCATAGGGACTGGTATAGAAATGGGTCAACCAGCCAGAAACACAGAAGTTGGTTCTAAGACTGTTCCTGGAACCAGTAGGTTTCAGGCCTTCTCTTTCTACTGAGGTTCTTTAACCTGATAGCTTTGAAAACTGTATATGAGAGAGTCCTTCAGATGGAAAAGAATCAGAGCCAAGTTATAAAAACTATAAGATAAACAAATTCCTGCTATATTGTTTGAAGTTAAACCTAAATATTTCAGTACAGTGAGCCATTTACCTCCTTGGTTTGTTTAAGAAAGAGTTGTATTTCTGTTACTTGTAACCCAAAAATTATGTTAATATACCATAGAACATGTATATATATACACATACATACTAGGGGCCCAGTGCATGAATTTGTGCACCTTGAAAGGAACTGTGGGCTGCGAGGCTGTGGTAGGCACAGGGGCAGGTCTCGGCCCATTCTCTGAGCCCCTGCCTGGCCGCCTTCCATGGTGGCCCCAACCTCTGTCTGCCTGCAGCCCCACTCCCACCACCGCCGCTCCCACACACTGAAGGCACCAGCACTGCTTGCACCTGCTGACAGTGCAGAGCGACTGGGGCCGGCACTAGCAGCAAGTGCTAGCGGCAGTGGCTGCTGCCCCGATTGCCTCTCAGGAGCAGGGGGCGGTGGAGAAGCCCTCAGGGGCAATTAGGGCCAGCAGCCACCACTTGCACCCACTGATGGCACTGAGGATAGGGACCAGCAGCAGGTGCAAGCAAGGCTGGTGCTGGCAGTGGGAGAATTTCTTAATTTTGCAGTTTTTAGTCAGAGGGTTTCAGTGTATGCCATATAGGATGGCTAAAGCTGTGCTAAAAACCCCAAGTCTTTCTTATTGAAGGCAATCAGAACTTCTGGAAAATGAGAAAATCCTAGAAAACATGGCATTATAGATAGGGAGCCTTAAATTCCATGGATAAACTGTGCTGAAATCTCTCACTGACCCATGAACTGTGCATTTGTTGGGTAGATTTCAAGCAGCTGGGGTAGAATCAAGGCACTGCACTGAGATTTGAGTTGCCATTCAAGAGAGTTTGCAATTTTATTCCAACCAAATTGATCACTAAAAGAACAACAACAAAAATACCTTTCAGGGGAATACAATAGAATCCAGGATTTTTGCAAAATAATATTCACCTACAAGACAACATAAAATTTGACCTTCAAATAAAATTAATGTAAAGATATAGATTTTTAAAGTTATAGATTTTTGAATTTATAAAGACTTTAAAGTAGCAATTTAACTATGTAAAGAAAAGTATGCTTGTAATGAATAAAAAATTAGCAGAGAAACCTAAATTGCAAACAAGAACACAAAGAAATTATGATGAGGAAGTTAGAATAGAATTCCATAAAATAACTAAAGGATATGAGCAAATTAGGTAGACAATTCAATATCTCTTATATGAACTGGGAAACATATCTTCTTTTTTCAGCAACTTTAATTATGATCAGTATATTCAGGTGATTAGCTCGTATTTGTTATTTCTTTATTTAATGCACAGAGAGCCCCAGTCATTGAGCATATTAGTCTGTAAATGCACTTTTAACTTATTTGTTACCATAGGGTAAACTTCACAAAGAAATGCTAGTAAAGTTAATTTATGTCAGAACTTACTTTAAATTTTGTTATTTTTAAGTTGATTTATATCAATTTTACTATAGAGTAGGAGATAGATAAGTAAATATTTTAAAGTAACACTGGAAGAGCTCATTTAAAATGTCCCAAACTATGAATAGACATAAGTGATGATGTAGTTTCTCTCTCATACAGTGTATAAAGCTCTTTTGCAACATGTCAGAAAAAAATGAATTTTAACAATTCCACGGAAAGGTAAAGTACCATGGTTATAAACATACAGGCATTAGAATCAAAGTTATAGATTTAAGTCCTGGATTTATTATTTATCAGCTATATGAACTTGGGGCACATTTCTCAGTTTTTCTTTATATCACTCATTCTCAAAATGAGAATTTTGACTATTACCCTTATCAGTTTCTTTTTTCCTACTTTAATGCTCATTATTTTCTTAAGTTACTAGCTACATTAACTGATACTAGATGCTGTGTATATTATCACCTCTCATGCTATACACTATAGACAATTATTTGGGAATATCTTATTGGCCAGTGTTAAAAATTATATTACTCTTTAAAAAGAGGTCAAATTGAAAATAAAGTAAGAAAAACGTGTTTTTTTATTTTTTAATTTTTTTAATTGTTTGAAGTATTACAAATAGTAGTACATATGTCTCCTTTTTTTTTTTTCCCCATCGACCTCCCCACGGCCTCCCCTTCCCCCCAGTACATGCCTTTACCTGCCCCCCCACCCCAGTATCTTTTATCCATTGGTTATGCTTATATGCATGCGTACAAGTCCTTCGGTTGATCTCTTACAGCATCCCAACCCCCAACCTCCTCTGCCTTCCTGCTGTAGTTTGACAGTCTGTTCAATGCTTCTTTGGCTCTGTATCTATTTTTTCCCCCATTTCTTTCCTTTAAAAAATCTTGCCTCTGCAGACTAGAAATAAACATACAATAACAAAAAATGTTTGAGTCCCAATTTCAATGTCCTACAGTTCTGAGTCCCCGTTTCAATGTCAAACAGTTCCTTAAGTGTACATGTCAGCAATGATATCTGGATGGTGGGCACATGGTGGCAATGCAGGTCCGACCCTCTCTGGTTTGGTCCTAGGCAACCTGCTGCGTCACACAGCCTCTGACTGCTAGCGTGGCAAGGCGTCGTCAGCGTCTTCCATCTCTGGACTGTTTCTCCTCTTGTCTTCGTGGTTGGAGCAGACCTGTCAATTCCCCTCTGTTGCAGGAATCCACATAGTCTTGGAGTTGTTTTATCAGGGGGATCTCTGCCCTTCCCAGCTGCAAACTGTCTCACCAGCTGCGCCTCCTTTACCAATTCGGGCTGGATTCCACTTGTTTCAGCTGCTCCCTCTATTTGCTCTGGGACAAGGCTCAGGACACGTCCATCTATTCTGCTGCCATTTTGTCTCCCCTTCAAACGTGCGTTTTGTGTGTTTTTTTTAAATGACAGTACACATTGCAAGCCACTTTCCTTGTATAATTGTCAATAAATTATTTTATTCTTTGTGAAAAATCTCCCTTTTTTAATTGCCAAAGAATACTGGCAAAAGACAATCCAGTTTCAACACGGGGATTTGCAAATGTATATGCATTTTGTCTAGGTTTCAATTATTGAGAGGACATAGTTCAGTTTGTATAGTTCCCCATAATATTAACCAAATCTCATGTTTCCTTTTGTTTTTGAATATATGCCTTCCTTTTTATCTATTGCATAAAAACAACTTATAAATATCCTGGTTCCATTTTCTCTACAACATGCTCTTGGCTAATTCTCTAGGGATTTCCCCAATGTGCCACTACTTTGGAATGACTTACAATAGTCTTTTCTCTGTGCCAGAAACTTCAATTTGCTGCTACTCCTCCATCTGGTATGGAAGTAGAGAGCTGTTCTGTTCAAGAACACTCATCAAAGGAAAAGCCAAAATACTCTTTCCTCCCCCCACACCCAGAAATTTAAAAAAGAAAGAATTATAACCTAATGAAAATATACAAGCTGCTTGAGATTTTCAGAATTCTAGCCATAGTGTTGAAATGACATTCCTTCAATCATGTATGAATCATCATTTTTATAGAGGAAGAAAGGAGACACATGAAAGAGTATAGTACTTTCTCTGTGAAGTTATCTAATAGCTCAGAAACTCCCACATCCTGTTGGTTTCTGCATTAGAACTCTTAAAAAAAAACACAATGGATCATTTATCTCTACTTTCACATTGGATGATTGTCAATAGACCCTTGAGGATTTCTGGGGTATCCCTGTGTAAATTGGAGACATAGGTGGTAATGAAATTGTCTTAATCATTAAAAGGGAAGCAAAGATTGAAATTTGAATCTAAGGAATTAATATTTCAATAGATCCCTTGACTACATAAATCTATGTTCATTGGCTGGCTGAACTCTAGACAGAGTGTTAGTAAGTTTTTATCTCATCATGACAGTGCATTCCTTACAAATAGCATAAAAGCATGCAGAAGAAATTTTTAGAATATTTTTATGGTCATGAGAAATCATCTGTGTTATAAAACCAAATAGTTTCAAATATTTAATATTCATACACACAGACACATACAATATTAACTATATATATATATACATATATATATGTATATATATATATATATATATATATATGTATGTCAGTCAAGCATGATATGATTGGACTGTATGTCACGATTTTTTATGTTTCATTATTCAAGTATATTTTCTGCTCAATAATAGAAAAATATTATTAAAATAAAAATGAAATAATTAGCTCATAGAATGGGTCCAAAACTGTAATCATAAGTATAATGATATAATAAGTATAATTATAAACATATAATTATAAAATTATAAATGTATGTAGGAATTATAATTATAAAAGCATATTACATTATAATGACTTTAAAAATAATGCTTTTACTTTTCTGATTATGAAAATAATTCATGCTTATTACCAAATTATTCCAATAATACAAAATCATAAAATATAAGGTGAAAATCCCAATAATCTTTTTTTAAAAATCCTTACCCAAGGATATTTTTCCCATTGATTTTCAAAGAGAGTGGAAGGGAAGGAGGGAGAAAGAGAGAGAGAGAGAGAGAGAGAGAGAAACATCAATGTGTAAGAGACACATCAATTGGTTGCTTCCCCCACACACCCTGACCAGGGCCCAGGATTGAACTGCAACCCAGGTACATGCCCTTGACTAGGAATCAAACCTGGACACTTTAACAACTGAGCCCAACTGGCCAGGGCCCAATAATTTTTTTATGCCTAAAGTAAATCACTGTTAATAATGTGATTCAAGATTCAAGATGGCGGCAGGCTAGGTCAATGTTACACTCACCTCCTCCCAGGACCAAACTGGAATTACAATTAAAATATAGAACAATCAACATGAGCAACCAGCTGAAGGCTAGCTGGATAAAAGTCTTATAATCAGGAATTTACAGAAGAAACGACACAGAGACTAGTAAGGAGGGCAAGACACACGAAAAGGGCCGGACCCACTCCCACGCACAGTAGCTAAGATTCTGGAGGGATATCACAGCTGCACAGGTTCCCCATGAGGAATGAGGGGTCTCAACTCAATGCCAGGCACCTGACCTGGGAAGAGGCACCCACATAACATCTTGCTATGAAAATCAGCCAGGATTCTCTCTTCCAGGGAGAGATGGGAGTCTGCTAGAGACACAGGAACTCTCCTAAAGGGCCTACAAATGCACAAAATTTCATTCACAGCCACTCACCTTGCCCTCCAACTATATTAAGTGCTGAATATATGAATATAAATAAATCTTAACTGGAATTAAGCAAACCTCTCTTAAAAATTATTTCTCACTTTACTTAAAGTATTTAATTTGCCTTGGTTGTGTAACACAACCTGAAGAGAAATACAGCATTTAATTTTGACCTTTTATTGGTGTTCTGTGGAGATTGCTTACAAGGCTGCGATACTGTCTGCTGCCCTCTGCCTTCATGGAAATGTATTGCCTGCCCTGGAATTAATAACGTGTAGAAATGGGCCTGCCTTGTATCTTTGCTAGGCTCAGTCATTGCCCGAGCTTTGCCTGTAGAAAGTGTGGCCTTTGTGTGAACTTGGTGGTGGGGTCAGATAATGGAAGCTGGGGTCCTGCATTAATTATGCTCCTCACAGTAGGTGAGTGGTGAATCTTCATGGCTGTAGGAGAAGGCCTCTCACCTTTGTGTTGGCTCTTTCCTGAAAGGATGCAAAGGTCAGTAAATTCAAGACAAAGAGGATCAAGCCCAAGCATCAGTGGGAATTGGAGTTTTAGTAGAATCCAATGAAAAGGAGGAGAAACCAGGAACTCCAAGATTGAACATAGGATTATTTATATGGGCAGTATTTTCCTATTCTGGAGATGTCTGCTGAAGACATTTATGATGGTCCCCATTCAAACTTTTATGGGTGAACTTTATAGAGGATGGAATTCAATAATAATTGACAGATGCCACTGAAGGGCAGCTTTTAATGTGTTAGTTCTAAACACAATCTAGAGTCTAGAATTCTAGATCTAACTAACTTACTGAAGAATAATCCTAATGTAACTATTCTTTCTCTTGCCTTCTGGTGGAAACAAGTTCTCTTTTCATTCTTTTAGTTGTGGCTTTTGAGCCATAAAACTGGGAGTAGGGTAAGAAAGTGAGCAAAATGCCCTATGCCAGTTTTGGGGTGTAAGTGAAGCTATGTCCCTGGTAGCAGTAGTAAATGGATGCATAATCAAGTCTTGATTGCTTCTTCATAGTTACAAAGAGAAGAGTGATAGCTACTATTTATTCTGAACATGCTATCCAAGCACTCTTTCCCTGTTGAGCTGAAGTCACTGCCAAAACATAAATACCAAGACCCCATGTCATATTCATAGACTCAATTATTTAAGAACACACCAACACATCTGTGTGATGCCATTTTACATAATATTAATTTATGATGACAGCTTCTGCAGTGACAACATTTTTCTTGTTGTTGTACTTGCATACAATGCCCCATGGTGATTATTGTAGACATTATTTCACACGGGGTGGTCCACAGTCATTTAACACCTTACATCACATTGGGATCTCTGGTTAAGGACTCATTAATTAGGTGGACAGAAGATAAATGTATCTGTAACAATGGCAAGGAGCCAAGGCTTACTACTCTCAGGTGTTTGGAGAAGTTGCTAGAACCCAGTCTTTCTTCAGAGAATGAGGAACATAGGTTCAAAAGGAGAAAATGCTGACATGAAAGAATCCCATTTTAAATAATCATTAAAAATGAGATGATTTAGTTAGATGAAATTCTTTTAACTAAATCTCCTGATAGAGTTCATAAGCAACAGTGTTGGAGTACTGCCACATTTGTGCTGATACAGCTTCCTGGAGAGTCCAGTAAATGTTTAGGGGGCATCCTTTATTAGGGCCATTTTATTATATTTCAGGATCTAACAGCAATGAAGGTGCTCATAAAATATACTAGAACTGGCATTCATTTGGAGAAAATTAGAGGGCCTTTTATGTCTAGGAAATTAAATTCTTTGAACAAGGAATGGTTTTACTCACATGTTTCTCTTTACTGAGGTTTTTTTGTATATCTCTAATATAAATTTTTTTAACTGTCAATGTCTGTGATGTTCTGAATCAATTTTTGTTTGAAGATCAGGACAGCTATGATTTATTTTCTATGAAATGTGTGTGTGTGTGTTTTTCAGATGCTTCTCCAAGATGAACCTTTCTCATTACATAGGGTAACTTGTACAGAAGTTGGTGACTATGAAAAAAAAAAAACATAACTAAAAAAATGTCAGATTACAATGTTGGTTGGAATTATATGCAAAAACAAAATTGGGGGGAATTTGTGGATTTGTGTATATTGCAAACATATCCTAAATCACAAACCTTACTGGAACAAGTTTTAGAAAATCAAGTTAAGTCACCTAAAAATGTCAGCTATTGGGAATATTACATCCCTGAAAAGACTGGCATTGCATAGCAGAACATGCACAAAGACACTAGAAAAAATGGGGGGATAAAAATGCTTTTTTAGGAGTATATTCTCCTTTGCCTTACATTTAGATATAAACCAACATGATGTTATTTAATGCTATTGTGATCAGACATTTATTCTTAAACTGGAGGCCCAGTGCAAAAAATTCATGCACTTAGGAGTGGAGGTCCCTTAGCTCAGATTGCGAGAGGGCACAGGCTAGGCCTAGGGACCCCACTGGTGCAGGATCGGGGCAGGGAAGGACGCGGGAGGTTGGCCAGCTGGGGAGGGACTGTGGGAGGGCTCCAGGGCATGTCTGGCCCATCTCACTCAGTCCTGATTGGCCGGACCCCAGTAGCAAGATAATCTACTGGTTGGAGCATCTGCCCCCTGGTGGTCAGTGCATGTCATAGTGAATGGTTGACTGGTTGGCTGTCTGCCCCCTGGTGGTCAGTGCACGTCATAGCAATTGGTCATTCTGCCATTTGGTCAATTTGCATATTATTATATCGTATATCCAGTGAAGAAGTGATATAAAAAAGTCATGATGTTTAAAACTCCTCTCTTCCTCTCCTTTTAAAAGAGCAACTTTTAGAAAAAGAAATTATATTTCTCTTTTTAAATACCTCTGCTTTTTCCTTTTGAAGACTCCCAGCTTTTCAGGCTGCCAATTTTATTCTTAAAACTGCATGACATTGTGTCATTTTTTTTTTTTATTTCTTCCAGAAGATATGCCCTGGATTAATTTGTTTTTGGCTAATAAAGCATATTTGGAAATCAAAGTAAGCTAAGAGATGTTCCTCAGATACTTTCTGCTTTAGAAACTAGGGAAGCAGTAGTGTTGCGAAAGATCATAGAGGATTCTGGGGATCAATAGGAAGAAGAAGCTCAAGGTTAAGATAAATAAGAACTGGTTTCCTTTTGAGGGGTACAAAGACACTATAGCCTTGTCACATATTAACTTAGTTATTTCGTGAACTCTCACTAGGTTTCAGGCACTGTGTATGTGTGTTTTGTAGTAATAAAATATGCCTTTATTGTTAATAGCGTAGATGAATGAATGACATAATAACTAGTAAATCACAAAGATTTCCCATTTGTTAATTGAGGTCTTCAGATAAATTCTTTCTATAAATATTTTAGAAGTTGGATTGTTAATAAAACTTAAACCTATTTCTCATTAACATTTAAGAATCACATGTTATTCATTATTTTCCTGACATTACTTTCTATCTTAAGTATCATTATGAAGTATGACACATTGTTAGTTTACAAAATCATAACAACTTAAAAAATTGAGTTAAGATCCTCTGATGAATTTGCTGTGACATTTCTACTAGAGTGACTTTATTTGAACCTGTTTTGTTTTATATAATTAAGAACATATTTGCCTGAGTATCAACCCAGGACAACACATTTAAAAGAATGGTTTTTCCTTGGTTACATCAATAGCTGTATGGACAGATAGAAATGTACCATCCATCTTGGTTTCATAGGTGAACCAGTGACTAGAGATTTTCAATCTCTGATCAGAGTACAATGTCCCATGATTGATATTTAAATTTCTAATACATTTAAATTATTCAAAAGTGCAGTGGTTACTTTTCCCCAACATGGTTATCTCTTACTTAATGGAATTGATTATTTTAAGAGAAATCCCCATGCTTTATTTCTACTCCATTTAACTTCTTTTCCTCCACCTTTGAGCTCACACTGCTTTTTGTTTGTTTTCTTGTTTAAACGTAACCAAAGTTGGGATGTGTGTGTGTTTTTTTTAAGTAAATTAACTGAATAGCTTACCAACATTGCTGTTGGTAGTAACTCAGACCTTTTTTTTAGCTTTCATGTCATATTATTTTCTTTAGGTCATTTTATATTCTATCTTTTGCTGAGCTATGGACCTAGTGTTACTGATATTCAAATCAATTTCTCCTTTGCAAGGGTGTCTTACTTTTTCTCAGTCAGCATAACATTCAATTGCCTTACAACACCTCTACTTATATACATTAAACTGGTTTGACTTCCACATGTCTAAAACTAAAGCCATTGCTTTCCCTCAAATGTATCAAACCTCTATTTCTTCCAGTATTTCCCATTTTGATTGGTATCCCAACCATAATTCCTGGTCACAAAGCCAAACTACTGGAAACCATTTATCTTAGTAAGGATGTCACTGTATAAATTAGTTGACATAACTGATAAAATCCTCAAACTTAATGACATAATTCAATATAATTTATTTCTCACTCTCATCATAGTAAAAAACAGGTATTTCTGGTTAGTATCCCTCCTGCAATATTGACTCAGAAATGTAGAATTTTTTGTATCCTTTGTCTCCAACTTATTTCTTTCTCCCGCTGAACAATTATGATGGGCATTTAATTGGTCTATAAAATGAAATAATAATGTAAAAATTTCAGTTTTATTTTAAGGAATAAAGATGATCCATACAACCTTCCTTGCATATAACAGTATTTAATAAATAGTAACTACTCATTACCACCAGATTCCTCATCATTTGGTTTTGAGGTAGACCAATAGAAGCCTAAAGATGTGCGTTTTTCATGACCTTTAGATCCACAATACCTGTTTTATATGAGTCAAAGTTTCTTTTGATAGTGTCACAACACAGGGACATTGAGGTGAAAGGGAGAACTCTTTTGCTATACATCTCCAAACAAGAAAAGGCTGCCATGCAAGGCCACACAGGCTCTCCATTGGAGCTCCAAGGAAAGCAAGAGGGATGGGTTTAGCTAGGTTGCAAGGGCTGCCTACGTACTGGCTAGTTTGCATAATTTTGCAGGCTCTGGGGAACAGAGGCTCTCTCTAGTGTTCTGGTACCTGGCCTGGGGCAATTAGACAGCTGCATAGTGTGTCCAGTGTGAGAGCCTGATACGGGGAGTTGTTGAGATGTGGATTTCATCAGCTGTTCAAGAAGGAGAATTGACTGGCCTCTAGTCAGAGGTTCAAGACTGGACCAAGGGAAAAATTTTCTGCTTCAATGCCTTTTGGAGACCAGGGTAAAAATAAGTACTTGTTTTATTTTTGTTAAATAGATTGAAATTAATATGCTAGGAAATACTATCTAACATTATTTCTTAGATCTTGTGCTTAGTTAGTATTAATGTTTAGTTTTGGCTATACTGACGTCAATGGTGAATTTAAATCATCATTTCAATGCCTTTTATGACAAATCTATAAAGAGATAGAGATATATTGCATCAATGTGTTTAATTTTTAATAACCTTTCGAAACTCAGGAAGTTTTTGAAAATAGTGAATTTTCAGATCTGACCATAACTTGACTCATGTTTTTTTAGTATAATTTTAGACATTGTCTCCAGATTATCACCTCCATCATGTGATGGAGGAAACAACATTTGCAAAGTTATCCTTCAAGTTTATCAAATCCAAAAGCATTTATACTGTCTTAATTTACCATGCATTTTTTATTTTAGTCATCATTAGCAATGCAAACATGGTCACTTTCTGGTCTCAACATCTGGGAAGTGTATTGGACATTCAAGAGGAAAACTAAGAGTTAATTTGTTTTATTTTTTTTGTTAACCCTTGCCCTAGGATACTTTTCCATTGATTTTTGAAGAGAGTAGAAGGGAGAGGGAGAAACAGAGAGAGAGAAACATTGATGTGAGAGAGACACATTGATTGGTTGCCTCCCACACATGCCCTGATCAGGGTAGGGGATAGAGCCAGTAACTGAGGTACGTGCGCTTGACGGAATCAAACCCAGGACCCTTAAGTACGCAGGGCAATGCTCTCTCCACTGAGCCAAACTGGCTAGGGCAAGAGTTATTTTATTTTACCGTGCACCATGCATCCATGCTTTGACTGTGTTTTATTCTTAATCATTTGGGATGCCTTGCACAATCCCATCTGCTTGACAGAGTTGGCATGGTGCTCTCCTTGGAATCATATGTATTCTTATTATGTCTTCCTCATCTTGAAAGCAGAGAGAATAGAAACAATTTTCATCTCTCCTAATGCCAGGCACCTGCTTCAACGGTTTGGTTTGGATCACACAATTCAGTCATTTTCAGGATTATTATAAGCTTACATTGGGAACAATTCTGGAAAAGACACAATTTCATTGAAAGCACTTGCTTTGGGTTTCACCTTTGCATTCTTCCATTCATTTTCCCATTGCTCCCAGCTCTTTCTCCTGGGTCTTCATCAACTGTTTTCTTGCTAATTTTCACTACTGAGTTACGTACATGAGAAGGAATATTCTATAGATTTATTTGTTCACATATATATTCTCTGTTCTGGTAATGCTGAGATTAAACTGAATAGATTTGGGGTTAGACTATGGCCAAGAAAACCATGATACTACTCAGCAATTTATAAAAATCATAGCAGCCTAGTTAGCAATAATGTCACCTGTACTGATATGATACTTTTATATGAACTCCTTACACATACATCTATTTATTTGACTTTTATAGAACCTTGTGAGCTAAGCAGGTCAGTATAGTTATTCCAATTTCATATATCATGACTGAGGCTGAGAGAGATTAAAAGAACTGCTGAAAGGTCCTAGTGATGTTTCTGCTAGTATGTTGTGTGTTTTTTGTTTGTTTTTTTTTTTACTATGTACAAAATCATGCCAAATTTTTTAATATCTTAAGAAATCTGAAGTACTTTAGCAAAAGTAATTTTGAAATAATGTAATATGTTCCAGTAAATGAAAGAAGAAATAGCTAAATTAGAAATTCACAATTCAATTTGATTCTTAATATTTCTTGGTAAAAAAAAAGAAAATTATATTTTTAAGATATTTTCCTAGTGTCTATGATTTAGAGTAATTACATTATAAAATATAATTCTAGCCCAGCTGGCATGTCTCAGTGGTTAAATGTTGACATATGAACCAGTAGGTCATGGTTTGATTCCCAGTCAGGGCACATGCCCAGGTTGCTGGCTAGATCCCCAGTGTAGGTGTGCAGGAGGCAGCCAATCACTGATTCTCTCTCATCATTGATGTTTCTCTCTCCCTTTTTCTCTGAAATAAATAAAAATATATTTAAATTGAAAAAATATATAATTCTACATTTGAGGTCCCAGTCCCATAAGTGCCAACCTTACATATTTCTATTAAAAAGAGATGCCTGGCCAGTGTGGCTCAGAGGTTGAGCAACAATCTATGAACCAGGAGGTCACAGTTGGATTCCTGGTCAGGGCATTTGCTTGGGTTGTGTGCACGATCCCCAGTAAGGGGCATGCAGAAGGCAGCTGATCAATGATTCTCATCCTTGATGTTTCTATCTGTCTCTCCCTCTTCCTTCCTCTCTGAAATAAATAAAAATATATTTTTAAAAAAGGGAACATAAAGAAATAAAATCACAATGCCATTTATTGTAATTCATATTTCCTATCAATTAATGTAACTTATTGATATATGTTTACTTCTTCATTTTTATGATGCTATAATTTATTTATATAATTGATAAAATATACTGTTTGAACAAACCTGTCCATTATACAATTATAATCACATACAGCCATAATTTTTAAACATAAAATTAATAGGATCTTTAGAATTTTAAAAGTTAATACTGGAATAAAAAACTTATTAGTAGTAAACTCTTGAAAAAGAGGAATAACCTTGGCCAATTTAAAAATAAAATTTTCTTGGCTGTCTTTTCCACAGAAAAAAACTCAATTTTTTCAATGAAACCTAGGTAGTAAAATGCATGTGGAAAAGTTGGCATTATTCATTGTGCAAATTCATTTGACAAATTTGTATTGATTAGCTACAATGTAGCAGTCTTTGCTTAGACCCTCAGTGATGTATTAAGCCATCACTCCAACAAATAAGATTATATACAATAATGGATCAGTAATTAGCTGTGTCAGTAACTTCCAAAGAAAAGTCAGTAGTTTATTTCAAATATTGTTTTTAACCAATGAATGTAAGACTATCAAGATAGTATCCACGCTAAGTGAAATAAGCCAGTCAGAGAAAGGCAAATATCATATCATTTCACTTATATGTGGAATCTAATGTACAAAATAAATAAACAAAATAGAAAAAGAAGCATAGATACAGAGAACAGACTGACAGCTATCCGAAGGGAAGAGGTCTGGGGGAGGAAGGTGAAGGGAATAAATCAAAACCCCCAAAACTCATAGAAACAGACAACAGTATGGTGATTACCAGAAGGGAGAGGGGTAGGGGAGGTAGAAGAGGGTAAAGGGGAATAAAGGGTGAGAGAAGGAGACTTGACTTGGTGTAGTGAACACACAATATACAGAGGATGTATCATAGAATTGTACACTTGAAACATATATAATTTTATTGACCAATGTCATCCCAATAAACTCAATAAAAATAAAAAAGAGAAAAAGAGTTCTTAAAAATCTGGCTACTTGGCATCGTTACATTTGCTACGATCTTCATGGAAATTTCTTGCCATTTCATTAAATACAAAATTTCAACCCAGGAGAATTTCCTACCTATGCCACATCACCTCAGTGTGGAAAAATTATTTCATATTTTAGAAAAATCCTCCTTATCCAGCTTGTTATATTTATTCTAGTCTGTGACACAAGACAGCAGACAACTAATATTCCCAAACACGAAGGCCTTTTTCTTTTAAGGATATTAGTCAGCTCAGGCTGCCATAGCAAAGTACCACAGACTGGATGGCTTAAACCACAGAAGTTTATTTTCTCACAATTCCTGGGACTAAAATCCAAGATCAAGGTGTCAGCGGGGTTGATTTCTCCTGAGGTCTCTCTCCTTGGCTTATAGATGGCTGTCTTCTTTCTGAATCTTCACCTGGACTTCCCTCTGGTCATATCTATGTCCAAATTTTTTTTTCTTATATGGCACCAGCCATATTGGATTAGAGCCCACTCCAATAACCCCATTTTAACTTAATTAGCTCTTTAAAGGCACTTGAATACAGACACATTCTAAGGTACTGGATGTCAGGGCTCCCACACTGTGAGCAATTGTTTTGAAGAAAAGCAATTCAGCCCATAAATGATGCCAATATCTACCAATCACGATATACACCATGGATGTAACCTGGGAACACAGACATCATTCTTATTTTCCCAAGTCAATGAAACTCATTTATTCTTTGGCAACATGAAGCAACATGTTTCCATTTGGAAATGTGAAGCATCACCATCGTGGAATTCTATAATTTATGGTGATTGTGTTGTATATTGATGGTACATCTGTACATAATTCTTTGGTGGGTTTTTATCTATTTTGCACTGCACACCATACAAGCCAACAGAGCTTTCAGATACTGTGAGAAATAAGTCGTGGGTATTTAGAAAAGCAGTGTCTCTATCTAAGCACTTTTCCCTTGGAAAGCTGATTCCCTCTTGTTTTCTTAGCAGAATCAAAATAATAAATAGATATTTAAAACTCCCTCACCACTAAAAAACATACGTGTGTATTTGTGTATGTGTATGTGCACTTTTGACTAGGATTTTCCTTATATAAGGAACTTAGCTAGTCTGCTTTCTACTCTGGTCTCATTAAAATGACAGAGCTGGAAAAAAAAAATGACAGAGCTGGGCTGTTTAACCACTCCCTTTGAAAGACTAACAATTTTCTTCCTGACTATATTTAGAAATTGACAATTTTCTAAATGAGGCCTGAAATCTGAAGATAGTTCATAAGTACTCTTCTTGCTTATTTTAAATATTTTCCTATTATCTATTCCATATTTTTAATGTGTTTATTGAGAGTTGCACAATTTTTTCACAGTTTATTCCCATATCTGATATTTCTTCCCATTAGTTTAAGAATGTAAAGTTGTGTTTAAGTTTAAGTATGTTCTTATCTTTTGAAATAAGTAGGAAAATTCATTTGATCTTTTATTTTCCCTCCCAGCTTTTAATTATTTCAACTATTTTTCCTTATATTTTGGATTCTATTTTTTCAAATTATTTTTAACAGTAAGCAAAAATGTCCGAACTGCTTAATCATTCACTTTATTAATCAAAACACATTTGCACAAAGGTGAGGACAATACACTTTCGAGCATACTGGGAGTGGCATTTGTTTTGCATGTTTGCTTTGGCTGTTTGTTTGGGCTGTGTTTTATTACCATATTATTCCCAGATTAATAAATTGAAGAAGATATAAATGTATGTGAGGGGCACAAGATCTAGACTTCACATTAATTATTTTCTGGGGCATTTCCCAACATTTATAACATTAGTAGGAGTTCTATCCAAACTCTTACTTCCCCAAAGCACCCCTACTATATAATGAATATCCACTATGATCATTTCAAATTCTAAATATTTTATGACACCTCATATTTTTATCAGATAGATGAGTTCTCATCAATGAATTGCTCACGAAAGTCATTCTGCAGTGTGAAGCACCCTCAGGGCCACGATAAGTTTCCTCCATTCTTGCCTCTTCAGCAGAGCTCCTGAGAAAGGAATCCCTATGGGTTGTCTTTTTGTCAGTTGACATTTTCATACTCCCTGGAGTATTGCTCAGTTCTGGAAGGGCTCCTGGCATCCTGGGATTTTCATACTAGTTCTTCTCATTTCCATAATTATTATGACAAATTTAATATTAGGAGTTAGAAATTTTTAGTCAGCTCCTCCAATTAGATAATCTTAGCAATGCACCATATTGACTTCAGACTTCTCTTGTTATAGGTTTACTATATTGAATTCCCAGACACAAAAATGTCTATTAGAAATGGAAACTTGAAAGGTCAGGAAAAATTCCAGCAAGCTGCCCTCGCGAGACGCTACAATACAGGGCTTTTACAGACTGGGCAACAAAATCAAGGCAATGGCATTTATATAACAATTTACGTTTGACAAAAAATCGTTTTGTCATTATTTCCTCTTACAGTTGAAGGACTACATCTCATATCACTGAAGTAAACTATTACGGCGCTGTCAATAGTCAGGAAGAGCTGAGGTTTGAGACAATGTTTTCTGGCTCTTTTTAATCCCAGAAAAATGAAGCAAGGTATGTGAGAGAAATATAAGTATGGTAAATGATGTTAATAAAGAATTACCCACTTTGTTGTCTTAGAAATTGTCTCAAAAACATAATCACCTTAACCATAATAAGACCCTAATATGTGTATAGTAAGGTATTCCTTCTTAATTTCTCACTCATGGAGGAACCCAACTGATGTTAATGAGAACGAACTTAGGCCAGTTTTCACAAATAACACCTTCCTGTCTGAGAGTGAAAGACAATATTCCAAGGGTAGTATTAAATTACCAGCATGGCTCAGTGCACTGCTCAACTTTCAATTTGTTGTCAAATGAAATTGGTATAGTGTCAAAACCCATCAAACCCCTAACACAACAATTTCTCCCTGGAGAAACATACTGTAAGTATTACAAGGCACTTTTAAGGTTTATTGATTTGGAGATAGGAAGAACAGCGAGACGTGAGACATGACAGAGATGAAGTACATTTCTCAGACAAGCATAATAAATATGCTCCCAAGTCAGGGATCATATAAATATGAAAACAGAGCAACACAATTGTCATATGTTCTGCTTCCATAGCTGTACTTGCGCCAGATTATAAATATCCAAAAGACTCATATATTGCTTTTCAAGCTGTGTTGGTGGCAATATAATATTTGCTTTATCCCTGATAGGAAAATAAGGATGATAGTTTTTTAAAAAGTCTAGGAACTCTGAAGATAAATCATGGGACAGTTAAGGACTCTGATATCATGATTTCAAGTTCAGAAGAATTCAGCAAATTTGCCTGCTAATTTCCCATATTTGTTTAATCCCTATTTAGTATTTTCCTATAATGCTGGACCTTTTTAATATATTTCTGGGTAAAGGTGACTATTGATTTTTCCCAGGAAGAATTAACAATATAATTATGCTTGTTTACAGTACTAAAATTTGTGCCAATGGAGTATAGTGTGTTGTTCTTAAATACTCTCCATTCTTGAATATGCAACTTTTCTACACAGTTGAAGTAGTCTCAACTCAAAATTATTTATCAAAACTGGTAAATAAAGCAGCAACTTAAAACCTATCTTAACTGATGGTAACCACTTCCTAATTCAAGGATACCCATAGCACACTTTGCATTATGTTTGAATATTATTAATTTTATTTTCTTTATAATAAATCTAAATGTTTAATAGACTTATTGTAAAGAAAATAAAATTCAATTTTTATTGATTTGTAGAACACTTTTCAACATTGAATATAATAGCACTTACAATAAAGTATTATTAGCCATATCAATGATCTTTTCTATGATTTCTGGGTTTAGTTTTTATTTAGAAAGCCTTCAGATTTATTCTATTATTATCAGTATATCAGTGAATTATATATATAAGCCATATGTGTGTGTGTATATATATATATATATATATATGTGTATATATATATATATATATATATATATATATATATATACTGGATTAATAGAATAATAAATTAAGAGTATGGTTGAGATGAATATATCAGAAAAAAAGGGTAACATTCTTTAAGATGAAGAATTTGAACAAAGGAGCTAGAAAATATTATGAATCCAATTGGCGTGTAAACATAATATGAAAATGCTAGGGGCAAAAAGCATTAGTCATATGTGAAAGATTCAAATGGAATATATTTCAGAGAGAGAGAGCAGGGATTGGTCCCATTCACTTCCCACCACAACACCAGAAAAGCCGACTTCAAATAAACCCACTGACATTTATATTGCTACTTCTTGCCCAGCAGGACACTGCTAAGAAGAGTTCCATACAACAGCTGATAAAAGAGACTCTACAAAGTTTTGTTTTGTTGTATTTCATAGAGATAAGGCTGAAGTTGCAACCTGAGTGACTTGGGGATGTTTTGGAGGGGAGAGGCACAAGTAGGATTTGGTAAAACAGGCCAGGCTGAAGTTATTTTCAAGTTTTTGAACTTTTCAAGCCAGTAATTTTCTGGAACATCCTGTGATTTTGTGTGTCCAAAGCCAACTGTGGCCTCAGAGCTTGTTTTTGTGAGTTTATGGCCTGTAAGTTTTCACTTTGTTTTTCAGCCCTGAAAGATACGATGCTGCAGGAGAGATTAGGTGTGTTGAGATCTCTCAGCAACGTGGTTTGCATCAGACACTGCTGAGAATTCACCTTAACCTTTGGGTCACATGAGTTCATCTGGAGCTGTGAATAAAGCTTCCCATATTTAGCACCCACCTGCCTTCATCCTCTCTACCTGAGGACTTTCAAGTTCACCATGACCCTAGGACAAACCTCCATCAATGTGTGATGGAGTCCCAGCTTCTAAGCTGTAGTGGCACAATTCAGACCTGATTTCTACAGCTTCTCAGTCCCTCTTGGGACTAGCAACATTGCTACCCAAGATATGAGCACAGCCATCTGGCCATTCCAGGTCATCATCCTTTCCGGTACATCTACACTACCTCTGTCTTTATTCTTTTAATTCATGTGACTTTAAAAAATAATGCAATCTCCCTATCTTACATAGGCAAGTTACTTCACTCAGCAATGTAATTTTTGAATATTTAAAAGGAAGCTAAATATAGTACTTGTGTCAGACAGTCATTGTAATTGTTAAATTAGTAAGTAAAATGCTTAGATCCATGTCTGTTAACTAATAATAATAATTATGAGAGCAGTTATTAGTGTTACCATTTTCATAGTTACTGTGATTACTATTATTATTCAAGTTTCCTACATATATCTTGATTCTAAAAAAATTTCCTATTTCCTCAACCAGGAATATAATTCAACCAACCTTGAGCCATTCACCATTAACTATTTTAAAAATGTGCTCAAAATATTTCTTTAAAAAATGCTGTGTTTAATTCCAACCTAATTGTTTGTCATTTTCTCAACACATGATGATTTTTAATAACTATTATTTACAGAATAAAAATTTTTATCATATAAATATATTCTTTGATTAATTATCCCCAAATGCATGTAACTGTAAATCCAATACCCAGATCAAGAAACAAAATATTGCCAACACCTCTCCTTCTGCCATCATCTGTAACAACATCCTTCAAGGGTAACTACTAACTTTTTATATTGGTTTTGCCTATTTTATACTTTATGCTAATTAAATAATTGATATGCTATTCTTTTGTGTCTGGATTCTCTCATTCGATATTGTGTCTGAGAGATTTATCTATATCATTGGTGCCTTCTGAAGCTACTGTTATCTTATATTTCAAACTTATTAAAAGCTTTATGAGTCAGGATGAAGACTTTTACTAAATCCTCTCAAACACTTAACGTTCACCATATCTTGACAGATGCTCAGTAAAATTTTCTAAATAAATATTTTGGCTCCATGTTCCTCAAAGCAATAATTTTTCACAAAGATTTTTTTTTTTACTTTCCTGCATAACCACACTAACCTATTCTTTATATTTCTCTTCTATAAATTACCATTGCCATATCCTCCAAGTCTCCTACTCTTTTGCAAATATTTTTATATCATGATGAATATCTATTTATTTATTTCCAATAAGCATTTTACATTTTATTTCCAATTATAGTTTACATTCAACATTATTTAAAATAATATATTTATAAAAGAAAAATATACAAAGATATTCAAAAGTAACATTAAATATAGACAAGCTATTGTAACAACTTGTCTCATGCTCTTACTGGATTCTATGTTAATTTTAACTTGGCCAAAGATATTTTCACATTTCAATCAGATTAACTTTCAGGTATTATTGAGTCACCTTTTGTGTCATCTCTCTCTTTCCCATTACTGGATCAAATATGTGTACATCATGTTTTTTTTTTAAATTATAGTATTATTCGTCATCTTTAATTGAAATTTCTAGCTGGTTGATTAAGATATATAGGGAAAATTGGTATTTGTTTAACAGGCCATTTCTTATAGATGATTCCACTTTCCTTTTTAGGAGAACTTTCAAAAGTTTATTCCAATTTTAGATTATAGATTTGATAAATTTCTGAACAAGTTTTTATCTGTTACTTCCTAAAATATTTTTTACAAGATACTGTTGAATTTTATGAAGGAAAATCAAGGGGAGCCAAAGATAGGAGTGAAAAAAAAATTCAACAAAACAGAACACAGTTTTTAAAGAAAATGAAAATGAAAACCATCTGGCTGAAGGACAATTATTTGTTTTCACTCTTTTTTTTTCACTCAAAGAAAATACATAAATGTTTGAAGTAAATGGAAGCTATTTTAGTTTACTGTGAGTGTAGCAAACATACTACGCACAAGTCTGTCACAGCACTGATGAAGAAGCTAGTTCAAAGTGACAGTGGGGAAAAGCACCGTTAAGATTTCATAACTGCTACCAAACTAACATCCCAACACCTGGTGAACTTGCATATTTGAGGAAAGGTAGAAAGAACTTCTAAAAAGGAAACAGAAAACCTCTGATTGCTTGCAGGTGTAGGAACTACACTATGAAAATTATGTGATTTTAAAAGTGCACAGAAGTCTTAGAGATTAGTTTGTCATTACTTAAATCATTTGGAATATTCTAGAAGCTCAAAAATTTACTCAAGAAGTTGAGAAAAATATTTCTTCTTTGAATTATTCATATTGGTTATTTTAGCCGTACTTTCAGAATCATATCAATTTTGAGCCAAAGTATTAAATCACAAACCAGACAATGTTTTTGTGTTTGTTTATGAATTCTAGACAAGAAAAAAAAATTCAAATTGAGGACAATATCTACTTACATTATATATATAGGTGTGTGTGTATACACACACACACACACACACACACACATATATGAATGCACAAATTATAATATTTATTTTATTTTATTTTTTTGTTAATCCTCACTCAAGGATATTATTCCATCGATTTTTAGAGAGAGTGGAAGGGAGAGGGAGAGACAAAGAGAAACATTGATGTGAGAGAGACACATCATTTGGTTGCCTCCTGCACGCACCCAACCATGGGGAACCTGCAACCAAGGTATGTGCCCTTGACCGGAATTGAACCCAGCACCCTTCAGTCCTCTGGCCAACACTCTATCTGCTGAGGTAAACCAGCTAATGTTTATTTTATTAATGAGGAAAAATCAAGGTTTGGGGCTTTTTTGCTCATATCTAGATATTTCTACAATCATAAGAACAGTGGC
This sequence comes from Plecotus auritus, assembly GCF_963455305.1. NCBI lineage: Eukaryota > Metazoa > Chordata > Mammalia > Chiroptera > Vespertilionidae > Plecotus > Plecotus auritus. Next base: position 50,480,010 of record NC_137773.1, on the reverse strand, counting down.
ATTAGTTACCTTCTGAAAGTGATCCATATCAGTGAAGCTTTTCCATGTTTATATTGAACCTGAAGTTCAAAATAATTATTTCTCATTTCTAATGTATTTATGCTTTTTATGTATACAAGGGTGATTGATACCTGTCTTCTTTGAGATAGCTTTAAAATGCACACAGACTTGAACTTCAAGGAGTTTCTCTTAACTACTTATTTTCTTCCAAGTCAATATTTCAAAAATAAGAAGTACTCTTCTCTTTAAATACTGACTGCTTTTTGAATATCAAATATAGTGAACTTTGTATCTGTTAAGACCTTTCTAATCAGATGCCTACAAAAATTTACCCTGGTTTCAAATTCTTCATTTTAACTGTCTCATTCCATTTCTTACATAATCTATTATCTTTACATGTTTGAAAACACTTTGAGAGTATTTCTTTTTGCAGACAGAAAAAAAAACAATGAAAAAAATCACTGCTAAACAGTGTGAAAAACTTGAAGAGTCTAACAAGAAATGTAAAAGACAGATATAACCAACTTGTTTTCAAAAATTTCTCTATAGCTTAGAGAACATTTTTAGATTCGAGTCATCACCCCCATATCAATATATTTAGTTATGTCAATAAACAGTACAATAAATGATTGTGTTGTGCAGCTTACTCACAGCAGTCCCGCTTCTCACTCTTAAAAGAGAGAGCTTTAGGGTTTTTGAGTTTTAAAAGAAAGGATGTTCCCATGCAATACTATATTGTAACTCTGCACTGTGACTTGGTATAATGACACAGTGAAATTTGTTTTACATGTTAAATCTCTGATTAAACATTTGAACTTGGTGCTCAAATCTGTTGTCTTGGCTCATTCGATTTCATAATGGTGTGTGTGCGTTTGCTATGAATTACAATAGGATTTCACATATTATGGGATTACTAGAGGCCCGTTGCAGGAAGATTCCTGCAAGAATAGAGCTTCCTGTGGACCACCGCCCCGTGCTTTCCCTTCTGCTACCACCCTGCTTTCCGCTTTCCCTCCCTTTTCCTTCTATGCTGTCTTCAGTCTTCACTCCAACCCTGCATATTCAAATTAACCGCCATCTTTGTTGGGTTAATTTGCACACTCACTCAATTGGCTGGTGGGTGTAGCGGAGTGATGGTCGATTTGCATATTTCTCTTTTATTAGTGTAGATTCTTATTCAGGGGAAGGGTTTTTCTTTCTTTAAATTAACAAATACTTTTCCAAATACATCCCAGTACATGGAGGCAGCCATAGGGACAGCCCAGCTGGTTTTCTGCTTTATCAAGATGATCAGATCTATACTGAGATTTGTGTAACCTGAGTTGACTGAATGTGGTTGATTATGGAGGTGGAGGTTGGAAGAATCTAACATATGTCAGAAATCCAGGCACCCAATAAAAATATACAGCCTTATAAAATCATCATTTTATTTTCACTACTTTCCTTTTCTTTTTCAAGGACCAGTGTAATGGTTGGGAATGTTCCAATAAAATAGCTTTTGTGATAATTAAATTTAAACAACTTATTACGATGCCAGGCATCTAATAAAAATAACACAATAAAATTATCATTTTTATAATAGTTTTATATTGTGACTGTTTTATAATAGCTTTACAACTCTCTTAAATCATTTGGTAACTACTTTTTTAAAGGAATCTGATTCTAGAAGAAGGGTGTTATCATCTCTGCATTTTGTATCCTCATAATGCCAAGTGTATTTTTGGTGCATTATAGATATTTTATAAACAATTTGTGCAAGTGAATAATGGTCCCAACATTGATTTATGTCTACTAGAGTCTAGTGATAGAATTAGAAAGATTTACATTCCCTGAAAAAGAACTTGTTTTAGCGTGGATCTGTGGTTCTAGGAATAACCACCAACATTAAAAAATAAGAAGAAGAAGGCTATTTTTTAGAAGAACTAAACATTGTCTCATCATTGACAGATGGCTTTTTTCAGGATATATTATACTTGAAAGATAATTAACATAAATTGGTTATTCTACTCATTGGTTCAATGATTATAAAACTCATATTTAAAAGAAGTATTATCCTATATTTGCTAAGTGCATATATGCTAGGCATTACACTAAGTGTAATCTGAACAGGCCTGTTGGTGTTCCAATGTCCCATATCTACACATATATAGGAAATAAAACATGAAAAGCATTTTAAAAAGGTCTCTTTTAAAATGGTCCATGCCTAAACCATAGACATTTCACACAAGGACCTCTCTTTGTTTTGAGCCCTGAATTCAGGTGTTGTGTCCCCAGGAGAAGGAGATTGTAAAAAAAAAACCAAAACTGTGCTTAGCTGTGTCAGCATCCTAGTAAGTGCTTACTGTTTGTTGTTCCTCCCTGTCATCCACATGCACAACATTTGGCAAATGCCTAGAGGGATAATTGCAGGCAGAGTGTTACAGTCCTCTCTGATTTCTTTTTCTCAAGATCCGGGTCCCTCAAGTCCTCTTTTTCTGGACATCTGGTTGTTTTCCAATGCCCACCTTTTTAAAAAATCTAGCTTTCATAGTTTTTCTTGGAGACTTAGTTTGCACAAGCTGCTCCAAATAGCCTGTAGCAGTGAACTGGAGATATAATTTTTAAAAAATCTTTAAATATATAGATTTTGTACATCAGTGCAGGGCATTTAAAATTGGGTTTGCTGGTGAGATTCTGATTTTGTAGGGCCAATGGCAAGGTAAGAGCAGTCATTCTGATTATTGTTCTAGACTCCGGAAAAATAATTTTATCCTTGGTTACTCAGGTTTTCTTATAAGGTAGTTGTTTCTAAATTTAAAACACTGCAGACCTTTAGGGAAAGTCCTCATGGCTGAGGAAGAAATCTACTCTTTACTCTTGAAAGTCTGCAATGTCTCTATTGCATGGGTCTTTTTCTCTAGACAGCATGGTCCCTGTAGTCACTATCCTTCCTGTAAGTTGAAATTCCTCATAAAGGGATACCATTGATCTGGAACCTAGGACAGAATTTCATTACCTTCAGCTTATACGGATGCCCATTTTTTCTTTTAGTAGCTACATTTTTATATTAACAATTTACTTTATATCAGTTCTTTGGCATCTAATTTTGGTAATGTTTCTGAGAGTGGAAGGGGCAGTGCATTTCAAAATAGTTTGCTTCATGAAGCAGTTTCCTAGAATATGTTGAAATTAAAGGGGGGTTGTACATATCTTAATTTATAGAAGTAATTTAATCATATGTATGCATATATGAAAATATGTCATGTAAAATATATAATACAAATGACACATATATCTCATATATATATCAATAAACATAAATATAAAACATTATATATATGTATATGTGTGCATAGCATACTAGGAATCCTATCCACATTGTATATTTACTCGTAAGGAATTTTCTCATAATTTTTTCTATAAATCTATTACAATTCTATTTCACAGGAGCCTCACTGGCTCAGAAGCACACACAAGGAAAGCCAGTCCATTCCTAAACACTGTTTTCCAGATATATGTATATAATGCTAATATACTAGAATGAGATAATGTGTTTACAGTGTTAAGTGTTTGTAAGATTTTTTAATACATGCAAATATTTAAAGTTCTTTGCTTGAAAATGCTGTCCATGATTTATCAAAATTGTATTCAAGAAATATTCATGGATATCACATGCTTAAATAGGGTTTTAAATGTATAAAGCCTATGATCATTGAGCAAAATCATGGTCCACTATCTGGTGCTCATGCCTGATTTGCAAGCTAGATGAAAATTAAGGCCTCTCAGAGGAAGCCAATAACACTCAGAGTCTGTACATTCTGTTCATATCCAATGTCTATCCATCATTCAAATAAAAATTGCAAAAGATGGCATAAAACAGGAAAATGACTGCAGAAGGGAAAAATGTATGTATTAAAACCCTGCAAATATAAAAAATATTGGAGAACTTGGTGTGAACTTTATAAATATAATAAAAAAGTTTTTTAAAAGATGAAAAAAAAGAATTTTGCTAGTGTGCTCTATGAAAACAATCAACTATAAGTCATCAAATTGAAAAATACAATAAATAAAATTAAGAATTTTATATAGCATACAGCAAAAGAACAGGGGTGGGCAAACTTTTTGACTCGAGGGCCACAATGGGTTCTTAAACTGGACCGGAGGGCCGGAACAAAAGCATGGATGGAATGTTTGTGTAAACTAATATAAATTCAAAGTAAAGGAGCGGATGGGGAGAGCAAGAGAACCGGATAGAACAGCCGGATTTGGCCCGCGGGCCGTAGTTTGCCCAAGGCTGCACTAGAAGGTAAGTTCTGAAGTAACTCTATAAATTTAAACATGGTGAAAAAAGAAAAATGGTTTAAAATATAGTAAAGTGCATTAGAAATATATGGGCTATAGTGAAAAGGTCTAACATGTAATTGGAGTCCTACAAAAAGAGGAAAAAGACAATGGAGCAGAAGCAATATTTAAAAGATAATGTCGGAGAATTTCTAAAACTGATGAAAGATACCACTCCACACATTCAAGAAACTCAGTGGCCCACAAGAAGAATAAACATAAAGAAAATTACATCAGGTACAGCACTGTGAAACTACTGAAACCCAAGACACAAAGATAAACTTGATAGCACACAGAGGTTAAAGGCATGCTACCTTCGATGGGCAACAACGAAAATGATAGCTATTTTTTCAAAGATATGTTGTTAGTGGTGCTCAATTCTATTAGACACCTCCAAGAAACAGTGTACAACACATATCAATGTTTTCCCAGAGGGTTCTTTGTTCATTGTCAGTTTCTCAGACTTACGTGCTTACTTTTGAAAATAATTTCCTTCTTTATGCTGATTAGAACACACATCCTCATCACTTTACACTTATTATCTGGTTAATATTTAAGCCCATTTCCTATTTTAACTAAGCAATTCATTCTCCCCTCTCAATCCCACTGGAGTAGATACACTGTTGGTGTCTCCTGGAACTGCCTTTACTTTTAATAAAAAAGAACTTAGAATTACTTCTCTTAAAGGCTCCTGTATCTTTCAACCTTTAAATTACTGCACTTAGCACTCTTCCATAGAGAAGGAGCTTCATAGATAGTGGGGAAATGAACTGACATAGGTTTGTCTTCTAGAGAGCTTGCAGCCTAGTGTCGTGTGCGTGTGCGTGTGTGTGTGTGTGTGTGTGTGTGTGTGTCGGTTTACATGTATACTGGTGGTAAAGATATATAGGTTTGGAATGTGAGTTTGTTCATAGTTCTTCACGATTCCAAACTAAAACATTGATGTTAAGAAGTTAGTTCCTTTTCAAATTTTACCATCATGGTGGAGAGATTCCTACCTGGATTTAAATTTTAAAAAGCTATTTGTAGCCCTAACCGGTTTGGCTCAGTGGATAGAGCATCGGCCTGTGGACTAAAGGGTCCCAGTTCAATTCCGGTCAAGGGCATGTACCTTGGTTGCGGGCATATCCCCAGTAGGGGGTGTGCAGGAGGCAGCTGGTCGATGTTTCTCTCTCATCGATGTTTTTAACTCTCTATCCCTCTCCCTTCCTCTCTGTAAAAAATCAATAAAATATATATTTTTTTAAAAAAGCTATTTGTATAGGAAAGCAATTTGGAAATCATGTCCTAATTACAAATGCAATTGTAAAATACAATCTATCTATATAGAAGTTTCATGTTTAAATTTTACAAATTCCTATAAACCCAGATCAACTCACCCTTGTCAGTGGCCTTTTCTGAGCCCCTAGGTAGATGTGTTCACTGCTTCTTTTGTATTTCTCTTGGGGCTCTTCCTTAAGGCTCCCTTGTTTCATGCATATCACCACTTTACTTAGCTACTTGATTATTAATTCCTAGGGTATTAGTTCCTAAAGCTAATGAACTATTGTGATTTATTCATCTTTTCATTTCTTACAGTAGCTACCTCAATTGTTTGCACATTACAATGATAATTATGAAATTAAATTTGGATTTTCTTTTGATAATATACTAAAGAGTAACAAAAGTATTAATTTCAATTAAAAAATTAGTATATACATATGACCTCCTCAACTTGTTTGCCTTATCCTTTTCATTGGAGAGAAGTTCACTATAAAAAATTATGATCATGCAAAAAATATAACTGCAAATTTATTATTAAAAACAAATCAATGCAGACTGTGGTGGCATACACTTTAAACTTTCAAACAAAAAAACTTCAAAAGCTACTAGTAAGCAACATTATTTTATTTTATGGCACATAGCAATGCATTGTATAAAGTATCATAAAACTCTACATATTTACCTGACAGCTGGGTTATAGCCACTGTGGGGACTGTAATTTCAAAATCACAACACATACTTCATAGTTCAACCTTTATACTGCACTGAGGTAGGGTTTTGTACACATTAATTATCTTTTATTTTTGTTTCATTTAAAAAAATATGTCACTCACTTCCAAACTAAAATTTCTTCTATGCATATGGCAATAAATTTTCCCCTTGTATCTTTTGGTTGTTTTACAATGAATATGTGCAGAATCATCACTGGTTGTATAATGGTATTCTGAGGCCCTGGTTTACTTTCTAATTGTCTATTGACTGGCAATATAGCATCTAGAAGTGCTTTAGTTCCTCTTAGCAAACATACTGTCATTACAAAGTAATGATGGCATCCCCATTTTAAAAATAAAATAACAAGATAGTGTATTTGAGGTTTCTTTTTAGTAGAGAATTATTAGAAAACTATGAACCCAGAACCAAATTAGACTCAATTATGTGATGGTAAAGTTAAATTAAAAAAGGTATCTATTATTTTTCATTTTTCTACCTCTTTTCTCCTGTCACCAGTCTAATTTCATACTATCCTCAGATACTTTATTCTCAGCTAAGTTTGGAATAGTTAATGATGGTTTAAATATTAACCCTGGGCGGAAAAAATTATTTTCATAAGGATTAACACCTTTTAAATTTAAAAAATTGATAGTTTCTATTTATTTGCTAAATTTGAGCAGCTGTACCTAAGTGAAACATTTATGTGTTAATGTCTATTAACTAAGTGCCTTTGAAGTTCAACATTCAACATTAGTTTAGGAATTACTATGAGAGAGGCATGGTGCTAGACGTAGCAAAAATAATAGTGAGTTAAGCAGACCCGGTCTGCCCTTATAGAATTCATAATCTGGGATAAGATCAATAATCAAATAACCAAATTAATCAAATAATCACCAATTCACACACATTCAAACACACACACACACACACACACACACACACACACACACACACACTTGCAAACTGTTCTAAATGGCATGATGGCCAATGGAGGGTGATATAGGATCACATAATCAGGGGCCCTGACCTGGGTCTGGTGGAACAAGGAGGTTATCTGAGAGTGTCATCTGAAGTTGTAGGATTAGATGCTTACTGATTTTAAACAATAAGGCTAGTCTTATTCACATGACATTAAGAAGAAAGAAAAATAAAATCACTTGAAAAGATAAACTTGTCAAATAAAAGAAGAAAAATATGGTGATCAAGTCAAATGAGAGGAACATAAAAAGAACACTTCATTCTCAAAATGGTTTGAGAGGCTATTAATATCATGGTGTTACAATACACTGGTTTTAAATCCTGATTTTGAGCCATGTGCCAGATTTTTATTTAGTTTTATTTTTGTTGTTGTTTGTTTATAACAATTTTAATTAGACCAGTGAACAAATACTCAGAAAGAGGTGATCCAGGGGACTGAGGACTTGACAGGCCCTCTTAGAAACATAGATCATTAGAGAAGTCATCTTTTTTGGTCAGGAAAAGGTTAGTATTTGAAGATTTTTCAGTATTGTGTGATACGGTATGTTGCAGTAGGGTCTAGTCCAGGGGTGGGCAAACTTTTTGACTCAAGGGCCACAATGGGTTCTTAAACTGGACCGGAGGGCCGGAACAAAAGCATGGATGGAGTGTTTGTGTGAACTAATATAAATTCAAAGTAAAGGAGCAGAGGGGAGAGCAAGAGAACCAGATAGAACAGCCGGATCCGGCCCGCGGGCCGTAGTTTGCCCACGGCTGGTCTAGTCTGATATTTCCTAAAGTGTTATCATAAAAGATAGTTACAGATTCAGAATAAGTTTGGAAATTCTTGTTGATTTTATACCCAATTCTCTAATCATCCTAATTGTAGAGTCATAATAATCAAATACTCATTAAGACATTGGAGTATATCAAAGTGCAAAGTACTTGGAAATTTCTGCATTAAAAAAACCCTTAATTTTCTTTAAGTATTTTTTTTTATAAAGCTGTTTACAAAGCTAATGTAATATACTTTTGTTCTTTAATATTTATATCCAGCAGAATTATTTTATTGGCTGTAACATGATTTTGAGATGTTGACCTAACGCAATCATATCAATTGACAGATGAAAATTACATAATACTTGGAAGTTAATTTTCTAAAATATACATATGTAGTGGTATATCCACCACTAGAAACAAGATGTCCTCACTTCCATAATCTCATTCTGTCTCTTATACCATTTTAATACATATTAGTAATATATTGTGTGTTGATCATTGAGATACTGATTTTAGTGGATTATTCATCTATATTTGAATGGAATAAACAAGTTTATATCAACATATACTCATAATATATACCATAAATATGATTACTATTATGTTATATTAATAAGTTTTCATAAGTATTCATGACATCATCTAGATGTGTTCTAATTCCTCATTTCATCTATTGGGGGAAAAAGAGAGTCAAACTGATAATTTTTCCTCATTAAAGCTACATGTCAAGCTGTGAAATATGGTTAATGGGCTTTCATTATATTACTGTCATTTTGGCTTTCTGAAAGCTTTTATGATTTTATGAATATATGATGCAGTGTAATTGGTTCCCAAGGTAGTCATAAATGTGGGCACTATAAAACAACAACCAGTTACACTCACATTTATTTTCATTTGACCATTTGGTGTCAATGGAGGGTGCATAGATAGAATTTGACATTTAAAGGAATGAAAAGGCAAAAATAGTAAAAACCACAACAAACCTGAATATTCTATCAAATAACTTTTCAAAATAGTGTCATACCTAATTAACATTGGCACCAATATCTAATAAAATTGATTGCAATTATTGCATACCTATCTTTATAAGAGTGTTGTTGTATTGTCATAGAAGAGTGAAAGGTTTTGCCTAAACTTGGAAGAATTTATTGGACAGATGGAAAAATATTGTAACTATTCCCTCACTTTGGGCATTGGAAGATAGTTTAAAAAACAAAAGAACCCCCCCCCCCCAAACGCAAAAATACAAATAAGCTTACTTAAAGGTAGCAGTAAAATTATTTTGGGTCTGAATAAGGGTATGGTTTCATATTCCTCATTTACTACCATATCAGTGTTTCTTTGAACTGATTTTTTTTTTATCACCAAGCTCTGAGCCCTGATAACACCATTATATAATACTGCAAATAAACACTAAAGGGTCTCCGACATGTTTATAGTTAACTGACTTATACCACTGCATGTTTAATTGCTGAAAATCAGGTTTACTTAGAAATGTTTGAGTAATATTAATTTATATTCTGTTTTCATAAAGAATGTCATGGCACTTTTTATTGCCTTTCCTCTCTATTTTCTCTGCATTCTGTCAGATATACCTTTTCATCAGATTCCCCATGCATTAGATTTACTACTGATTCTTAGTTTCTTATCACAGCAAACCCAAATCCTGCCTGAATTTTAAGACACTCCACGTACATCCTACATTTAGTCTGTATCTATCTTTGCTCTCCAACACAACCACTTGCATCGATCAAGTTGTTCATTTAATAGTCTCAGCTGAAATTTGTACTTAATTCCTTTGTCCCCATGTTTATGCCTTGCATGTCCATCAATTAGGGGGGAAACAGTTTCATCCCCTTTAATTTATCTAATTCTTACTTCCTTCCAAATTTTGTTCCATTGAAATCACATCTAATCATTCTGACATTTATTTATCTTAGCATTTCTAACATTGCATAGCATTTTTGGCCCTTCAAAATAAATCCCCCTTTAAGAATATGCTGTTAACTTTGCTAATTATTTCATGTGCTTTGTTTTTACCTCTTCAGGCATATTTGTATACTTGCAAAGTTTGGGTCTGTGTCTTACAATTCCTTTATTTATCTTTTACACATTTCCCTTGCATCTAGCACAGTAATAAGAAAATGATATGTGCTCAAAATCCTTGTTGATTGATTCAAATAATTGCCTACCATCGAGTTGTTTTTGTCATTCACTCACAGAATCAAATTTGAGAGATCCAGCTAAATGTCTGTTATCAAACTTCCAAAAGCTGGTGTAGAAAGAAGCCCTCATCCTGAGAGTCAGACAACTCATTAACTCTAAAGGGATGGCCACATATTAAAAATTCTCTTTATGGATTATGATGAATTGCATTACACTGGATTCATTCTTTCGTGTTCAAACTATATTTATGATCTCAAAATAACATTACTTTTTAAATATATTAAAAAACTGTCACTTATTTTCTTAGCGTTGTCACCTTAGTTTACTATTAAAAAGTTTAAAAAAGAAACTCACATAACTTTAGCCCAAAGCATTTTCTACATAATGCAGAAGTGGAATGATTTTTAGGAAAACTAAAAAATTATAAGCTATTGAGACAATGATAATATTGTTTAAATAAATGTCTACATAATGAATTGTCTTAAATGGATTTGTAGCAGTATTCTATTTTCTAAATATACTTCCATTTCTTTAGATATATGACTTTAAAAAATATATATATATATAAAATAGAGTGAATAATGTGCATTTTAAATGAAGGGCATGTCACAAAACCTGGCCATATCTTTTGGACTATGTGGATAAAAGTAATAAATCTTAATTTTTATAATGAAATTTTATGCTTCATAAATATCTTTCCATTTTAATGTAAAACATAGCATAATCAAGATGTTCCTTTCATTTAACTTTGAATATTTTTTTGGTTGCTTATTTTCGCTTGTCAAAGATTTGCCTTCTCACTTATTTAACCTTTATTGATCTTTTTAATCCCCAGCTGTTTTATTTTTACTCTGGGAATAGTGTTCAGTTTTTTTGCCCTTTAGCTTCCCCTAGACACTTCATTACTCTGTAAAGAAAAAGGTAGCACATTTCCCATAGCTTTGAGACTCTGCTTATTTTCTTCCCACACTTTGTATTTTTATGATCCTCCATCTCTTCTTCCCTCCCCCAACCCAGTCTATACTCTGCATTTGCCTTGATAGAGTCCAGAAAATTACATATGACTAACACACACACACACACACACATGCACTCAGGCACACACACATACACACTCACTTAACAAATGAGTAAAAAAATTGTTCTTGTTTAATAGTAATTCTCAACTATTACTAATACTTTTTTTTTAACTAGGGCTTCATTGAATTCTCTTTAAAGGAGAAAGGGAATTATGACACTCTACGATGGTACTTTTGTCAGATAGCTTCCTTTGAGGAAACCCACAGAAAAGGAGGATGGTGAATGGAAAGATTAGAATTTGTGTTCAAACTTTCACTCTGGCAGATTGTCATACTCTTGATGAGCAAGCATTTGGCTTTTCAAGTAAGCTTATCTTACGTTCTGTTTTCTCTTGATTAAGAAAAGCCAGAGCCCTTATCTGCTTAGCATTTGCTTTAAAAGCTGAAGCTTCAATAAAACTTGTGATTTGGCTGATTTGAGTGTGTGTAGATCATAGACGTTATATAATGAACTGAATGTTTTCATTACAGAAAGTGTAACTGGGATTCAGATGTGCAAATGGGGGATTCAAGTTGTAAGGCCCTCCAGCCCTCCCCTAAAGAATGTTAAATAATTCCTGCTGTCCTAGGGCTAGTACTTCCTCTTCAAGTGATATGGGTCAGCCCAGCTTGATGCTATTTTTGCTTTTGGTGGTGATCCAAGAAAATAAAAAGGGAACATCTGGATTTCTGTCAATTCCAGCCATGCTGAAAAGCTCTCTATAGTGTGTGTTTGTTTTTATAGATTCATACACATTCTCCAAATGTTATTTTCCAAGGCAGCCACATTTCAAAACCGTGAACTTTATCTCATTATGTGCTAAAACTAAACAAAATGCCTTTTAAACTCCCATGTGAAGTCCTAGTCCTGTGATTCAAGTCACTTTTCAAAACACATGTTTCATGCTTGATGTAACATGAATTCCCCTTTTCCCTGGAAATCATGACTTGACTTTGAGAAACACTCTAAAAATGTCTGTATTCCCTGCTTAATGATAATTAACAACTCTTAGGTGGTTTATTTTTTATAGTCTTTAGGATAAAAAAAAGCCTTTTTAAAAATTAAATATAATAGCTCTTTGAAGCAGCTGGCATTTCTGAAATTTAAGGTAACAGTTTTAGTCACAGAAGGGGGCTGGAAAATAAGAAGATGCAATCTTCTAATTATTTAGTCAGTTGATCACAAATCCAACCTATCATGAGAAGTCTCCATTTAGGAAACTTTCCTGGTCTCAAATTCTTGGTGCTATTTTTGAGAGTTTTTCATTTATCTTTAAACAAGAACAATCATTTAAGATGAGTATTTATCACCAATATGACTACTTCTTCTCCAAAAACTGAACAGAAATAACCTTAATATTGATAATGAAGTCTGTCTTTGGTTCCTTATTGACTAGGTCAGTGTGAAACAGAAGAGACTAAGTTTAAATGTTTTGTGACACACTTCCAAATCCCTAGACCTGTGGGTCACCAGCTTAAATTTTTAAATATTTTAACATGAACTTAAATCACATTTTAGGTTTTCAATTTAGATCATAAATCTAGGGAGGGCTTGGTTTTAAATCTGTGTAACTCAACCTCAGTACTAACTTCATTATTTGCTGTTGGTAAGTGATACATAAGTATAACTTTTCCTGATGTATCTGAATAATTTTTCCATTACCTTCAACAAGTTTGCAAACTAATATGACCACTAGCACTGGAACATATCTAAAATTGTTTCTTGGCTACCTCTCCTAAAAACAAACTTCATCGTAAATGTTTATTATTTTTACTTTTTCTTCCATTCAAAGTACTCTGTGATCATTAACTTTTATGTTGTTTTTTTTAATTAGTCAGATTGTTAGGTGTTTCTAAGAGGAGGAAAATATCTCAGTTACATTGAAACTGGGATATGAGGTTCTGACTATCAACACTACACCTGCCCCATACACATATGGTAACAGAGGTCCATTGGAATCCTGTGTAACATCTTGGCCTGTTTGGTCCACAATTTGTGGCCAACCATATGGCGAGTGGCTTTGTAGAAGAGTCTTCAAACTGGCAGGCTGCTGTTGATGTCTTTGGGCTCGCATGCCTCTGTAAGTCTGTGCAGTTCCAAATTGGAGCCTGCGCCTAGTCTACTTGTGTTGAAATGTGAGGAGGTCCAGATTTTTTACAGCTTCTAAACCTCCCAGACAAGTATAATTATCAGCACTCCAAAGAGTGAGGAATATAAGCCAAATGCAAACAAATTAGGGAGTGAGAGCAGAAGAGCTGCAGCTGTTGGGTCAAGCTGGGTGCAAAATGGTTTAGCATTTTCAGAAATTGGAGAACAATGTCACCACAGTGAACTTTCTGTGATAAAATGAACTTGTTCTTTAACACTTTTCTTTTTAGTCCTGGAGGAAATCAGCTCAAGAGGATAATAGCTTTCAGATAAGTATAGATGTAGCAAAGATGGGTGGGCAGACATGGTAAAATGTCTAAATAGGTAGACATTATATGACAATTTGGTAATTGTAAATTTTCTGAGAGATAGGCAGGCATAATTGATAATAATTACAAATAATTGTTTTAAAATTTATATTCTGGGGCCAGAATTAGGAAGCCTACTTAATCAGAATAAGAAAGAATTGAAAATTCTACCAGAATTAGAAATCCTGTTTGACCTTTTCTCTCAATTACAGTGTTTATTTTATCATTTCCCTTCTGAATGCATATTTTCTGATTTCATGTTTCTTTTTACTTTTGTATGAATCGATACTAGTTAGTCTTGCTCTTTTCTTGCATGGAATTGCATGGAATTGCATGCAAATGAAGGACTTCAGTCAAACTTTCATTTCCATATTGCACACATTCTATTCTCTACTTTGGAGGCATATTTTGTTCTGTGATATCTCTGATATTTTCTATTCTATAGTGACTGGGCTTGCTGGAGTCCTGTAGAACCAGTCAGGCAATGAATGAAACCTGGCCCCAGCTCAGGTTTTTGGTGTTGTTAGGTGGGCATGAAGCCCTGAGCACTCAGAAATCTGGTTTACTATAAAGACGTATGATTTTTTAAATGCTGATAAAATTATTTTCTGTTCTGAAGAATATTGATATTCTTAAAAGTGTTGCCAATACAGTGCTGTGAATGAAGCTGTTTGAAGGCCACATTTAGGCTAATGGCCGTCAACTTACAAACTTTGCTCTAAGACAACCAATCTTTACCAGAACAGATTCTCACAAAGCATTTAGAGTTTGAGTTTGTCCTAAGGAGATTTGGCAAATTTCTCTCCTATCACCTCAGCTTCCCTTCATAGACTCTTTCTAAGAGCTATCCTAGATACCTCCAGCACACCCTTCTCCTTGGGATTCAAGGAGAAGCCTAATCCCATCAATTATACCTTCAAATACTCTTAAATCTCTACTGTCCACTCCATCTCCATTACAATTGTTTCCCACTAGGCTATCATCACCTCTTGATTGGAACCTCACCTAGTGATGTTTTTCTAACAATATCTTACCCTTCCCTCTGCTTCCTGCCTTAGGTGGAATTATTATTCCCATGTTTTCTCAGCACCCCCTCTTCCAGACTTTTATCATGTCTATTTACTTCTTACTATTATTAAAAACAGCAGCAGGTATATATCTCATTCTACCAACTCAGTACAAGAAATCCATAGAAGTTCATTACTTAAGTTTCTTGCTTGAGCTCCCACTGCAGTGAGGCATTCAACCTCAGGTATCTTGGAGCTCTTTTGTCCCAACTTTGTTGCCAAGTTTCTGGAGGACTCTAAGGTAGTGCCAAGGTGTGGTACGCCTCTCCGGCTGAAACATCCTTGTTTGATGTCCATATGGTCCTTAGATGTGTCTCCTCTGTGCTTCTGTGCTAAGCTTGGGCCATAATATACTAGAGGGTGGGAGCCTGAGTGGGATTCCAGAATTGGTCCAGCACTCTAGACCAGTGCTTATCTTTTTCCCCTAATCATTTTCTCTGTACAGTTATGCTACCTGCTTATATTCTGCTGTGACCCTTTGGGAGGCCACAGAGTACCTTAACATGTAATTATTTTTCTTTTACTCCTCAAGAACCAGTTTTTGGTCTCTTGGAGCAATGTCACCCCTGTTGATAATGCATGTCCCAGACTCACCAGACAGCCACCCTTTCTGGACTTCTGCCATGTCCTTGAATCACTGAAGGGAAGAGGGTCCAGGATGCTGAGGTCATAGAACTAGACATATTTTCCCAGCTCGCCCCCAGCAAGGATGATCTCTTCCTGGTGTTAACTAATACCTTGCGCCTGCAAGCTACTTGCCTTCTTCTGTCAAATCACCTTGTTTTTCTGACAATGTCATTTGATAAACCATTAAAATGAGACACTAAAGTATTTGAGCAAAAGTTCTGTTTAAATTTTTTAAAGCAAGAGAAATCAAATCATCAAAATTTCCCAATGGGAGAGAAAAAACATTTGCCTTTCATTTTTCTGTATAGTAAACAGGAAGAACTGTTTGAAAACTGTACATCTTGGCCAAATGTATGTCTGTTTCCCTCTACTGTGCTATATTAGCTCAGATAGGGGAGACATTATTTTCTCATCTTTGTAATTCTAAACCTCTATAAAATTCCTGTCACGTTGTAAGTGTGCAATGTTCTTGAATAAATAAATGCGCTAGGCCAAGGGTCAGTGTATTAGTCTACTTGGGTTGCCAAACAGAAAACCACAGATTGAGTGGCTTAAACAACAGAACTGTATTTTCTCACAGTTTTGGAGACTGAAAGTCCAAGATCAAGGTGCCAGCAAGGTTGAACTCTGGTGAGGCTTCTCTCATTAGCTTATAGACAAAGGAGTGAGTCAAAAACCTCAAACAGAAAGCATGAGGTTTGAGTTAGACAGAGGCAAGTTTAGATTTAGTCTCTAAATCTAATGTGTGAAATGACCTTGGACAAGTTCCTTATTTTCTTCTCTTTCCTTAGCTCAAAAAATGGAGATGGTGTTGTTGTTATGGAAATCCGATGAAAATACATACAGAAAACATTTATCACTATATCTGGCACATAGAAAGTAGCAAATATATGTGTAAAAAATGTTTGACAATCTGTAGAGCATAACTTCCTTGAAGTAATAGAATGTTCCAAGATAAAGTATTTTAGGACCAGGCAAAGCAAAGATATGATTTCTATGAATATATTTGTACCAGTAGTTGTGAAGTTAATGAAAATCTCTGCTCTCTCCTTTCCCCAAAGTTAAGTCAATAATTTTAAGTGAACCCCAAGTTCAATTTCTTCCACTGCCAGTTCCACTTTAAGGTAAAATGTGCTATGAAAAGACACTTTTACTTTCTGCTACCACACGTTTTCAAGCCACCATTACCTGTCACCTCAACAACGCAGGCTTCTTCTGTAGAAGGTTTTGTATTAGATCCATGCTTTTCCTTTTATTCAATTCCGACTTAAAAAATACATTTTAAAGGTATAAATCAGTTCATTGATCCTTTAAGATCTTCTCTAGCTTTTGCACTTCACATAACACCAAAACTTCTTACCCTGGCTCACAAGGTCTTCTTGATCCCAATCCTGACTGTTTATCCACTGTCATCTCTTGTCCCCACCTCTGTCTCCCTGCTCCAGCCACATTAGCTCCTTGACTTACGTTCAAGTGCATCATGATGTCTCCTCCCTTCTGGGCTTTGCCAAAGATCTTCCTCTGCACCCACAACACTAAGTTCTGATCCTCCAGGACTCAACTTAGAAGTCACTTCACTCGCAGAAGACTTTCCTTCCTTCCTTTTAAAGTAGGTCCTCTAGTGCTTATTTTAAATTCTGTACTTTTTGTGTTCCTTTTTCATTTATCGCAGATTTCATTTTATTTATGTTAAATTATTTACTTTTATACACTTTGTTTCCCCACAAGGCTATAAATTCCATAAAGAGAGAGTCCACCCACATATGTATAGTTTACAACCATATATCTAGAATCTATCACCAAGCCAAGCAAAAACTAATTATTCAGTAAATATTTGTTGGATGAATGCACAAAGGAATAAATGAATGTATGAACCATAGGAAATAGGTTAGGATCTGATTTTCTTAATAATTTATCAAACTTTTCTTAGACTTGTGGGAGTTGGAAGCAAAGTATAATAAATGTTTTACAACGTCTTCAGTTTCATTTCAAGTGTTTATTTAAAAATTAATAAAAATACATGCACAGTGGTCTAAAAGACTCCAGGCATTTCATTCCGTGAGGGCTTGTTTTCTTTATTGGTAAAAATGTGCCTAGTATACAGTAGATAGTTGACAAATTCTGGTTGAATTACAGATTGTCACAAAGAAAATAGCCTAACAATACAAGATGGTTTTTGTTTACTTCTTATTCTCAGCTTGTTTTTTAATGTGATTTCATATTATTTGTATAAGATAGTGATTTACTTTTTAAGAACTGGAATAGGAATTGTGTTGAAGCAACATGCTTCAATATCAAAATAATTCTAAAAATCCTAACTTCTTACAGCTAAAAGCACTTTTGTCATTGTTGTCATATTTATTATTTAAAGCAAAACCCTGTGGAACAAGTTTTATTATCTTAAATAAAAAATGAGGCTCAGAAAAGTGTTTAAAAACTTGTTCAAAATCACATATGAGATAGGGCCAGGAGTAAAACTCCAATCAGACTTTAAACTCCGTGTTTATTCTTCTACATGACAGCTTCCCTGCCCTATATAAATGTATGCCTTTCCTTATAAATGCATGTCATTTATATATCACCAAAGAGAATTCCACCATCATTTTGAAATTAATCGTTTGCTTTGTCGAAGCTCTGACACATTTCCTAAAGCCAGGGCATGTCTTAACAGATTTTCTATGGGGCTATCAGATTTTCTATGGGCCATCATGTGCATAGTAGTTTGGGGAAAGTATAACAGCCTTCAGCTATTCTGAGTAATATAGAAGACAGAAGATAAATATGAGACATAGACACTGTGTTTGATGTGCATAACTTGTATTAATTTTGATTCCCCAAGTGTTTGTTGTTTCATGTTATGTGTAAATCACTAAAGCAAGTGGTGTAGCTCATGAGAGAGAAACATAAAGCATGCCAAGTGCTTACCACTGAACCAGAAAACAAATCGTGAATACATGGTATTTCCAAATAAGACCATGTATCAGTGTATAGATATTTGAAAAAAATAACCGCAGCCTACTGGGAATAGGGTATTGCTGTGGAAAATCTAGAGAGGGAGATATTAATATGGACTGTGATAGATGATGTGAAATTAGAGTTTTAGTCTAAGTATATGTAGAATCTGTCCAGGCAGGCCAGAGAGAGTCAATATTCTATGCTGGGGCCAAATTTGAGTATCTTTTGTTAGGGACTGTGGAAAATTCACTTTAGAGTATCTCTTAAGTGAGATGGAGTAACAACCAAACCAATTATAGAGCACTATGTGATAATATATACTATTAAATCACATGGAGGCTTCATCATATCAAGTTATACAATTTGAGTGACTCTAGAATTAGAAACTAATATTAAAACATTGCATCCAGCCAGTATGGCTCAGTGGCTGAGCGTTAACCAACCTATGAACCAGGAAGTCATGGTTCGATTTCAGTCAGGGTATATACCTGGGTTGTGGTCTCCATCCCCAGTAGGGAGGTATGTAGGAGGCAGCTGATCAATGATTGTCTCTCATCACTGATGTTCCTATCTCTCCCTCTCTCATCCTCTCTGAAATCAATAAAAATATATTTCAAAAAATGTGTTACTCATATATATTTAATGGGTACATATTCCTGTAAAATGTTGCATTTCTTGATGTCGGCTTTCAGTTCAGGTGATCATAGGGACTCCAAGATAAACTCCAAAAGTTAAGAGGCTGCAATAGGAGACATAAATGCCCAGAGAACAAATATGTTCAGTAACTACCTACATATAAAATTAATCATCCCAGTGATTTCAATATATTTGTGAATCTGTACCTTGCTGAAGGTGGACTATTTGTACACTACTGAAAACACAGTGGGAAAATCATGCAAATTGGTTCCTAATTTTTCAAAATGTCCATTTTGAAAACCATGCAAAATTTCATGAGGCCAATGAAAACGGACAATTGTTCAGGTTGCACACAGACTTTCAGTACACTATGTAAATACATGTGTAATCCTCTATGTGTGTACATATAGAATACACATACAGCTATCATTTATACATACTGGACTCGCAGCATATTTAAATGTAACATTCACAGATCCCTAAGTGACAACAGGTTTATGATATTAATAATATGTTATAAATAGCAATATCTACCTACCTACCATATGAAGTTGTTTTATGCAATCAATGAAATAATATATGTAACCTCTTTAGAAAGAAGTGAAAGAATTTGAACAGCTCAAGCTATGAACCAACCTATTATGTCATATTACATAATAGTAAACTATTTGTTAAATGCCTGTGGGAGCAAGAGAAGACATAAGAATGCATTCCTTACATATGTCCAAAGACTCACCTATATAGTTAGCAAATATATAATATGATAATCTGATTAATCTTGTTTTATAATAGAATTAAACTATATCCTACTAGCCTTAACATATATTTTTTCATCCCCAACTGTCCAACAATAAGAAAAACAATAGAGTGTGTATGAGTATGTATGTGTCTGTGTGTTAGTGTATATATGCGTGTGCATTTGTGTAAACTTAGTCTATGCAATCTGAGCTATTTTTAAAATGTTATCATTAATGGGATGCTTTAAAGTTACATTATCTTCTGGGTACTTCCTATGTATTTAAAAAATAATTAAAAAAATTTTATAACAAGGTATGAGCTTGTTTCTATTCTTACCTTCATTTTACAGCTGTCACAATGGAGGCACAGGAAGGTTAAGAAACTTACTAAGGTCACAGAAGTAAAAAAAAAGGAAAGTCAAATGCAGGCTCCTGGCTCCAGCGCCAGTCCACTTAATCACCAACCAGTTCTCTGATGGAGTGGTTTCCTCTGAGAAGTGGCATGATGAATTAAATTCCTCTATCTTCTTTTGTTACAGATTAACTTTAGAACCCAGTGCTACTCTAAGAGACTGTTTGAATCCCAAACGTTGTTGGCAAGTTTTCTGAGTTCACTTCAAGGCCTGGTGTATGATAAGTTTCTTTATAATGAGTTTAATACGTTTCACTTTACTTAGGTGATGGCTACAGGGAATTATTATGACCCTGTTCCCAAGACTGATCTTTCTATTTAGCTTCATAAATTGCTTGATGTCAGCAGGACATAAATACAATCTGCAGGCTCTGTGGAAGCCAAAATCCTGAATAAATTTCCAACGGCCTTTTAGAAAATAATGAACTACAAACTTGACTTCTCTTTGGTATTTGTAGGCAGGGACTAAAAACAGTGCTTTCTACCAACTTTGTGGTAAATAATCTCATAGTCTTTCAATGCTATTCCAGAATCACAGTAAGAAATCTCAACTTTCTGGGAGAGGCCCAGTGATTCTGTGACTGTCAGTGTAATGACAGGCTCAGCAACACGCCTCTGTTTTCTGCTGGTGTTGTGGGCTATACCGTGGCTCTTCTCACTGTCAGCACACTCCTCACGCCACCAGTAACCTCACCCTCAACAAGTAACATCCACTTTCCCCAGAGAAGTGAAGACTCTCAGGGTGACCTCATTTCATTTCCTGCCTCTGTCCCTAAACATTTTTGCCTACAGCCAATTTAGCACCTTTATGCTCATTAGGGAGGTTTTAAGTGTGGCTACAAATTTCCCATGTGCTAAAGATACCATTCCTTTCTATTTTCTTATAATTTGCCCATCAAATTCTTCCCTTTCTAGTTTTCATCACGTTCCTTTTCATTGATTTCTTTCCTTTAATACATAAGCCTATTTCTTTTACCTCAAAAAAGCAAACTCCTCATATGATGATATAGTCTCATCTGCCTATCTCTGCTCTCTTTTGCTTATGGTTCTAGAAAGTTTGTCATTTTCTGTCATGATTTCCTTTCTTCCCATTGAACCTTATTTCCCTGTGGCCTGGATTTTCTCCTGAAATCCTCCGTGAAACAACTCAGCATCCTGAGCTGTTTCATTTTCAAAGATATTCACATAAAAATGGCCCTTTCAGAATTCCCCCTTTACTTCTTTAATCGTGTCCTTCTATTGAAACTTCTCTTTCAACTCAGGCTGAGATTTTATTGCCCATTGTTTCTGAGACATTTCTTTCAAGAGCATATCCAATTCAACATGTCCAAACCAAACACACCACACAGATCTGCTCTCAAGCCTACATCTTTTATTTCTTATCTCAGCCAAGAACATAACAATCTCTCCATCTCCCATACTAGAGACCTGGGCTTCATCTTCAGTTCTTTCTTCCCTGTAGTCATTAACTCAATCATAAACAAAAATTTGGTATTCTAAACCCTCCCCCTTTTATTGTTCAAATCCCTTTATGGAACCATAGCTCTTCTGGACTAAATTAATAGTTTTTTTGTGGTGGATTGAATAGTGACCCCTCCAAATTCATGTCCACCTAGAACTTCAGAATGTGACTTTATTTGGATAGAGTCTGCAGATGTTATTAGCTAAGGATCTAAAGATGAACTCATCATTGATGTAAGGGCCATCATTGATTTAGGGTCAGCCCTTACATCAATGACTGGTATCCATATAAGAAGAGATGAGGACACAGAGACACTCACAGAGAAGAATCATATAAGACAGAGGTGAATTTCAGAAGTATCATGTGTAAGCCAAGGAACACCAGAAGCTAGAAGAGGCAGGAAGGAGCCTTCATAATTCAGCTGACACCTTGCTTTCAGACGTCTGGCTTCTTAAATGTAAGGGAATTAATTTCTAGTCTTTTAAGACATTCAATTTGTGGTATTTTGTTAGAGCAGCTCTAGGAACTTAATACGTTTCCTAAGTGGCATCTATAACTTCTTCTAACACTATGTTCTTTATGGAATGTTCTGATAATCAGCTGAATGCTATAGAACTTCTCCCAGGAAAGATGCACAAATATTCAATTCAACATTTCACAATTAATTTCACAAGTTTTCAGAACCTCCAAGGTCTATGGCTCTTCTTATTATCCATGCAGCAAATAAAGAACTCCTTTCCTACATATAGTATCCAGAGTTAATTTACTACAATACAATTCTGACTATGCCATTCTCTGATTTAAAAACATTGACATCCTTCCTGAACTACAAGATTCTATACAATATGACTTGATTCTTATATAGTACTAGGAGCTCGGTGCATAAAAGTTGTGCACAGGTAGGGTCCCTAGGCCTGGCTAGCGATCAGGGCTAATCTGTGGGGTGACTGGCGGGGCGATCGGGGGCCCTTGCTGGTACCTGCCTTGGCTGGCCTGGGGCCTGTGGGCTGGAGGCAGCTCCTGTGTTGAGTGTCTGTGCCCTGGTGGTCAGTGCACATCATAGCTACTGGCCAGTTGTCCGGTTGTCCACTCATAATGGTTGCTTAGGCTTTTATATATATAGATAATACAATACTAAATATACCACAGCATTGAAATTTCAGGCTTGTATTCCAATCAATGCAGAGTGAAATCTTAGAATCATAACTTGGGAGATTTTTAACTTGAACAAAACTTTAAACTTAGTATATGTTCATTCTTCTCTGTAAACTGGTAAAAATTAAAAAATGCTTAATTCATAGAGTTGCTATAAGGATTAAAGAGAAAAAACTCTAAATATTTAGCAAGTACCAGATATGTAATAAGAATTAACTTTTATTAGTTAAATTTAACAATGCCTCATAATTTATAAGATTATAAACAATATCTCTTTGTGTATAAGTACTATCTCCAACCTTTCCTTTTCCTTACAATTTATCTGTTGAAGAAGTTGTACTTTGTTGATCTCATGCTCATGGTCTTATTCACATGGCCCTTTTCTCGGTACACCCTGTAAAAGGCCAGCTGGATCCAGAGATTTGGCATGACTATTCATGATCTTTGGTAAGATTTTTGAAAGCATATAATATCTGGTCATCTCTTGTTTTGTGATGTTAGTATCCATTGATGCTAATACCTATATCTATTAATTCATTGAAAGTTGCAAAGTGATGGTATTCTCACTATAGTACTTCTATTTCTATTTAATACTGGGGATACTATTATAAAGAGAGACATCTCACCACCACTTATGTATTTAGTGATTCCCGTGGCACAGTTCATATGGGAAAAGAAGTATAATCCCCCATTTTATAAATCAGTTTTTATCATCCTCTAAAAGTGACCAGTTATTTTTTAACTGAAATTATGAACCCATGGAATTACACATATTTGATGAGTTTAAGTACTTTGACAACATTTATTTGCAAAGATATGTGCACCCCTATGTTCATTGCAGCATTATTCATGATGGTTAAGACATGGAAACAACCAAAGTGTCCTTTGATAGATGATTAGACAGAAGATGGTATACATACACACACACACACACACACACACACACACACACACACACACACTAAATGGAATACTACTCAGCCACAAAAAAACATGAAAAACCACCATTTGTGATTTATGGATGGACCTTGAGAATATCATGCTAAGAAAAATAAGTCAGTCAGAGAAAGTTAAGGACCATATGATTTCACTCATATGTGGGATAGAAAACTGAAAGTAATAAATGAACAAACAGAAACAGATAACAATATGATAGTTACCAGAGAAAAGGGTGGTGGTGTGATAATAAAAGGTAAAGGGGGCCAAATATATGGTGATCACCTAGAACCTCAGAATGCCAGAGATCATAGAGGTTCTGAAAACTTGTGAAAAGATGCGTTGACTTTGGTGGTGGGCATGCAATGCAATATATAGCAGGTATCACAGAAATGTGAAAAAAAAATCCTTCTTTGGACATCCAAAAACTACATAATCTTTTTAACCAATGTCACCCCAATAAATTTAATTTAAAAAATTAGAGAACCTTTATTTCACCTCTTCTCAATGACATTTGTGTCTTTCCTTCTAAACTAAGAATCCCAGTTATCGAGAGCACACACAAATGCTTGCTTGTTCAATCCTCGAATACACACAGGATCAGCACAATGATGAATAATCATACTACAATTAATATAATTATGAAAACAATTTTTGCATATAATCTCCCTTTTCTTCCCTCTTTTTAAAAATAGTTGTACTATACCTATGTTATCAGAGCACTTAACCACTGTAGGCTATGCTTATTTCTTCTTAACCTCCATTTAGTGTTCTCTTGATCTCAGCACCAGTTCCCGTGTTGATGGCTCTCTAGTTGTTCTGCTAATCTGAAGAATACTTTCTAGTCAACTCTGAGGAAGTAATCAATGTACAATATTCTCCATCTTTCATACCTATGAAATGTCCTGTATGCTTGAAAGTCAATTTTGCTGGATATAAAATCCTTGGCTTACATTTTCTTCACTTGGTCTTCTTTAATATGTTTTTTTATTTTCTCCTGGCATAACATATTTACTGTCCAAAAGTCTAATGAAAAATTATGGAGTTTTTGGATGTCCAAAGAAGGATTTTTTTTTTACTTTTTCTGAAAGAACTATAATTATATTAGAATGTCTTGATGCTCTCAAAAGGTCTGTTCCATCAACAGGTAAATTAAAATCTTTTATTCCAGGGAAGTTTGCTTGAATTATGGTTTTAGTGATTGGCCTGCTTTAGTGTTCCAGTGGGACTCCTCTGTCCTTATGTTGATCAGCTTTTATTATTTTAATATCTTTTGATCTGCTTTTGGAGTATATCTTTAGAATATGTATTTGTTAACTTTAGAGAACTTATTCTCTTTTATCTTACTGTAATTTTGTATAAGACATGACCCATATTTCTCTATTATTTATTTTTATGTGAAATTTGTTTTCCTGGACTTTTAAAATTAGCATTCTAACTTCACAGAGTATGTATTTTCACACAATTTTGGTAGTGATATGAAAATATATGGTAGCTTGTTTTCTGTGATTTCCTGGTTCTATCTCATCCAATCATATCTAATAAAGATGGAATATGCAAATTGACCATCACTCCACGACAAAGATAGTGGCGCCCACAGCCAATAAAAGGAGGGAATATGCAAATTGACGTGACAAAGGTGACAGCGGCTGTACCGGGACACTTGCATCATCACCATGGCGATGACACAGGCGTTCCGCCCCGCCCCGGCAGCTCTGGGCAGCACATGCGCGCAGGCGTGGAGTGGGCAGGGTGGGATGCCTGCTATGGGGGCGGGTGTGGGGGGTGGAGGGAACTACAGGAGGGCAGCGGCGCTGGAGCAAGGGTGGAAGGCGATGGCCAGAGTGAAGGCCCGGGTCCCAAGTGCCGGAGGGAAGCCGGTGCCAGCAGCCAGGGGAAGTAAGGCCTATTCTTTCATGAATCTTCATGCATCGAGCCTCTAGTACTTTAATAAAAACTTTGTTTTACATCACTTCAGATAGCTGTACCTAGTTTAGTTTTTTTATTTCATTCACTGCCTTCTCCCTTTCTTTGAAAGGAATCCTGATAGGTTCATTTAATTTAAGGCCCATGGAGACCCAACTGTTCTAGGCAATTCAGTCCTTCCTACCATCAGTGTTGCATCTTCATATTTCACTTTGACTCTGAGACTCCTGTCTCTTCCTTTGTGATTATAATGGGCCCACTGGATAATCCAGGAGCATCTCTCATCACAGCATCTATAATTTAATCATATCTGCAAGACCTTTTGACGTATAAATTCACATATTCACAGGTTCTGGGGATTAGGATGCAGATATCTTTGATGGATCCACTCTTATTCTGTCTACTACAGTGAACATATTCAGTAAGATTTATAAAAAGAAAAAGATGTTGTCACCATCTTCCTCAAACCTTCTCCTGAACTATTATTGTTTTCTTACCATAACTAAATACTAATGCTAGATAGAAGTTTTGAATGATGAATCTGGAATATTACCAATTCTATCATGCCTCCCTTAAGTAAAAATGTTTGTCTGGCTTAATGTGTGCTACTTTATTCTACCATATTTTAGACCAGAAAATATTTTAAGCAAAGATAAGAGAAGTGAGATGCTAGGTATTGTTGGTATTGGTGTGTGTGTATGTTTAAAAATCCTTGACTATAACATGGTATGGTACTTCACCATAAATAGACACATATAAATGAAGCAAGAAAAATGGCTACATCTTGCAAACCACTAAATCATGACAATAAAAAAAAAATCATTATTTCACCTACCTGTAGGTTATTGTCAAGTGACAATGGAAAAGCTATGCCTCTTGTGTCTGGTCTGAATTAAAGCTCTTCTGAAGAAGGATGTGGAAGTCATTCAGGCTTGCATATGCTTTAATTTCTTTTATTAAGGCCTGCACATAGTCAATGTAGCTAGAAGGCTATATACAGGCTTCCAGAAACTACACAGTGTAACAGCTGGTTCCAATTACCCTCACTACAGTGTGACCATATGCACAAAGGTTCAGCTTTTTGTTTAAGTTCATTAATTTTTTTAAAAAGTGAATTTTTATAAAATATTGAGAAATTTTGTGGTCCTTGTATACATTTGTTTCTGCTAACTTTCAACCTTCTGGCTATGGTCAAATATACAGATAAAGCAGTTTGAATCAGACAAAGAATCTAAGCTGGCAGAAGAAAAATCTTTTTAAAATTTAAATTACAATAAAATGAAATAGATTTCTTAAAATTCATTTTTCAGAATAAACATTTTCAAGAAACACTGATTTTTAAGATAATCATTTAACAGCTAAATCCAGCAACCTTGCATTAAGCATATAGACAGTTAGGTAACTTATATCAGCTGAGTGAGACTAATGTGATTTGGCATTTCTGACTCCAATGACCTTTACCAAATCATAAGTTGTCTCTTAAATACATCATATTGAACTAGAAATATCTAATATACATGCTGAATTGACCTTTTTAATAGAGATTTGAAGTTGAAAATCACACTTTTCCCATATTTTTTACTTGAAGTTAAAAGTAGGCTTTTCATACTACAGCTGTCTCATTTAATTTGAATTCTAAAGTCTTTTTTTGAATATGCTAAAGGTCCATTCATATTATCTGCAGTAATGAGTGAAATGTAGCTAGTACAGTTAAGGAACTATTCACATTAAAACTTATTATCTAATAGGTATCTCAATTGAATATACCTTAATTTCTTAAGTGGGGAAGTATCAACTTGTTCAGTTTAGAAATATACATCAACTCTTTAAGTTAGTGACAAAATGACAATAAAATGCATCTCCTAATTAAATGGCATTATGGATAAATGAAGCAGACATAATGTGCTGCAGTTAAAAGAGAATGTTTACAAAATTTAAAAACAAACCAATGTGAATAAGAACAGAGGGTATGTTTATATAGGGTAGAAGTCCCACAGTCCCCCTGTCTTATATGTATTTACAATTTAAACAAATATGTTTTCTAGGAAAAAAAGACAGACTATTTAAGTAGGTGTTTAGGGGCCTAAATCTGTAGCTGCAATTATATTTTATAGAAATAGTGGTGGATGGGTACTGTTTAAAGAGTTTCTAATGTTAATTATGATTTATTAGTTTGCATACTCTGGAAAAGGAGAAATATAATAATTAGGCCTTTTTTCCAGAAAATTTTTAGTTACTATTAATTTGGAGGCCAGGAAGTGAAAAATAAATTACTGCAAGGCAAATAGATTCCCATTTGTGTAGTTTGGGCTTTGTCCATTTGCACAGTTTCAATCAGCCTAATAGAGCATATTAATATGCTTACTTTTTGTATAAAACTTTGTTAAACTGGATGAAGAGTATTTATCAATGTCCTACTATCTAAATCTTATTAGAACATTACACTGACCTTTAATTATTAACAGAACAGAAAATTATTGTTTAAATGGTGCTAACCTATTCTGGAAATTCTATTTAAAGGGGTTTCAACAACTTAGCTGTACCACATACTGGCATTGTGATGGAACATACTTCTCCACTCTTCAATATCTAGAGTACTAACTTGTTTGGAAGTATCATGCACAATGCCATTCACACGACTGTAAATATTTCTCTAACATTGAATTTTTGTTTAGTTTTCATACCTAAAAGGCATTATCATCTATATTATAAAAAACCAGTGGCCCTATAACGACCAAAGACCAGTGTGGGTGGGTGGGGCTGTGAGCATGGTGAGGAGCGCACGGGTGGGGGGCGGGGGGGGGGCTGCACGATTTTGCACACTGGGCTCCTAGTTTAATATAAATTTCATATTGTGGGTTATTAACAATCGTTTATGCTCTTTGAACTTTTAGCTGTCCTAAACCTAAACGGTAACTGGGATCCTCCAGCTCTATGATTCCATGACCCAGAAACCTCAGTGCAACTCTGAAAGCTGAAAAGGCTCTTCAATCATCAACTGCATCTTTCATCAGATAGCAGAAGAGTGAGCATTAATGATCAATTTAAAATTCACTGTCAGAAATATTTCAGGTTGATAGAAAAGCACCTAATATTTCATATTGGTATATTTCAGTAATAGATGACGACTCAACTTCAACTAATGTGTCAAGCACAAAATTTAATATTCTTCTGGGAAGATTACTTCAAATTATAAATCCAAATCCAAATAAACAACTGTGCTTCACTTGAAGAGTCATAAATAACTGTCAAATATCAATGAATGGGTTATTATACAGATGTCAGATATTGCTAGATGGGGGTACTTGCACATTTGTTATTGCCATTTTCAAATCTGTTCATGCTTAGAAGTCTCTCAATGTGATCAATACACATCTTAATAGGGTGGCCAAGATTGTCAGGAAAGATATTGTTTTTCTTTTTTCCCCATCACTATTCTCATCTACATTCTTTGTTATAAAGTTTTCTATATGTAATATATTTCAGACTTCAGCTACTTATATCCTAAAGGGGGAAAAAAAAACTACATACAACTTTTGGAATAGCTGTAACTGTCAATCGAGAGGGCATGGGGCCCGAAGTTGCCCACATGTTGTCTCTTCGGAACAGTAAGGTGAGGTCCCATTCATGATGAGGACCCAACATCCACAGCCTCTCAACAGCTCTGTGCTGGCATTGCATTTTACTTCAAAGCAGAGAATATTTACACTTATATTCTAAAAAAAGTTACTGTCTTAAGAGAAACTCGCTTCATTAGAATTATTGAACTGTCCAATTTACACAGTGTTGATCTTCATCACTTCCTTCTAATTAACTTTAATCATGCTACCACGGGACAATCAAATCGTTATTTGTACAAGGAAATGTCAATAGTGGTATAGGAAAAGTGGTGTTTTTACAAAATACTTTAACATTTTACAGAAAACTCATGGAGGGTGAATTCTCTCTCTCTCTCTCTCTCTCTCTCTCTCTCTCTCTCTCTCTCAAAGAGGATTTAGAAATGACCCATAATGAACAGCAGGAAGTAGAAATTCAAAAAGCATATGAAACATATCACACCTTCGCCCTCATACTGGGGATGTATGTTATGGTATCCATCCACCTTTGTTATAATTTTAGTTTCACCCAAGTCTCCACAATCTGTTTTGGGTTGGATGGTGGTAGAAACTTAGCTAGCTGAGCTTCAGAGTTAAAACCGGCAGAAGAGCCTTCTTAGAAATCAATAAGAGCGACAGCTTGGTGCTTCAGTGAACTTCCAAAGGGATTATTTTTATAGTCTTCCTCTGAGGGTGTGTATTTGGATCTATTCTGTGCTGGATTCACATCCCTGTTTTTCTTTCCACACGGGGAAATCCACTGTCTGCAGACTACTTGTTGGAAGAATGAGGCCTTTCCAGTACACCTAAAATAATTACACATGTAGAGGAAATGAGGTTTGAAAGTAGAGAGGGAGAATATTGGCAAAAACTCCCAGACTAATATTTAGTATTAATAACCTCCAATACACAAAAGTTGAATGTGGTATGTTATTAAGCTCCTGGAAGAGTTGCTTTTTTGCAGCTTTGATCTCAATTATTTTGAGGCAGAATCAACGGCTAAGGTTAAACATTTCCCTACTGCAAAAACTTCTCATGCTAGGAAATATCTTTCCTCAGGCCAACTCAACTCCAAAAAAGAAAAGAGAGAAAAAAAAAGGGGGGGGAGCCACAGCAGGGAAGCTTTTACGGGGATTTTTCCCTAGAATAAAAAATTTATTAACAGGAATTAACTTGCCTCTGAGCCAATCCCAGGATGGATTGTTCCTTTTTAATATATGAAACTGTGCTTTAACTCAAAGTTTTAATATATGAAACTGTGATTTTCAAGGTTGGTAAGGTCTACTTTTAACCACTGCCCTGCAGGCCATGATAATGAAGACACTTCTGAGGAAAAGAAGAGGAGACGAGATAATTATGCTTCTAATTAAGTCTAAAAGCAGAAATAAAGGCACTTTGACTGGTTTAAGCCATAGCAAACTTTATACCAGTGTTTTTCTCCATAGACAAATCTGTGATCCAGTCCTTTAAACTCAATGTGAGTAAGGTGAATCACAGATACAATTCCTCACCTGTTAACTGGAGAAGAGTGGTCTTTTCTGTTCATTCTGGTAAAACAGTATTAAGATAGGAAAGTGCAGATGCAATCTGTTCAGTTATTAATCTCTTCAGTAATGCTATAAATAGGAAAGGGATCATTCCTTTCACATGGACTCAGTAGCTAAAGTCAAAAGTCTTGACCTAGTAATGAACCAGTGGTTTCAAACTAAATGTCTATGAGCTCCTTTGCATTCTCTTTTGCATATATTTCTATTTATTTTTCTTCTCCCTCTCCCTCCTCCTCCTCTTACCAGTGGTTCTCAACCTTTCTAATGCCGTGACCCTTTAATACAGTTCCTCATGTTGTGGTGAACCCAACCATAAAATTATTTTCCTTGCTACTTCATAATTGTAATTTTGCTACTGTTATGAATTGTAATATAAATGTCTGAGTTTTCTGATGGTCTTAGGCTCTACAGCAGCGGTTCTCAACCTGTGGGTCACAATCCACAGGTTGAGAACCACTAGCAGGGTCACCTAAGACCATGTTACTCAGTGGTGCATGACTGACATGGTTTTGGCCTGAAAAAATGTTAACGTCAAGTTATTAGCCATGACAACTGTAGAAAAGCCTTAACCTAGGTTTCGG
This sequence comes from Plecotus auritus, assembly GCF_963455305.1. Taxonomy (NCBI): domain Eukaryota; kingdom Metazoa; phylum Chordata; class Mammalia; order Chiroptera; family Vespertilionidae; genus Plecotus; species Plecotus auritus. The sequence continues at coordinate 50,448,661 of NC_137773.1, read as the reverse complement.
GAGTAGTCACTTTGGGCCACATTTCTTTCCATATCCCACCAAACTGAAGTGGTTACAATATGAAGTACTAGCATATAAATAAAACTAATACTCTGCTTTACATAAGCTAGACATCAATTGAACTTCTGATAATAGTTGTCAAAAGCTTTATGGAAGCTTTAGAATGATCAGTATAAGCTAATTTTTTTCAGAGTATCCATTATTTACTGTGTGTTTTTTATTAAGGTATTAAATTGTTTCATATTTTTATAAGTATTTTAATGACCACATAAATCTCTCCAATAATGTAATATTTTCTAATCCAGTTCCTTATTCTGGTGCATTTTAAATTGTTTCATTTTTTTAAAATTTCAAAATGCAGACTATATTAAATCTCCTTTTCAGCTATTATAGTTATTTTTACTCTCTTTGAATACTTTGTATTCCTTCATTATGATATATTTTAAGCAATGAGATAACTTGCTCCAAGTAAAATGAGAGAGACCTTCTAATTGTTTTCTAAAAAGAAATCATTAACATTATCACCAGTAATATAGCAGAATATGAATTTCACTATATCTTACCATTATACCACTATAATTTTTTTTGAATTTTGAAAAAAAGTGTCTTTATTTAAATACTAGGGGCCCGGTGCATGAAATTCATGCACTGGGGAGGGGTCCCTCAGCCCAGCCTGCTCCCTCTCACATACTGAGAGCCCTCAGAGGATGTCCTACTGATGGCTTAGGCCTGCTCCCCGTTGGGAGTGGACCTAAGCCGCAGTCTGGCCTCCCTTTGCGGGAGGCGATCGGGCTGATCAGGGGAAGGCGCCAGCCCCATCACCCCGCTGCTGCAGCCACTGCCAGTCACCTCAGCCGCCAAGGTATTTTCATCAACACGGACTCCAGTCCCTTCACCATGAAACTATGACAACTTTCTTTAAGCATTTTCAAGATGTGCCTTTCATAGGATATGACATTTCTTTCTTTATTTTTCTTTTTATCCTCACCTGAGGATGTTTCCATTGATTTTATCCCCTTCCCTCCGATCCCAGGCTCGGCCCCTGCCCAAGCCTAAAGCCTCCGCCCTAGGCTTTAGGCTTGAGAAGGGGTCCCCCCACCCCCAGCACCTCTGATCGCAGGCTCGGCCCCTTCCCAAGCCTAAAGCCTCTGTCCAATGGCTGGCTGGGAGTGACCTAGGTGCCGAGGAGGTTCCCGGGACCCAGGTATGTATGCACATTAACCTCCATCTTTGTTGGGTTAATTTGCATACTCACTCTGATTGGCTGTGGGCGTAGCGGAGGTATGGTCAGTTTACATGTTTCTCTAATATTAGGTAAGATGGTAAGCTTTATATGCAATAAGTTCCTGTTCTTTAATCTTATTTTCATGTTTCAGTTTGTTTTTTAATTGGGATTGTTAGAATAGAGACAAGAGTAGATGGTTTCCTTGAGGAATTTTATATAAATACTAGAGGCCCAGTGCACGAAATTAGCACACTGAAGTGGGAAGGGCCTCTCAGCCCAGCCTGCCCCCTCTCACAGTCCAGGAGCCCTCAGGGGATGTCCGTGGGGCCTAAGCCACAGTCTGGCCTCCCTCTGTGGGAGGTGACCAGGCTGATCAGAGGAAGGTGCCACCCCCCATCACCCTGCTGCTGCTGCCACTGACAGCTGCCACAGCAGCCAAGGTGTTTTCATCAACACGGACTCCAATCCCTTCACCATAAAAAAATGACAACTTTCTTTAGGCATTTTCAAGATGTGTCTTTCATAGGATATAACATTTCTTTCTTTCTTTTTTATCCTCACCTGATGATATGTTTCCGATGATTTTTAGAGAGCGGGGAAGAGAGAGGGAAAGACAGAGAGAAACATCAATGTGAGAGGGACACTTCGATTGGTTGCCTCCTGCATGAGCCCAGACCTGGGCCCTGGCCAGGAAGGAGCCTGAACCTAGTTACATGCCCTTGATCAGAATCAAACTTGAACATTGCGGTCCACAGACTGAGGCTCTATCCACTTAGCCACACCAGCTAGGGCAGGATATGACATTTCTTAGCCCCTCCAGAAGTGGACATTTGTATCTTCCTCCAGGAGTGAGGTGGAAAAACCCTAGATCAACTTCTTGGATTCATATTACCCAAGTTACCAAGAACACTGTGAGTGGTGGCATACAGGGAGCTTAGCCAATGAGTGGTCAGAAAAGGTGTTTCCTCTGCAGTTCACATGCAAAGGCCCCCCTGGTGTTGTCTCTCCGCTCTGGCCCGCCCCCAGCCCCAGCCTCCCCACCCATCTGTGCATGCAGCCTCCTCTTGAGCTGGTTGTGACGCCTTAAGGCATCCCGGCTAATTTGCATATTACCTCTTTATATGTATAGAATCTTCCCTAGACTAAAAATAGCTATTCATCCCAAAGGAAGTTGGTTAATGTAGGTAAATGACTAAATTAAATGTTTGTCAAAGCCTGAATTTTTAAAGAACTATCTATCCTTAATATTTAAAAAGTGTGCTTTTAAAAAAAATAACCTTAATCTACATAACGATATTGGAAGAAATTAGGTAATGTCCCTAAAAAGCTTTTGTTTTGTATGATGGAAACAATTACATAAAAGTATACTAAATTTAAACCTAGGAAGCCTAACTTCTTTTTCATTTGTTTTATTTTTCTCTCAAAATCATAAAACATCTAAAGAGTAACTTTTGTAGAAAAATAAGCAAAAATGAAAATATTGTTTTTTCATTAATTCATTCGTTTGTGCAGAAAACATTATTTTTACATGTAAAACATAAAAACAAGTTGATTTGTTAAGAACCATAGAATATTAAATATAAGCTTCAGATGTACATTTAAACTGTTATTCTCAGTATCCTCATCACTTGCTTCTATAAAGTAAAGCATGGGTGGTTATCTTTAATTTTTTTAACTTTAGAATAATTTTAAGATTTACAGAAAGATTTCAAAGGTAACACATAGAGTTCTCATATACTGAATACACAGTGTCCCCTATTAAAAACTTACATTAGTGTGGTACATTTATAACAACTAGTAAATCAAGATTGATAAATTATCAACTAAAGTCCACACTTTATTTACATTTATTTTTGACTTCTTGTCCTTTCTCTGTTCCAAGATCCTATTCAGGAAATCTCTGTACCTTTAGTTATCATGTCTCTTCAGGCTCCACTTGATTAAGACAGTTTCTCAGACTTTTCTTGTTTTTGAAAACCTTGACATTTTTGAGGAGTATCAGTCAGGTATGTAGAATGTTCATCAATTGGGATTTGACTGATTTTTTTTAATCAATTTGAGACTGAGGTTATGGCTTTTGGGTAGGAAGACTACAGAGGCAAAATGCCATTATACCCCATTTTGTCAAGGCTAAATACTATAATATGAGTTATTACTATTGATATTAATTTTGATTACCTGACTGAAGTAGTATTGTTAGTATTTTCCACCTGTTGTTCTCCTTTTCTTCTTTCCATACTGTACTCATTAGAAGAGGTGGCAGTTAACACTCCCCATACTTGAGAGCACAGTATCTACATAAGTTACTTAGAATTCCTCTGCAAGGGAGATTTGTCTCTTCCTCCCCATTTATTTATTTATTGAATTATTTCTTCATATTAATATAGATTCATGGATATTCATTTTATACTTTGGGCTATAGAGCACTATTACTTTATTTTGCTGGTCAATTTCTTTGGCAATTGAGAACTCTTCCAGGTGGCACCTGTGTTCTCTTGATATGCCCCCACATTGTGAGGCTTTGGTTTTCTAAGCACTTCTTTACTTCTGGGCACTATGAGACACTCTAGGCCATCTTGCATATTCCCTGGCCTAGCCCTCAATTCAGCCATTTTTTTCCAGTAGACGTAGTGCCTTTTATTGAACAATGTGATATTAGAAACCAAGAGCTGAGTGCTAGGTGCCCTGGGGTATTTTTGATATCTAAGTCTATCTACAGACAGAAACATTTGGGAACATTCTCCCATGTATATCTTTAATTAAGTACCAAAAGCATCCCTCGGATGAATGTTTCCAGCTCTGAGCAAATATAGGATGTCAGTCCATAAGAGTGCAATGGTTGTTTTATGATTTCTTGACACTGCCAGTTATGAATATATATTGGTTCATCAAGTATATAAAGTCCCAATATTGTCCTTTTCCTTTCTGAACCACCACATGGCTTATGAAAGGTAAGAAGGATTAGAATGAAGGGCTAAGGCTGCTTGCTGACCAAATATCTAGCTCTCTCAGTTACTCCCCAGGCACCTCCCTCTGGCGCCAGATACAAGAATATCCACAATTTCTGGTGCTAGCCAAACCCACAACAGAATCACTTACAGTGGCCAGAGTCTACTCCATTTATTTTATCAAACAAAACTTGATTGGGCATTTACCTTGTTTCAAGCACTATCTAAACACTTTGAATATAGCATTGAACACAACAGAAAAGGCCCCTATGCCATTCTAATGGTGAAGATAGGTAAAAACAAATAAAGAAACATGTAAGAGAATTTCAACTAGTGGGAAATATAATTTAAAAATAAAACAATGGTGTATTTCTATGTTCAGAAAAGGTGACATTTGGACTAAGACCTAAGTGACAGGAAGAATTCAACCAAATAAAAATTTTACAGATGAGAATTCTAGGAAATAAACAGAAAAAGTACAAATAAGTAGAGCCTTCTGGTGTGTTAAAGGAATAGATTAAAGGCTAGTGAGACCAAAGAAACATAAAAAGTGAAAAGTCACACAAAAGGGGATAATTAGGTAGAAAGGGGCTGACTTTATATGTGACTTTAAGGAAGTTTGGAATCTATTCTAAAGGTGATTGGATGGTATTAGGCAGAAAGATGTTATGATTTAATCTCAGGCTGCATGGTGAGGAAATTATGAGGACATATTTGTAGCTATAAAAATTTATCTGGCACTTATGGCATGCCACATACTACACTAATGACCTTACATATATCATTTCAGTCATTACTTGAAACAACATTATGAGGTAGGTATTAAGGATTCCATTTATATTCTAGGACATTGAGGCTCAAAAAGATTGAGAAAATAAATGAAGACCATCTCACTAGTAAGTAGTGGAGCAAACACTTGAACACCACTAAATTTGCAACTATTCTAAAGGTTCAAATTAAAAATCAAACCTATGGGGTTAAGCAACTTTAGAAATGTTATATATTAAAGAAATATTGCAGAGAAGATATATTTAAGGTGTGATTTCAAATAATATTAAGTTGATTTTCACTAGTAATATCAGTGACACTTCAATTCTATCTTCAGTTTAAACAACTTTACTCACAAGGCCTGTAAGAAGGATATTTGCAAGAGGGAGACAGGGTAACAAATTGTGTTTTCTAAAATTCTAATGAAAAACTTGAGTAAGCTAGTTTGGAACATATGGAGTCTAGAACCAAGCATTAGAGTTCATCATGCTTCTGCCTAGAGATAGAGAGGAAGAGAAAGCCATTTCAGTAAATGTGCTTGGAGCTGCCTACGCTATGCCCTTTCAGGTTGAGAAAACAGGATTAGTGTTAACCACACAATGGTAAGCATTTTGTAAAAGCCATTATAGACTTTATTGGAGGAAAAGAGAGAATAATGATTATGCCCATGTGCACTCTTTTTCTTTGAAAATTATACTCTTAGATAACGTGGTTGAATCAGTACAGGACTCCTTTGGGGTGGGAACAGTTGTCTTTTATGCTGACTCATAGCAGTGAAGCTTGGGTGAACCTAGAACTTCCAATAGAGTTCAATACCATTTGTAGACTGACTGCACTTTATTAATATATTCAGAACCCCAACATCATCATTGAAGACACTTGCTTAATTTCTTTAACCCATCATTCCAAAAAAGTTCTTCAAAGTTGAAACATTTCCTTTTCTACATGTCATTTATTAACATTCTATAAAAAAAGGGGTGCTGTGTATGCACATGGAGACCCTAAAATTTTGTCTCTTAAAGGTAATTCTGGTTAAATGGTGCCTTCTCCAGCCAGTGCCAACCTTGGACGGAAAGATAGATCCCGTGGTTCCACTTTTCCAGAGTAAAGCTATTGTTTGTTGATGTCGATTAAGAAATATGCTACATGTAGCATGAAAACTGATTAAATTGCCAGAATTTAGTAACGGTCTTAAGTGTTGGAAAGGAATGGAGGGGTGTGGCCACTGTAGGACCTCTGACATATCAAGGCTAGAAGAGAATTTTTGCTCTGGGATGTGAAGTGACTTGGGAGAGAATTGGGGAGAAGAAATTGCAGGCCCTTGGAAGACAGAAAGTAGTGCGCTCACCTAAAACTTAAGGTGGACAGTTTCCTCAATTTCATAAAGCACAAAGAATTTTACTCAATTTCCTAAAGAGTAAAGGAATATTAAAACAAAATGGGCAGGATAATAACGTTTTCGGTAATCAAGCAAATGAAAACAACAAACATATACAAACAGCCTTCCCCAATACAGCTGGAATTGTATCTTTAACCATTTTTAGTATGGTAAACAGGAGCAATAGATACCAGTGAAAACAAGATGTGTGAAATTCTAAGCAAGTACAAAAAATTAAATTACAATAAAATGATAGTCGTGATATTATGAGGATGATAATGATCTAAAACAGATTTTATATTGTAAAGAGAAACTTAATTCTTGAATTTCTCTTGTAAAATTAGACTACCTTGAGCCTTCTGATATTTAGATCAAAGAAATATCCTAATCAGTCAACAATTTAAAATAGTCTCATGTCCTCTTACCTTATCTAAATAAAATACTGATATCCAAAAGTTATTTACATTTATGATGCAAATAAAATAGGGAGTGTTTTTCTACCTGAGAATAAATAGATGTTTTATGTGGAAGAAGAGTTTAGAGAAGACTTGTTTTATACTAAAAGCTCAGATTTTATTTTATTTTCCTTTGTTTTGTTTTCAAAATGTTCAAAATGTTTTGTTTTTCAAAATAATGACAGTAAACTCTTAAGTATCTCATTAAAGATAAAAATAAAATTCTTCTGAAAATTATTTTTCTGTTCATTCTCTTTATCCTCACACTGTTTCTCTATCCTTTTCTTTGATAACTAAGTATTAGGACAGGATATTCTTATGACACCAAAGTGTATGGTTAAGATCTCTTTTGATTATGATTTGTTAATGATTATGTCAAAGTATAGAGTGAGTGGCTGTCAATAGCTCAAGAGTTTTCCTTGTGAAATATTCCTTTAGAATAGATTCCAAACTTCCTTAAAGTCACATATAAAGTCAGCCCCTTTCTACCTAATTGTCCCCCTTTTGTGTGACTTTTCACTTTTTATGTTTCTTTGGCATCACCAGCCTTTAATCTATTCCTTTAACACACCAGTTTTCCTTGCATTGAAGTTGAAGTTTAATGATTTTTGTTGGCCATTTTCCAAAAACACTGCGACAATTCTTGGCTTATGACAAATTATTTTTGAAATATTATTTGGTACTCAGTTCAGTACATTTCATTAAGATCTTACTTCTAGTTTCAATAGGACTTCCTTGAAGTGAGAGATCAATATCTTTATTGTCAGAAGTACCATCTGTAAACAAACTGGCACATGCATACCCTCCATAGCACATCTACTCTGGTAACTTTGAGTGACATAGTGACAAATAATGCTTTCCATAGTATATTCTCTCTCTTTCTTTCTCTCACTCTTGGTATACAATCACACACATGCATATATGCTATATATATATATGTACTTTTTCAGAAAGTAGGTGAATTTAACTTTTATGATTTTTTTCAACAGATAGTTACAGGGTAATTATTAAGCATGACTACATATATGCATTGTTTTAGATACTGAATGTTAACCAAGAAGCATGTAGATGAGTTGAGTGAATTGCTCTTTAATGAAACACTTGCAAGCTTTAATTGCTATGTGTGTGAGAAAAAAGAGCACTCTGAAATCAAGAATATTGGTTTCAGTCAAATAAGAAAAATTAAAAGTGATGGCTTAAGAGGCAGGAGCAACAGGAGCAACAGATTTATCAAAGAAGACAGAATTACTTTTTGTTTATATTCCTCTATAAATATTTGAGAGCTTTCTACATTAAAATGAAGTTTCAGGGTAGGCCAAAGGAAAATAACCAAACTTTGCAGATGTAATCGAAAGAGAAAGCGTATCTTTCTATATTAGGAAATGGTCTTGAGCGTATGCTTATAGTAAGGAGTCGATTGTGATTTGGAGTTTACATTAGCTGTACAACTGGAAAGTTGTGGGAATTCCAAGCAGAACACAGTGATGAGCTGTAAAGGATGTCGTGTGAGAAAAGAAACAGATCCCAAACTCTGACTGATTTGCTCCTTTGGGATAAGCCTTGAACTATACAAGGAGGCCATGCATTTAATGCCTGTGGAGGTCTGTTAATTTTTCTATACTTTGTGAATATGAATTTTGTCCCCTTCCCTAGCCAGTCATTTAACAAACTCATGCTATTTGTCACAATAGGAACCAGGGAAGTGAAAGTATGTATATCTGCAACAACAGTATGTCTGTAATTGTTATTTTATACAAAGGACATAACAATATAATTGTCTATTGTACATTTTTTTCTGTTTGTAAAGGATATCAAGATAGATTCTGGAAAAATATCACTGATATTTGAGATTCTAACTGTAAATATTTTTAATATTTTTAAATGCTATATATTTCCTGCCAATTTATGTGGTACAAAACAGCTTTGATTTTTGTTGGTCTTCACAATAAGAATACGAGAGACTATAGAAAGAAATCCTTGGTTTAATATTATTTCTATATTAAAAGTAAATATATGCCCTGGCTGGTGTGGCCCAGTTGGTTGAGTGTCCTCCCTTACACCAAAGGATCACCAGTTCTATTCTGGTCAAGGCACATGCCCAGGTTGTGGGTTCAGTCCCCAGCCGGGGTGTGTACAGAAGGCAACTGATCAATGTTTCTCTCACATCAACGTTTCTTTCTTTCTCCCTCTCGCTTCCTCCCTCTCTAAAAACAATCAATAAAAACATTTAAAAAATGTAAATATACATTTGATATACTTTGTCACAGTACTGTATGCTCAAGGATTTAATGAAATGGCATTATCTTTTTCCCCATGCCTTTACAAACTATTTTAAAAGAGTGTTATTCTACTGGTCATTAATAGGGCACTCCTATTCCAGAGACTGAACTGGTTTCTGATTATTTAGTGATAAACTTAGGCAGGCATAGACCCTGACCTCAAAGAGCTTATAGTTTAATTAATAATAAAGATCTTTAAACAAAACAAACAAAACTAAATCTAGAATAGTGTCATGATGTAAACTAGTGGAAAGTTCAGCAAAGGAAAAGCTTGGGTGGTATACGTTAAAGTGAGACAGAATATTCTGATCTGTAGCCATCCTCGTTACATACAATATATTTCATTAAATCTGGATAAGCACAAACCCAGTTATAGCATAAAACTATTACAAGCACTTGGGAAGATAATACATATATTCCACATGCATGTGGATTGTTTCAAATTAAGGCTTTTGAAATATTAAAGATGATTAAATAGCAATATGATGTTGGCATCTATTCTGAATCTTCTAAGGGCACAGAATAAAAAACACATGCACACGCAGGAATCTGAACCTCATTTCACAGCAGAGGATTGCCTGGACTTCCTGTTCACATTCAAACACAATTAAGGTGTTGCTTGCAATCTATAAAGCTTTATTGTCTGAGTCTTCCTGACCTGAGGGACCACTTATTTGCCTTCCAGAAAGCAAATGCAGGAGCAGTTCTGCTGACAGTTCCCTGCTTCACTTCTGAGAGGCTGATGTGGCAGCACCACTTGCAGCCAAGTGCTGGAATTCTGATGCTACTTCCTCTGCCATTGCGGCCAATGGCCGGTCCGAGTGTGAGAAGACAGCACCGCTGCCTAAATAATGCTCATGAACAAAGGAAGAAGTTTTACCTTTGGTGAATGACATCTCACATATCTCTGAACATTGATATGGAATAAGTACATGGAATATTATTTATAAAAATAGAATGTTGGTTAAGTAATTGGAGAAAGTTTATTTATTTTTAATTTTTATTTTTTTGCTGCAAAAAGCTTTATTGTTTCATTTGGTCCAATGCATGGAAGAGGGCTTCAGGATGGTTAAAAGAATGGCTAGTAGTTCCGGGAAGAGGCTCTGGTAAAAGCCAGACCCCAGGGGAATGCAGAGGGGCCCCTCAAAGGCCTCTGGGCTCCAAAGGCTCCTAGTCATGCTTGGAGTGAGCGTTTCGAAGAGATACTTGCCCACCCAGCCTTGGGGCCGGCAGCTGAGAAAGTTTAAATTAGTTATTTTCCCCCAAAAAACTCAAAACACAGTAATGTAGAAATTTGCTTATAATCAATTCATACTGGTCCTAGAAAATAAACGTGTGATTCTAACCATCACCTCAGAAATCATGATTCACTGAGAAGGTGTTTTAAGTAACATTTAAAAACAAACTGATATAAATAACTAATGAAGAGGTAAATCTTTTATGTATTTGTTCAATACCTAAAAATACTGACCCTAACCAGATTCTATTATGCTAATTAACCTGAATAAATGGACAGGGAATTTTAGAATTAGACTTTAAATATTATACTATTTTATTGGGTAAACTTGCCCCCAGCATTTCATGTCAAGTCCACTAATAAGAAGGAAATAAATAACTTTTTAAAATAAAGAAATATAGAAATTGGCTTAGGTATGTTTTAATTTTCCAAGTACATGAATTGTTTCTATTAAGTCACTGGGTCTTTCTGAGTTTATCATATATAAAGTGATGAGAATACACAATACAATTTTGAATTTTAAGTAAAATATTGTGGTATAAGTTGTTTAAAATGAGCAGCAAATAATAGTATTTCTATATTCTTTAAAATATTCAGAAACTGTGTAGTGTGGTATACATGCCATATTGCAATGTCCCCAAAGACTTTTAATTTCATTATTTTTTCCACATTTCTGATGACTCTTAGGACACTAATTCATGATTACCCTCATTGCCCAATTTTTAGAACTCACACTAGTATAATTAATGCCTAGTGGCTGCTTTTTGTTGTTAGTGTTGTTGTTTTTAAGTAAATATTATTTTTCAAAGTAGAGTACCTAAGTTTCAGGACTACAGAAAAAAAGTGAATTTTGATTTTGTAGGAAGAGTTACCACTGTACTTAATTATCACAACCATCTATGCTATCTTGAACACAATCAATTTATTTCATGTCTGTGGATATTGCTTTCAGTGCTGTGAAGCATGACAGAGTAAAATGAAACACTAGAAACAAAATGTAAAGGAGGTTAGGCCAGCGGTTTTCAACCTTTTTCATCTCATGGCATACATAAATTAATTACTAAAATTCTGCAGCACACTGGTTGAATAAAGAATATAAATGATAGGTGGCCATGCATAGAACTTGTGTAATATTTATATGTTAGATTTGCTGCCTCAGTCTATAACTTGTCTATACCTACAACTATTATGAAATCTCATTTTCAACATGCCTATTTGTTAAAATGCAGCTTAAGAAATACACAAGTAGACTTTTTTTCCAAAGGGAAAACAATTCAGTTACTGAGAGGTTGGATATATGGCATCATAACTACAGATTGAAAGTGAGAGGAGGCATCTGGTGTCCTTCATTCTCGGTGCCATAGATTAGGCACAAACGGTTGGAAGGAATCATGTCATACAGAGTGTGGTTCATCAGAATTATATTAGAAATGAAAAGAAAGCCATCCTAGAAGATTATGCACTGAAAAGATATGCAAATACTTTAAGAAGATCAATTTGTTTGGTATATTAATTTTGAGAGAGCCAAATGGGGGGAAACCTGTAATGTGGTGGTTACAACTACCACATCATTATTAAAAATAATGATGAATTGAACTATAACATTGATAGTAATAACACTAGTCCACCCTGATGTAGAAGCCGAGGTAGAGAGGGGTTAAATGTCTTATCCACAGATAGACAGCTAGGGAGAGGCAGAGCCAGGATTCACTCATAGGATGTGTGAGTATGGAACTCTCTATCTAATATTGCTTTTAAGACTAAGGATGGAGATATATTGTAGATTCAAGGGAGATTCCTAGGCAGGATTGATAGGAACTGATTTCTAAAAGGATGCAATAAGTGAGGGAGAGCCACAGGATGATACGTAGGTTTGGGAATTGTCAGTATCGATTGTACAACTGATGCGGTGGAAGAGCAATGGACAGCATGTGTGGATTAATAAAACTACATTTTTAAATGGTACCCTGGGAAAGCCCAAGATTTAAAGTATGCAGGGATAAAGGGAGCCTATCATAGTTATTACCACAGAAACAATAATGTCACAAAAACCAAGGGAGGATAATGTTTTGGGAGGGTTCTGTCAAGAGAACCAAATTCTGGAGAACATATAACAAACACACAGTGAAAACTGCCCACTGCCTTTTCATTTAATAATAATGACTTCCATTGGTGACCCTGGAAAGAATGATTTCTGGGTGGTAGACGCTTGACCTAATTAAGTCCTAATTAGATCTAGCATAGACTTGAAACTGAACTTCACAAGTTATGTCTTGGAGAGTAGTAGGCTAGAAAAGGAGGGATGTAACTATGCATTTTGAGTATATGCTAAAAATGGGTTTCACCTGGGAAAGCAAACTAAGCTTGGTTGGGAGAGAGAATGAAATATCAAGACAGAGTAGGAAGGATCTACTAAGCAATAATTTGAAAAAGAATATAAATATGGATCTAAATAGTAGAAGAGAACTGAAGGAGCCAAAGGAAGCATGCCACCTGAATCATTTAGGAAACCTGTATTGCTCACATTTATATGATATGGGATTGGTCACACTGTGTCTTCTCTCGGGGATTTATCACTTTTGAAAAGTAAGTTCCTTTCCTTTTCAGTCATTGTGCAATGTCACTTTGGAGTCTCCAAACAAGGTCTGTACTGACATATTTTTGGTGAAAATAGCACTAAGTTCCGTGTGTGTGTGTGTGTGTGTGAGTGAATGTGTGGGAATCATAAAAGTTAGGGTGAAGTGCTGCATTTTATGACACAGCCTTTAAAAATCAAGCCTGTTTCCAGAGTTAGGAGGGTTGGAAGCACACTGTTTTCTAAATACTGCAATTTGGTATGCCGCTTTATGACAGGAAGTTGGCCTTCAGAGCAGGAATGTATGTAAACAAAGAAATGCATGCGGCTCACAGGAAGGTGCACTTAAATCAAATCCCGAAGGCTGCTCCCACTCTGAGAGCCTTTCTGCATCTTGATTATTTGCAGATGCTTCACATGAAGCCAGAGATGAAACCCAATAGTGATCCTCCCCGAAACAGCCAGGGCCGTTCCCAGGCAGCTCTGAGTCTCAACCAACTAAACCAAACAAGGAGGAAGGAAGGAAGAAATGTAATGCCATCCAGCTTCAAGATGCAGGGGGTGTTTCTTTCTCTGTCAGGAATCAAACCTCAAGATTGAACTTTTAAAGGAGAGACTAAAAAAATCAAACAGTACACCTGCCCACAATCATCACGCCAAACACAAAGGGTTAAGAGTTGTAGTTGGGTTCTTTGACATTATTATACAATCACAGGCCCGCTGCCTGCTGAGCTTCAGATCCTATTGTCTTGCCAGAAGTGCATAGCTCTGCCTTTCTTGGCTGTAAAAATGCTAAGATGCCAAGGGCTACAAATTGTCTTATATAAAGTCATGGGAACTCAATAGAACAAAATAGATACAGCAGGGGGGAAAAGGCATTTTGTCAGTCTTAGAATGCCTGTCTGCGTGAGTAAAAGCAAAAATTTCTCTGATTCCTGCGATGCTGTCCAATACAAAGTTGTAACCCCATTCTTCTGGAGGCCCAGAGCTGCTTTCTTTCCCCAACCTAAGCAATTATGGGAAGTCGCAAGAAGGTACTGCGTTCTTGGAAATCTGCTGGCTGCCATGCTTTGTGCTCATGGAACAGTGAAGAAACAAACTGTGGGAGAACCTGCTGGGAAGGCCTGGCAGATGGGCCACAGGCAAGGACCACCCGTCCCTCCACTACAGGAGCTCCCACTGCCCAAGCTGTATGGGATGGATCCTGTAGGTGCCCAAAGAGATGCAGTTGGGGTCAGCAGTTTTGCTGAGACTGCTGTAGAGAGGATTGCTGCTTGAGACTGCCCACCTCCTGTGTTCTGCAGGAAGAACAGCGGTAAAGTCTCAAGAGACTGCCACTGCCTCAATGGTGCTGCTGAGAAGTGAGCCCCCACCTCCCCACATGGAGCCTGCAGACTGAGGGCCAGGACAGTAGGCACTGAGTACTTGGGGAGGGAGAGAGGGGGGAGTGTTGCAGCTGTCAGGTATGTAAGAAAGGATCTGTTTTCTCTCTCCTCTTCTGCTTATCAATACCTGAGAAGCTGGCATCAAGCAAAGGGAACAGGAAGAAGGATCAGAGACCCATCAAATCCACCCCAACTGGTGGCCATTACAACTTTAGCTCATACACATGACAACGTGCCACCTGACCACAGTAAGCAGTAGGCCTGACCTGGCTTCTGGTGCCCTTTTTATATCAGGAAAAAATCCTTTCCCCAAGAAGACAGGCCATCACTATTTCATCATTGAGAAGAGGCCTTCCTCTATGTAGGCCAGTTTCATAAGACCGGACATTTTTCCACCCTTAGAATTTTTTTAAACAGCCAAAACATTTAAGACAGTATATCAACCAATCAAATCTGGGGCCAGAGCCTGGGGGTGGAGGGAATGGACATACACTAATCAGTCAGTGTTTCCAAAAGCCCTCCGGAGATCATCAAAGCAGTGGCGAGGCACACAGCTATGTCAACAAAGCTGGGCCTCAAATGTCTGATTTGATACAATGATAAAAATGTCACAATAGCATTTATTATGTTAATTCTTTTCCTAAAAGAAGATGCTTTATTTCTATAATGCTTTACGTTTTAGTGTTTTGAAAATTATCTTTAAAACATTTTAGTTTCTCCATATGATGGATATAAAATATCCAGCGTCACTAATGCCAAAATTTTCTTTTTTGGGGGTAACATATACATTTTTTTTTCTTATTTTGATTTGTTGAAAGTGAGTTTTCATTAGTAAGCATGTCATAATCACGTATTATTATTGCGAGTATTTTTATCTCTACTAGCAAAAGCTTTGCCTAATAGTGGACTTGCTAAGCTTGGAAAATAGTAAAATTGTATGTAGAGGTGTGTGTGTGTGTTGTTTTTTTTTGGGGGGGAGGCAAATTATTTTAAATGAATATTTATATTCAGATGAAAAGAACTAATGAAACTGTACAGGATTATAGAGTTAAGCTAGAGTTCTACCCTAAAACACCCCATACTATTGAAACTGAGGCCTAGGGAGAAATTATTTTTCTGGGTCACCCAGTTAGATACCAATCCAATTCTCCTCTTTCTTTGTCCAATATTTTTATTTTTTTTCTATTTATTTTTCTTTTTCCCTGACAACTAACAAAGCATTCCTTGGACTGCACGTTACTGGATTTGGGTAGTTAATGAAGAGTGGGAGGCATTTTAAGAAGAGAGAATAGCTGTGTGATGCTAGAGATATAGAGCTGGAGAAGGCGGAAGTAATTATAAATGACAGTGACTTCAGTGGGAGAGAGGTCATGCCGGGGCGTACTGGGAAAAACAGCTGGAGAAGAGGGTTTAAATTCTAAGTGTCAATCCCTAAACATGACTTAGGAGGCAAAGTGGAGTCATTGTGAAATCCTAAAAAAAGTTTTTCTTTGGAATCAGAAATTTGGCAGCAAAATTTCTAAGTCTGGGACTGGTGCCTCATTGAACAGGGAGGACTGGAAATGCTATTTGAGCCATCAGCATAGAGGAAATATTTAGAGCTCTGAAAATATATGAACTCTCTGAGGAAGTGAACTTAAAGGGTCATCTGTAAATACAGAGTCACGGAGGAACTTAGACATATGAGCTAGTAGGAGGGAGAGAGGAAATCGAAGTAGATAAAGAAAAAGACTTGAAAAGGATTCAGTTTGGTGCAATGTCAGAGTAACAGATGAAGAGACAGTTCAAGGAGGAAGACATCTATTAAGCAGAAAATGATGAAAAGCTAAAACATATCTTTGAATTTTGTGAGGAAAGTCTTTGTGAGCTTCCAGACGCTATATGCAGTAAGCTCCAGCTTTTTCAACTGTTTCAGTGGAGAAGAGTTAAATTATTCATTTATTCAATAAAAATTTATTAAGCAGCTACTATGTGCTAGGCATATTCTATTGATGCTTTTAATGTTATGTATGGCCAACTCCTTGGACAATCCCTTCATCCTTGACTTTCCACAGCATACTTCCTTATCTCTAGTAAGTGTGTAAAGACTCTGCTTCAAGCTGCTGAGTAATGCCATCATCACTTCAAATCATTCAGTGTAAGAGCCCTCAGACGGAATGACCTTTGAAGATTATTTCCCTTTGAGACTGTATTTTGGCTCCAGGTGGAAAAAATATTTAAAGATATTTATTAAATTGCTGTTAATTAGTTGGGAGAACAATTACTGTGGCTTGTAGGTGAGAGGTTTTCATTTTTATATGTACATGTTCGGTAAGAATTTCAGAACACGGACCTTTGTTCCATGTCTCCTTTAATTTCTTATTTGGTTTGGGAAGATATGACAAGGCTAGTAGAATAAGTGTCAAGAATATCCCTTTAACTCCTGGAGCAAATACCTCTTGGATGCTTCTTAACCTCTGGGTCAATGTTCTCAAGAGGCACTGAAATTCTCTTGGAAAGAAAAGAATGAGAAGGCACAGTTTAAGATCATAGGGAAAGGATAATATAAACATAAGAAAGATTATTTTACTAAAATTGTCCCTGGTCCAGACTCTTAGGGGACTAAGGCCAGGCTCCTCTGCCAAGGGATGTCAATTGATTCATTTATTCTACAAATATATTTTGCATAACTACTAGGTTTTAGTTATTGGGGCAAGGGACAAGAGAGACAAGGTTATTTTTTAAGTGGCTCTTATTTTCTAATATGTGGAGTTATATAATAAACAAGTAAAGAGTTTTGGGTATTTTGAAGTACTGTGAAGAAAAAGAAAGAAAGTTAAGCAGAAAAGAGTAAAGTGTGTATGTGGGAGAGTGAGACAGGTGATGGCTTATTTGATATTCTGAAGTAGTGATGTTAGAACCTGGACTTGAATGAAGTGAGAAAATGAGCAGGAAAAGACCTGATGGAAAAGAAACAAAAAGCAGCAATGCCCTGCAGAGAGGATGAACCAGGGGCATGCTTGAGGAATGAGAGACATGGTGGGGAGGGAGTCCTAGAAATGTAGCTAGAGAGGTACCAAAGTCATCATCATTAGGTCTTGGCTGTTAATTGGGGCTTTATTCTAAGGGTTATGGGAGGCCACTAGAGGGTTTTGTAAAGAACACTATCTGAGTTTATTTTAAAATATGAGACAGCTACTTTGTATGAAGTAAATTGAAGGAATCAGTGAAGTGGCTCTTGAAGGTGTACAGGAGAGAGTGCATTAGAGTAAGATGGTAGCCATGAGGGGCATTAGTGGTCCAAGTCAGGTGGGAGGGGGAGAGGGAGGTAGGCAGGCTGAGAGGGGGAGGGAGAGTGGGAGAGAGGAAGAGGGAAAGAGAGGGGAGAAAGGAGGGGGCAGTGGGAATGGCAGAGAGAGACAGAGAGAGAGAGAGAGAGAGAGAGAGAGAGAGAGAGAGAGAGAGAAAGATTATTTCCAGATATAATTATCCTGAATATAGAGGTAGGAGCTGAAACAGCTGGCATGGATTTTTTAAGAGCATGCCTTTAATTTTTTTAAACATTTTATTTATTGATTTTAGAGAGAGAGAGAGGAAAGGAGAAAGAGAAACACAGAGAGAAACTTACTCTGCTGTTTCACTTACTGCTGCATTCATTGTTTGACTCGTGTGTGTATCCTGACCAGGGATCAAACCTGAAACCTTGGTGTACGGAGACAACGATCTAACCAACTGAGTTACCTTGCCAGGCCCCAGCATGAATTATTGACAACCTGGTTTAAATTGTTTATAAGGAATTTTCTGTGGTAAACATGGGACCGGTGCAAGGAGAGATTGTGATATCTGAAATCTGTGATAGAAATTTTTTTAAATTGGGCATGCTAAGAGAATTGTGGTAGGATACAAGGCCATTTATAAACAGAATGGAATCTAGACAGGTCAAGGCTAGACTTCTTGGACAAGCACTGATTACCTGCACCACTTTCAACGTGGAAAGTCTTAGTTGAAACCCATTAGAGGGAACTGTGGACAGAAAAGTCCAAATAGGACAACTGAAAAAGAAAATATGAATATACATTTCCAATACTCTTATCCAGGTGTGCATTAAGAAGAAAAGGAATTTTATGCAAGATATGAAGCCTAGAATTTCTGCACCAACAAGAAAAAATTCATACTTCTAATCCTCCAGGATAAGTTACTTCTGATTTGGAAATTAATGATTGTACCTGGTAGCTTAATAGTACAGGGAGAATGAATACATTTATATACCATCTTGACCATTTGGGAAACTTTTGGTTTCCAGTTCAAATTCTCCTAAAGAAAGAGAAGATGACAAGTGCAGAACACTTATTGTGGGACAACGCTATGCAGTCAAGTGGGCAGAACTTCGCCTTCAAGACACTGATTTTTAAGTGTATTGCAAATATGTGTTGTATATCTACTCTACACATAGCAACAGATGCCAGTGATGTAGCAGGAGTCTGTGTAGGTTCCTACCTTCCCGCACAGAATTCCAAGTCTTGGTGCCAGAGGTAGGTCCAGTTCACTGTGAGATCTTATGCCGGTTACTCAACTTCAACCCTAGTTTCTTCCTCTAAACAAACAAACATAGATAACATTTACCACAGGTGATTGCTTTTTAAACTTTCATATATCAGTTTTATTCATATAGCCTTTTCATTTGATAACCTTCAGCCTTATTTTGGTGATGACTTTCGACAAATGTGGACAGTAGTGTCACCACAGTGTGATTTAGGACATTTGCATCATCCTTAAAACATGCCACGTTGTATTCATTCCTTCCCTGAAGCCCAGACCCTGTCAAACTTGGATCTGCTTGCTGTCACTATAGTTTTGTCTGTTAAGATTTCATAACTAAAGGCAACCATACCTTACCTACTCTTTGATGTCTGGCTTCCTTCACTTTGTAGAACACTTTAGAATTTACCCTCAGTGTTTTGTGTGGCAACTATTAAATTATTAAATGATTCTCAGGCTGGTCATTTCCTATTGAGATTTATGGGAAAAATATCACATTCAGGAAGTAATATTTGGGGCTAATATACAGAGGTTCCAGTTAATGATAAAATGAGAAATTGCAAAATTTAGACACTTTCTGGAAAATGAGGCTTCCTTTGGTTTAATTAGTGCACGTGTTCTTTAGACGGATGCATCGAGTTACATGTCTCAATTCTATTTTCATTCTGTATGTGTAGATAATACCACCTTTAGAAATATATAATCTCCAAGGGTCGGTCTTTATTGTCGCAGACATGGCAATTTATGTTGTTGCAACTCCAGCAATCCAACAGTCTGTTAATGGCATCATAAAAGTTGACACACCATTTTTTTCCCCACAGAGAAGAAAATTAGGAAGTTGAATTTCAATATAGAAATGGCACTCAGAAAAGTGACCACAGATAAATCTAGAAGCTATTTTCAGAAAGAGGTTTCATTTCCTATGCCTTATACACTAAAAGTATGTCTCTGAAATTAACTCATTTTTTATGTGATCAAAATCCAAAGCAATAATAAGGTTATAATTTCTCCTATCCCCAAGTCAAAGTCTATTCAATGCCTAGAATTGGGAGGCTAACTTTGGGAGGTAACTTGACTGATACTGCTTTTCTCATTCAAAAGGGAATGTACACTAGCTCAGAACTTGAAATTTGAATTTTGGTTTTGCTTCTGAGAAGTAGTGATTAGGATTTACAGTTTGCAACCTCAACTCTTAAATGAATCCAGGATTTATTACTATTGAGATCAGTAGACTGCCTGCAAATGCAACCCTAGGCTTTCTGCTTATACTTAAGCATAACTTAGCTGAAAACAGCTTACTCAGAACTTGTGGAAATGCCATCACTTTTTTAATGTAAAAATTTATTCAATCATATATTGATTGAATTTGTGTGTACAATATTATTTTCATGTTATTTTGTTGCTACTATGTTATTATTAAAAAGTCCAAATTTAGATTTTTTAAAAATGTATCTTTATTGTTGGAAGTATTACAGATGTCCCCATTTTTCCTCCCATTGACCTCATCCACCCTGCTCCTGCCCCCACCCCAGGCCTTCACTGCACTATTGTCTGTGTCCAGGGGTTATGCATATATGCATATAAGTTCTTTGGTTAATCTCTTCCTGCCCACTCCCCTCCCCCACCTCCTACCCTCTAAGATTCATCAGTCTCTTCTATGCTTCCATGTCTCTGGATCTATTTTGTTCATTAGATTCCTCATATAAGTGAGATCATGTGATACTTGTTAACCTTTGTAAGCTACTGATTGATTGTGTCCTAGCTACACATTCGTGGAGCGGTTGCATCAATGCACATGTTTTCTGTTAATAACATACTCCTCAGTGTGCAAGAAGCAGGCTGAGGAAAGCCTGGTATTTGTAACATGGAATGCAGCCAGTATCAACCTCTATTTCAGTATAGATCCATTGCACCTATATGAAAAATAACTGTTAATGAGTTTGGATGCAATGCCTGGAACTATGAAATGTATGAAATAAAAGCTTCTTCTTCCCTCTTGAACACTGGCATGAGGAAATGCCAAGAACCCTTCTCTCATGTTGACACAATATTAGTGCCCCCCTTATCCATGAGGGGTACATTTCAAGACCCTCAGTGGACTCCTGAAACCGTGGATAGTACCAAACCCTAAATAAACTATGTTTTTCCTATACTGTAAGTACATACCAAGGATAGGGTTAAATTTATGAGGCCCAGTAAGAAATTAAAAACAATAATAATAAAATAGGACAATATGCTACAATAAAAGTCATGTGAATATGGTCTCTCCCTCTCTTTTAAATTATCTTATGGAACTGTACTCTCCTTTTCACTTAAAGGAAGTACGTTATGGCTTTTGTTTGGCATATCCAGATTGCCAGAATCACTACTCTGGCACTTTGGGGTCATTATCAAGTAAAATAAGGGTGACCTGTACATAAGCACTGTGATACCAGACAGTGGATCTGATCACCTAGCTGGCTACTGAGTGACTAACGGATGGAGAGCATCTACAATGTGGAGACACTGGAGAAAGGGAGGATTCATGTCCTGAGCGAGAAGGAGCAAGACGGTGTGAGATTTCATCATGCTGCTCAGAACAATGTACAATGTAAAACTTATGAATGGCTTATTTCTGGGAGTTTCTATTTAATATTTTTGGATCATGGTTTACCACATAAATTTCTTAAGTAATTTCTGTAACCAGTGGCATGAAAATATTTTTTACTGTTACTAAAGGATATATTTTACATTGCAACCACATGAATATCTATATATTTAAATTAAAGTTATACATAAGTTAAGTAAAAGTTAAACAATAGTTTTGTTAAACTATACTTGTCCTTACCATGAGTAATATACTCTGTTATTTTTAGTCATCTATTAACATTTTTTAAAAAATGCTCTTCATAATTTACTGTATTGATTTCAACCCACTAATGGTTTGCAAGCCACATATTGGAAAACAGTGTGGTTTCATCCTGCAATGGCTTAGTATAATATATGTCCACCTGCAAAATTTTGAATTTAGACTTTTTTAAATATAGTTTTCTTTTAGTAGAAAACTTTGTCCTTTAGAGGAAATAAAAAAATATTAATTTTTCTTAACTTTTGTCACATTGACCTAAATTTTGCATCTAAATTGTTATATAAATATAGTATTACTAGAGGCCCAGTGCACGAAATTCTTGCACGTGTAGGGTCCCTAGGCCTGGTTGACAATCAGGGTTAATTGGGGCCCTCCAGCTGTCAGCTGGGCCCTCCCTTCCCGGGCTGCTGGCTGAGGGCTGGACCTTCCTTTGTTCCGCGCCACCCCCTGGTGGTCAGCACCCATCATAGCGAGAGATCGAACTCCTGGTCTCCCTTTTGAACTCCGGAGGGGACACTTTGCATATTAGCCTTCTATATATATAGATTGGTGTAGGAATCAAGAGGCCTGACCTCTATATTTGTCTTACCGGGATCGGGCCTAAACAGGCAGTCAGACATCCCTCCCACAATCCAGGACTGCTGGCTCCCAACTGCTCACCTGCCTGCCTTCCTGATTGTCCCTAATCGCTTCTGTCTGCCAGCCTGATCACCCCCTAACCACTCCCCTGCCAGCCTGATTGATGCCTAACTGCTCCCCTGCCAGCCTATTTGCCCCCAACTTCCCTCCTCTGCTGGCCTGGTCACCCCTAACTGCCCTCCCCTGCTGGCCTGGTCACCCCTAACTGCCCTCCCCTGCTGGCCATCTTGTGGTGGCCATATTGTGTCCACAGGGGGGCAGCCATCTTGTGTGTTGGAGTGATGGTCAATTTGCATATTACTCTTTTATTAGATAGGATAGAGGCCTGCTGCATGGGTGGGGGCCAGCTGGTTTGCCCTGAAGGGTATCCTGGATCAGCGTGGGGGTTCCCTTAAGGCATGGGGTGGCCTGAGCGGGGGGCCTGTCGTGGTTTGTACGCCAGCCATGCCCCCCAACGACCCAAGCGGAGGCCCTGGTATCTGGGATTTATTTATCTTCTATAATTGAAACTTTGTAGCCTTGATTGGAGGCCAGGGCAGGCCAGGGTGGGCGGAAAGCTTGGCTTCCTTCATTGCTGGGGAAACCCAAGCCTCCTGCACGCTCCGTGGCTGCAGCCATCTTGGTTGAGTTAATTTGCATACTCACTCCTGATTGGCTGGTGGGCATGGCTTGTGGGTGTAGTTGAGGTACGGTCAATTTGCATATAACTCTTTTATTAGATAGGATTAGAAACTCAAGTATTTTCTCTCTCTGTGTGTGTATTTAATAGTTATGCATATGTGTGTCTGCATTTTTTGATAGTTTTATCATGTGCTTGTGTTATTTTGATAATAATAGAAAGAAAGAAAATTGAACTGGATTACTTTTAACTTTATGTTTAGGTTAAGAAACAAATACTCTGTTAACTTGCCATCAGTAAGTTATAAACATGGAGTTATTTAGAGATAGAAAACTAGAACGAAAACTAGAAATAGAACAGGAGAGCAGAGAAAGCAGAATTTCCCAGTTCTGTGGGCTTATTAATTGGTTCTTCTAAAACACTTGGGGCTCATATTTTTTTAGGATAACCAATCAGAACTACTTCATGGTACTAGTGGTGGCTAGGAAAACTGCAAGCCTTATAGGAATCCAACACATAGCCCTGGACTGTGTGGCTCAGTGGATTAGAGTGTTGGCCATGCACCAAAGGATCTTGGGTTTTATTTCCAGTCAAGGGCACATACCTGAGTTGCAGGTTCAATCCATAAGCCCCATTGGGGTACGTTTTGAAGACAACTAAAAAAAAAATAAATGGAAAAAAAATCCTCAGGTTAGGATTAACAATACTAACAAAAAAATCCAACACATAATCTCTACTTAATGTCTACCAATAGTTCCTAACCCTAACTCTATTTCTTAACTTATATATACATATAAAACAAAAACAAGACCCATGTTTCTATACCTTAAGTGAGGTCTAGAACTTCTCTATGTAAGACAGTAAAATGTGAAGTATTCATCACAATGCTTTCTTCCATTCCATTGATTTTTCAAAAACAAAGGACTTGTATGCATGCATATAAGCCTAACCAATGGACACAGGGAGGTAAGGGCATGAGTGGAGGGTTGGGGAGGGATGGGGGGATAAGGACACATATGTAATACCTTAATCAATAAAGAAAAAAAAAGTGTTGGCTAAATGATACTAAAATGTGGTACATCTTTAATAATCCTTAATAATCATCCTTTTCCAATCAGTAAAATTTGATAGTATGTTTTTAACTGTCATTTTCAACAAAGGTTATATTTAATTAAATGTAATGTAAAGCCACATAAACATAAAATTTCTCTTAATCTGTTAGGGCAAACCTTTACAAATCTTCACTTAACATTTTCTGTCCAAAAGTTTTTATGATTTTCTTCTAAATTATACTTTAGACATGATGAGTAAGATGTCTCTATTAAATTTGTGGATCTTTTTTCAGGACATATATTGTTAGACCATTTCAGTATACACGTACAGTGATACAACGCCATGTTTCTGTGCTGTAAGTATTTAAGCCAGCTTTAGATATCAAAGATCCGCTTTATACTGGTGTGAATTGAACTACAGGGGTGAAGAATAGCCCTTTGTGGGGCTAAATGAAGCTCAAAAGACATAGCTAAGTGGTTATGCTTCACCCTGTCAGCAAATTTCATCTTCAGTACCATGAGATGGTCTTTTCCTGTATACCCTTCATTTCATGTGTCTGTTGGCGTGAAATAGGCTATCTCAACACAGGCTAGTAAAGTCCTTGGTAACTTTAAGATTATCTTTTTTTTTTTTCCCCCCTCAGGGTCTACAAATAATTGAACTAATAACACAATGACCTTCTTAGATCTGGGGCCACCCTCCTTACACCATTTCCTACATTTTGAAGCAGAGAACCTGCACAGTAAGAACATTTTTTAAAAAGTCTTCTCTATGTAGAAATCAGATTCTGCCCCCACATTATAGACTATTTGCAAACTTTCACATTTTAAGTATTTTCTCCTTTCTGTCCCTACCCAGGGGCTCCAGTCCTTTCCCCTGACTCACCTCGAAGGATGGGTATACTGTAGGGGATGGTGGGCTCTTCAGAGCTATGGGCACCAGCCCTAGGGTGCTGGCCCTCACCCTAGGATGGCTGATGGTCTCCTCCCAATGGGTAGAGGGGCTGGTCAAAGGCGAGGGGGATTCGATGGAGTAGGTGGGTTGGGGCAACTCCCTATAGGCACAGACACCCATAACCGCCCCTAATCCCCTCCTATGCATCTCAACTCTGGGAGAGGGCGGAGGTTCTGGGCCAAAGGCGTTTATTCAGGGGTGCGGCGTCAGCCTAGATCCCGTAATGGAACCACACCTTGAGCCTGGGGGTTTCTTGCTGAGGCAGGAGGTGCTCATGTCAGCCACCCGCCCCCGCCCCAGGCATAGCTCATAGAGCATCACAGTGGATGGGTGCGGGGAACCGGCTTCACGACGCCCCGAGGAATCAAGCTCTTGAGCACCACCGGCGCAGCTTGACCACTTGACCGCTTCCCCGGGTCTTGGTAACGATTGTCCCCTTTTAGAATCCCTGAGCCAGACCCCGTGTCATAGAACATGGAACTGGCGTCACGGGAAGCTGGCTCAGCAACCGCCGCCCACAGGCCACCCCTTCCCGCTGCAGGCCAAGGACCACAGGCCCCGAGCTCTGTAGCCACCGGCCCCGGCATCAGGGCACTGGCTCATAGCCAATCCCACGGCCCTTTGCTCTCACTGGGCCGTTTCTGGGCCACCGCCACTCTTTTGCTCTCACTGGGCCGTTTCTGGGCCACCGCCACTCTAAGATTGTTCACACACATACCCATATCTCTCAGTCTGCAAGAGTAGAGAAATGAAAGTCCAATTGGAAATGTATGTTGAACATTTGTTCGTGTTTTGAGGGGGAAGTTTTGCATTATTGTCCTCATAGCAGTAGTTAGATAAAAAGTTTTGTCACAGACATGAAAGTCCTAAAGTTAGGCACCTGCGTGTCGGGATTTCAGGGGTCACAGAAGAGGTATGTTTCTCTCTTCATCCCACTGTAAAAGAACTTTTACTCACTTGTGAATGTCCTATATGTCGTGTTTAGTCATGTTTCACTTGTAAAACTGAAACTCTCATTAAGAAAAAAATAACAATTAAAATAGAATAACCAGCGTGTGCATAAAATGTAATCGGCACAAAACTAGATTTTTGGCTAAGGGGATAGCTAAGACCCAAAGTTTTAGCGATGGATGGTCAACCTGATGATGATTCTATCAGAAGTGAAGGGTGATGTGGGAAATGAGAAGTTGTGACAAAACTTCTAGATTGAGCTACTCTAACTTCATTTAAACAAATCCCAGAATCTGCTAAACTCCCTTATTCCTTGCCAAAGACTTCTTTCAGATAAGATAGGTATAAATAAGACACAATCGCATTTGAGACTCCACAAGTCTAATGTGAAGCCAGGGAAAGTATTAATATTGATGAAGAACTTCAAATGTTAAACAGTTTTCATTGCATGCTCTTGTGACTATCAATTACAATAAAATAACAGTGATTATCAAATTAATTAATGTCATGTTAATTAGATTATTGTTATGTATCAGTAAGTATGTATTGCTATATATCATACAGGATCATCAAGCAAAATAGAAACTACATTAGGTAATTTAAACAGAGATTGAAAACAAAGATTTGGAAGTTTAGAAAAACTCAGGGAAAGGTTGAGGGTGAAAATTGGGGTCCAGATGGATGTCACTAGGTTTCAGTTTTGCTGCCTCAGTTTTGGTTCTTAGAGTCAGAAATTTGTTTCTTCTACCTTAAGAAACTGTCAAAAACAGGAGCAAAGAACATAACTGACAACTAGCCTCAAAGGCTGGGTATTGACAGGGAGGTGCAGTCCAACTGCCACAACAGTACGTCCATTCTGCCAAAGCCTTTGTGCCCACTGCCCTCTGCAGCTACAACAAAAGCCATAATGTGGCAGTATGGTTGGCATGTTTGTGCTTGGAATTTGAAAAACCAAAAATGCTTAAAAATATACTAGAAGAAAACTCACTGAACTATTAACAGTATCTCATTTATGTTGTGAGAGTAAGTGAGATTTTGGTCTTCAAAGTATGTTAATTTTTTTAATAGGATTGTATCATCAGTAGCAATTCCATTTCTACTGATGTATTACTTTCCTATCACTGCATAGCAAACTACCACAAATTTAACAGCTTAAAATAATCCACTTATTATCTTAGAATTTTCATGAGTTCAGCCTAACTGGGTCCTCTACTCAGGGTCTCTCACAAGACTGCAATCTAGGTATCAGCCAGGATTGGGATTTCATCTAGAGCCTTGACTAGGGAAGAGTCCACTTTCAAGCTCATCAGATTGCTGATATAATTCATATTCTTACAGATATAAAACTAATGGGGCTTGCTTCTTTAAGGCTTCTCTGAACTCAGGAAAAAGCTAATTCTGCTTTCAAAAGGTTTACCTGATTAGGTCAGACCCACCCAGGACAATCCATATTTTTGTTAACTGGAAGCTTGCTGATTACAGTCATTTATTAATCTTTCCATATCATGTAACATTATCTAGGGAGTGATATCCCATTATATTGATAGGTCCGGCTCACTCTCATTGATCACTGGGGATCATCTTAGAATTCTGCCTAACATAATTATGAAAAAAGAAATCTTACTCTACTGGGTATATTCTGCCTCACCTTGTTGGGCACAGCCTTTCTAGCTTGTTCTTGCACTGGCTCCACTGGAGTATTAGAAGAGTAAATTTCTGAGGCAGGAAGTGAGGGGGTCATGAGAAATATTACTTTTCTCCACAGCAAGTGATGATTGAATTGGTAAGAGTTGATTACAGAATCTTACAGTACATCATCCCAGAACTAGAAGTTGCTACAGAATGAATCTTGACATTTCCTAACATTTTTTTTTTTTAAAGCAAAACCAGAATATGGATAGTCCACTGTCATAGCTAGTTAGAGGTGTAGCCAGAATCTGAGCCTAGGCTTCTTGACCTCCTAATTCAGTCATATTTTTCATACCAACCTATTTTGGTCATGAGATTATTATGAATAGACTAGAGGCCTAGTGCATGAAATTCATGCATGGGGGAGGGGGGCGGGGGGCGATGTCCTTCAGCCCAGCCTGCACCCTCCCTCTCCAATCTGGGACCCCTTGGGGGATGTCCAACTGTCCAAAATCCCTCTCACAATCCGGGACTGCTGGCTCCTAACCACTCGCCTGCCTGCCTGCCTGATTGCCACTAACCGCTTCTGCCTGCCAGCCTGATCGCCCCCTAACTGCTCCCCTGCTAGCCTGATTGATGCCTAACTGCTCCCCTGCCAGCCTGATGGCCCCCAACTGCTCTCCCCTGCTGGCCTGGTTGCCCCTAACTGCCCTCTCCTGCAGGCTTGTTCACCCCCAACTGCCCTCCCCTGCCTGCCTGGTTGCACACAACTGCCCTCCCCTGTAGTCCTGGTTGCTCCCAACTGCCCTCCCTGGCCGGTCCGAATGCCCCCAACTGCCCTCCCCTGCCGGCCTGATTGCCCACAACTGCCCACCCCTGCCAGCCATCTTGTGGTGACCATCTTGTGGTGGCCATCTTGTGACGGCCATCTTGTGGTGGCCATCTTGTGGCAGCCATCTTGTGACGATGTGAGGGAGGCCTTCTTGTGACGCTGCGCGACACCATCTAGGCTTTTATTATATAGGATTTGTTTATTAGCATTAAAACTGTTATCCAATTTCAGCATAAGAAAGATGTACAATTCCAATCTTGTGCCTAATTTATTGTTTTAATTGTACTAACTTCCAAATGAGGCCTTGTGATGGTTTTATTTATGTTATACCAAGCAATGGGTATTTAGAGCATTGCAATACAAAGAAAAGCAGATCAAAAATGAGATAGAAGCACTGGTTACCAGATCTTCTTCCCCTTTTATCTCCCTGGTGTGCTCTCATCTCTTTTAGGCCTTTATCCAATGTCACTTAATTATTTAAAATTATAACACTTCCCTAATTCATCTATTCTCCCTTTCTCCAAGGAATTGATCACCACCAATTTTGTTATTTTTGTTTGTCTATTGTCTCTATCTAATATATATATTACTGTCCAGAGAGTTGCATCAGAATTATTTCAACTTAATGTAGTACAGGCTTAGATCTTTCCTTTTCTATAAATCAATGTGAGTTTTAGCCTTTTAGGTTCTATTTCTGTATTTTATTTTATTTTTTGAGAAAGTGACATTAATACCGTCTAAATAATGCTAAACTACCTTTTCTTTAAATGTAGTAGTTAGAAAAAACAAACAAATAACACACACAGGTACCAGCTTTCACAGGAGAACTGATATATTTTGCTCCTCATAATAATGAGTTACATAATAAATAGAATGCATCTCCATATTTGCCATGGCTGTCTGGATGCGTAGAACTATTGTTATCTTCTTAGGGTGATCAATTGACCTGTTTGCCTGAGATTATGTGTTTCTCTAGCCACAGGACTTCCAGCAGTAAAACTGGGCAATTTCAGGCTAAGAAGAATGGTTGCTCACCCTACTTTTGATTATAAAAGGATTATATACTTGTCTTTGAAACTTTAAAGATTATAAATTCATAAAAATGTATTGTCTTTTTATATATTTATTAAATTTATTAAAAAATAAAATGAGTTGTAGGCAAATAGTACAAATGGCAAATTCTATTTGTCTGGTTGGATTAAGGAAGCAGAGCTGAGGGTGAGAGAGAGTGACTAAAGGAAAGGATTTGAAAGTCATTTTTGTGGAGGAACAGCTAAAGAACAGATGGTCCCTTTATGTGCCTTGTTGAGAGAGGCAGGACATATACTAAGTGATAGGGGAAAAAGGGAAAAAGAAAATGGTAGCAAAAACAGAAGAAGGGAAGTCTCTATTTTCATTATTGGCTAGTAATGAAAATAGAAGCTTTTATATATTTTGTTTCTCTTAAAATTTTCTTATCAAGATTTTATGTTCCTTGACAATTTCTTCCCTGATTTTCACTTTTTTTAAAGGGAGACTTCCTACTCTTTAAACAGTGTTAAAAATTAATGGATTAGGTAGCTGCTACTTTTTTTTTAATGTCTAATATGATTGATTTAAGAAGCTTTGGCCTAAATATTGTTACTCTAAAGTGACAAAGCTCTGGGTAGAAATGTTTTGGTTGGAAATGACGCAGAAAGAATTGCAGTCACTGCCACATGTTGCAAAGTACTCCCTTCACGCCCCTGCATCACCACTTTCGCATCCTTACTGAGCCAACATATTGTTTTTCTGTCCAAGTAATTTTCAGTAACACCCATAGAATCCCAGCAGTGATTGTGTCTAACATAACACCTGGCAAAAAGTCAACTTAATGTGAGCAAAATGGCATCTCAGAATTCATGCCTCCAAATTAAAATCTTTCTCCACATTCTGAAAGAGTAGGAAAGGAAATGAAGAAGCCCATGGTTATGAAATTAAGAACTCATTAGCCACTAATTCCAACACAAAATAAATAAATAAAACATACATATTTTATAACCCAGTTCCAGCTTCACAAAGGAAAGCAAAATTATACAATTCTACCCAGAGAGCATCTGTGTGATAGCAGCAGTTTAATAATTAAAACCAGATTTTGTAGAGGAGTTTTTCCCCTAAGATTCAAGACATATTTGAGGAGTCTTTCCTATGTTCCAGAGGCTGTGCTGGCTCCTTTCATTTACATTATTAAATTTCATCAAACATAGATGACTTTAATGTTTCTATCACTTTGTAGCATACCATTATTTTATACTCTACAATCTAAGTTTACCATTTGATTTAGTTTAGCAATCAATGCATGTTTCATTTTTGAAAGAGCAGAAATATGAGAAGAGAAACATGAAAGTTGCCAAAACATTTGCACTATTTTGCTCAGTTTTTAATTCAATAAATTACTCTGTCACATGGAAAATTGGTCACCCAAATGTAGATTTTCATGCACAAGACTTGATGCCCATAAATCCCATTATGAAATAGTAAGATCTACGTGACCTCGTTTAAAAATGTGCCCCCTGTGGTTTGAGCTGAATTTTGTCATGTGCGCTGTTGAATGAATAGCCCCAGTGTTGGCTCCATCTCCACAAGCTGACAGCCCAGCCTTGGCTCTGGTGCAATGCTTTTTGTTTTGTTGTTAGGTAGAGTCCTTAATCACATTAGAAGCCAGTATAATCCCCCAGCCAATCAGACAGCCTGCTCCTGGAGTGGCCATTCTTCCTGGGCCACACTGCTTTATGAGTAATGGATTTCCATGACATTGATGAGATGACATTATCCTCTCTACATGGTTTCTTTTTTGTCCAACAGTTGATGCTGCCCTTCTGTACTAACCGAAGTCTAGAACACACAGGACAGTGTTCAAAGAGTTGGAATAAAAGAAAACGTTTTCTCCGTGCATTTTCACTGAAGATATTGTTTTATTTGTTTTGTGCTCTGTGAAAACAGCTCTCTCGGTATCAACCCACTTTTCTTTTTGTTATGCTAGGATAGAAAACAGTAACATTTTAAAAATGTACAAGCCACACGCATATTGCTCTAAAGTGCCATGGCTATTTATAAACCACAGTGGTTTTTAACAATGACCCATGTTGAAAACTGGCTCTTCCGCTTTCTACCTGTATAACTTTCAAAAAGTGACTCAAACTTTCTAAATAGGAGTTTACCCATCTGTAATGTGTAAAAAATGGTAACTACATTTTAGCATGTTTTGGGGAGTTAAAGAAATAAAGCAATTGAGTTCGTAGTGTGCCTGTCACATAATTGCTGGTTCAATAGTTGTTGCTATTGTTATTACAAGACGTTAT
The DNA here is from genome assembly GCF_963455305.1 of Plecotus auritus. Lineage (NCBI taxonomy): Eukaryota > Metazoa > Chordata > Mammalia > Chiroptera > Vespertilionidae > Plecotus > Plecotus auritus. The sequence continues at coordinate 50,417,048 of NC_137773.1, read as the reverse complement.
AAAAGTAATTTGCTTTCTTTACACAGCTAGAAAATTAACATAACATCCACACCTTTAATAAATAATATATATATATATGTATATATATATATATATTACGGTAAAGTAAAATTTTTAAAGAAGGTAACACAAGCACACATGCAAAGAAAATGTAGAATCCCATATTAATAAATATATATTAATTATAGAAAATCTATTCTAATAACATCTCCTGATATTTCTATGAATCCTCTTAAAATCTCATAATAACCAATACTTTTTAAAAATGTTGTTCATGAGGCACACTATTTAAGGACATATTAAGCAGAGAGACCTATTTCAGCATTTGCCCCCGGCGCACATGGACCTATACTTAAGGGCCCTTTGTACAACTAACAGGTTGGGAAGATAAGGAAGCCATTCTTCCTGGGAACTTCCCAAGGGAGCTCAAATTCTACCCATCAGGCATGAAGTAGAATTCTTTAAACACAGGAAAACACCTGCAAAGGCTATGTCACATAAGACACTATTCTCTTTGTTCTCTGACAAATGTAACACATCACACCTCTTCTGAGCAGCTCTGACACCACACATGCATGCAACTGGAACAATCACCATCTCTGGCAGGTTAGACCCATGGTGGCCTCCAACATAGAACAATGTAGGTATCTGAGATACAACTCTAACAGAAGCAGCAGGGATTTCTAAGAGCTTACATTCATATCCCCTGAATCTAAACAAATGAGCTCCACATAGAAATTTCATGACCACTGGTATTTTTTAAAAAGGTGATATGAATATTTCCAGGAGATATGAAATATTCCTGGCGGTATGAATATTTCTCTCTAAAGAGAGACACAGACAGCCTCTTTCTGGCCCATTCTGAGAAGTAGACACTGCCTAGGACTAGGGTGTAGAGGTGGGTCATGCAGCAGATACACAGGTTTGACATATAAAGTGCAGAAAAAAATCAAACAGGAACACCCACCTTCATCTATATCCTTTTTTTTTAAAGTCACCTCTCCACCTCCAGCACACACACACACACACACACACACACACACACACACACACACACACACAGGTATTCCAGAAAGAACTTTGAACCATCTCCTTTCTGCAAACAGGGCCTGGGTAAATCTTTTGGGAAGGCTGATTGTCCAGAGGGTGCAAAGCCTTGCCCAGATGAAAACACAGTTGTTTACATTCAGCATCCTCACTTCTGTTCTAGCTCTAGCTCTTTTTTTGCTCCCTCCCTCCCAAATAAGGCATACCTCCACGGCATTGCAGGTTCCGTTCCAGACCACCATAGTGAAGTGAGTGTTGCAATAAAGCGAGTCAATCTTTTTGCTGATGGAGGGTCTTGCCTTTCGTTTGTAAAACCCACAACACCTGTAAAGTGCAGTAAAGTGTGGTGTGTGATGTGCAAGTGGAAAGATGGCCAGATTTGGGCCCCAGGCAGTAACATTTGGAAATTGAGAACAAATTATACAGAATAGTTATTAGGATCACAGAGAGATATGAAAAAAAGTTGTGGAGTTAGGTAGGCAAATGAGAAGAAATAAATGAGTAAGGTTCTGAACAATTCTGGAACTAACAAAGTGACCTTAATTAGGCGTCTTTATGTGTAATGTGGTGTGATTAATCTCAGGCTTTTGCATAGTATGGGATTATTTGCAATCAATTGACATAATAGATGAGACCATTTCATAAAAATTCAAGCACATCTGAATGTGAAGTTTTAGTTGTAAGTTATTATAGCTATTTTCCAAGTGAAATGCCCGGGGACATGAGAGAGGTTTAAATTAATAGGATATTAATTATTCTGTAGTTCAGTCATTTTCAACTTCTTTTCTCATTTAAAAGAAGAAAAGGAGAAGGCAGTGTTTGAGGTGTGAGCTTTGAAAACTCCATTTGCCCAAGATAGCACATACTTCTAAATCTTTTAATTAGTATACAGCCACTGCCTCAGTAAGAGTCTTACAAAGCCTACCGCAATTGCCTGAAAATTTCTCAAACTTCTGGAAATTGAGATGTTTTTTTTTACAGGGGTTGTAAGACCCAGCCAATATATATTTCAAATTCCTGGCCAGGAGTGAGACTATGTCTCAGTCTTTTCCCTCCAGATATTATTCAGGCTATATAATAAACTGCATTCATAACTCTAATGCTGCCTTTGGCTACATGACTTTGTAGTTTCTCTTTCTAGAGGGATAGAGTATATTCTGTTTCCTCTGACTTTGGGCTTGGCCATGTGACTTGTTTTGGCAAATAGAATATGGCAGAAATGATGGTTGCTAGGCCTGTGACCATGCATCGAGAGACCTTGCAAGTTTCAAGTTACTTTCCTAAAATTCTCTGCCTTTGCCAGGAGAAAAAAATGCCTTGTATATCCAGCTTATCAAAGGGAGATGACAGACATGTGGAGAAGAGCCGCCCCAGATGAGCCCAATCTAGGCTAACCATCCCCAAAATGCCCCACAGATGCATGAGCTAAATCAATTCTTATGTGGTGTGTGCTGAGAACGTGTGGTCGGATGTTATGCAGGGTTGTTGTAGCAATAGTTAACTGACACACTGACCCTCCAAAATTAATCACTTCTTCTGGCACTAAGGAGAGTGAGGTCAGCAGCAAACCTTTCAGGCCTCCATATCCCTTGGGCTCTGTATTTGTCTCTCTGTGCTCCCCACCCTACATCAACATAGTCACTCCCCCAATCAATCTGCAGAATCCCGCTTTTCAGCTGTGGTTAAAAGAAATTCATTTAAAAACAATAGTAGGGGAAAATACAAAGTCATCTTTAAGCTAAAGAATGGAAAACTCATGGATGGGAATATTCAGCTCTTCTTGCACAATCCCTTTACACCTGAACTACTGTGAGGCTTATATCAATGTTTAAGATTATCCAAATATATAGCCACAAACAAAACAAAGGACTTAAAACCTGCCATTGCTTTAGCAATCACACTTCTTGGGATGATACAAATCAGGATGGGCTGAGAGTGACTAAATTGCACTCTCAGATGAGCACGGAGGTATCCTTGGAACTAGGTAGAACTGGGGTACTGAAGCTAGGCACCAAGTGTGTTCACTGGGAACCAAGTAAGTTTTCCAAGCATCTTTATCATCTTCCTTTGCTAAAATGCAGATAATAACTATTTTCTAAGTTGAGGGCTAAATGAGAAAAACACATTTGAGGCCTTTGGCAAGTTATAGGCAGCCTCCTTTTTTTTTTTTTTTTTTCTAAACAAAGATGTTCATTTAAAAACAATAATGGAGAAAAATACAAAGCCATCTTTAAGCTAAAGAATGGAAAACTCATAGAATCCTTATTATATCCCCTTTATTTTTGTTCAAACAGTGATGTTATATTCATGATCATTACTACTACTAAGCAGTCCAATTTATCAATAAGGTGCTTATTATTTTTAAACATTTATTTATTGATTTGAGAGAGAGGAAGGGAGAGAGAAAAAGAAACATCAACTTGTTGTTTCACTTATTGATGCCTTCATTGGTTGACTTTTATATGTGCCCTGATGGGGGATTGAACAAGCAACCTTAGCATATCAGGATGATGCTCTAACTAACTGAGCTGCTTGACCAGGGCACTGAGGCACTTATTATTATGTCAGATGGATCTATGTGAAACTCAGCCATAGGAGCCCAGGAACATATAATTTTTTGCCCCTATTTTACATGTCCGTACTAAAAAAAAAACACAACACAAACACCTGGTGTTTTTACTTTGATTTTGGCTTCAAATACACCAGAAAATTCAAAACAACACTCAGGAAAGCCTGTCAAGTTTGTTTTTCTAGTTATGACATTATCTCCTTATTTCTCACCTAAGTTCATAAGAAATGGCTGAGAAGTTAATGCTGCATTTCTTGACCATCATCCCTTGAAAAACCCATGATCCTCAATTAGCCTTAGAACCCAAAGATGGACTTTTTTCCCCACAAAAATCTAAATTGGTGAGGTTATCTTGGTTACCCACTGTGGGCAAACAAAAATTATGTTAATTGTATAAAAATCAATAAATATTAGAATATTTTAGAAATATATAGATGTAATGTTGCTTGTTCTAATAGTGTAAAAGTATAGTAAAAAAAGAAATGGGTTATTTATTTATTTATTTATTTTTGCCTCACAGCCTTTCCTAATAAGCTAAAAAATATGAATAATTCTGTTTTGGAATTTTCTCTGCTGCATAATCCCTCCTCAGATGCTTTCAGACACTAAATAATTTTCAAAGATTAACCTTTGGGAAAAGTTGTCTTTTCAGAAAAGAATAAACAAAAGGAAGGAAAAAAAAACAGCTATGTGAAGTTTCCCAGAGAAGGGCCTTCTAATTTACACTAATGGATATTCAGCTCATATGGAAAATTAAACACCAAAATAGAAATTTTCAGAGCAGGAGAACTTATGCACACAAATCCTATTACCAGCTAATGGGATTTATGGGGATCCCTAGTGACCTGTTTAGGAAATTTACCCCCTGCTGTTCAAGATGAATATATTATGTGAAGGAAACCCAAATACACAGCACCCTGTTGGTTTTATCCCCAGTCCTTCAAGTGATCCCTCCATGTATTCTAAAAGATGCTGGCAACCATATCAGTTTGCATATCTGACTGACAGTGCAAAATAACATCTATATTTTCTCTTTCAGTTCTTCAAACTTGTTTTAAATATTTTTAAAGATTTCTTTTTTCTTTCCTTTCTCCCTTCCCTTTTCTTCTTCCTTTCTTGCTCTTTTCCTTCTTCTTCCTCCTTCTCTTCCCCCCTCCTCCCTTTCCTCCTTTTCCTCCTTCTGCTTCTTCCTCTTGAAGATAGAAAAGAAACAAAGCAAGCATTAAAAAGTTAATGTTCTCCAGTGTCTGTCCTGGTGATATTACATTCCTCTTTGTACAATATTCATTTCCCAAACACCATTCTCTCTGGGACTTGGGCACCAACTGCTCTCATGCAGTTCTCTGACTAGAGATAATATCACTCTCCAGTTGGCCTCACCCCATCCTTCAAAAGGGTGCATTTCTACTTACCAGCCAATGAAAGTTCTATTTCCTTAAAGCATAAATCTTGAATTCTTTTTCAGGACATACCACCTGGGGGAAAACAAACAAACAACTAAATCAACCTAATACACAATTAGATTATCCCTCCTTAAATATGTGAGTTTGAAGTATATTTAGACACCTAAAGAATTAAATTGTTTGATAAAGATGAAATACCAAACAAAAATCTAGACCATCCCATTTTGCAAAAAGGTTATATGACTATATTATGTTCTATGTGATGATGTTTCATGCCAAAATTTACTAGATAGAAATAATAGTGTTTTGATACTATTGTTAGTACTTGATAGTTTGCTATGCCTAAATTATGATTAAATTTTAATTAATTTAAACATTCTATAGATTAATTGAAAATGACTTTAATTATTTTTAAAATTAAATAAAAAGTGTTCATTAGACCCAGGTGGTCAGTAGTTATAATATTTTTTTCTGGCAAGGCAATGGTCAAGCTGCATTTTTTAAAAAAATGAGCGTTTATGTCTTCTGAATTTAAACTTTCTAGCAACTCTAATAAAAGTGCACTTCCTTCTCTTGACTAAGGAAAAGAAAGGGCTTGAGGCTGATGGCTGCTATCCTTGGACCCTGCGGGATGTGAAACACAGTAGGGCAAGGAGCCAAAATGAAAGGACAAAGATTCTGGAGGGACCTAAATTTTTTCCTGAATATATTTGTGTTTCACAATTTTCTATATTTATTTCATATGGAACATATTACTCTTACGTTTGGCATTTGAAAGACAAATGTTGCTGATCAAGATACCAACTAGTTTAGTTTAAGAGCTTTTCATTAAGACTTTTGGAAGCTACTCCATGGTTCATCCCAGGGCAGCAACATCAATACTCGTGACAGCAAGAACACAATATAAAAGGAAGCTTTGTTGTTTTATGAGCACTTGCCAAGCCAAAATTTCTATTGTGCACCTACATAACCAGTTATCAAAACCACCATGTCAGTTCAACTACAGTACACATATATTTTTCCTTAATTGTAGACCTGTAATTACTTGCATTTAGCTCATACTTTTATCTTAAAAATTCTTATTGGTTGTACACATATGAGTAGGACTCATTTATTCTGTTGACTAAAATTTGTCAATCCCATTAAATTAACCTGAAAGCCATACTGAGTAGCAGAGGTCTAGATATACTAGTCCTTTTGATCATGTGTTAGCAAAACCTTTCTACCAGGTCCCCAGTCCCAAGGACAACAGATAGCTCAGTTAAATCTCAGTTACTTGGCCTCTATTCATTAAACTCTCCCAACTCTGAACCATCAGTAGGAAGAATCAACTCAAATATTTTGGGCAACACTGCCTCTGTCCTGGCCCAATCTCTTAATTTCTGTTGTAAAATTGTAACCTTATTTTTCATGTGGCCCAAATAATAAGCTTCTTGATAGTCATAGCTATCAGTATCCTACTGCTCTGGCTTAAGGGAAGCAAACTGAGAGTCTAGCCTTAAAGTCATGTCCTTTACTTCTCCCCATTTCTCTTAATTATTTATACAAATAATTGACTTTTTAACTTATTTTCTGTTAAGACCATTTTTTGAGCAATTTTAGGTTCACATCAAAATTTAGGGCAATGTAGAGATTTCCCATATAGCCTCTGCCACTACACATGTACAGCCTCCCCATTATCAATATTCCCCACCAGAGTAGTACATTTATTACAATTTATTAACCTATATTGACACATCATAATCACTTCAAAGTCCATAGTTTACATTACTGTTCACTCTTGATGTTGTATATTCCATGGGCTTGTATACATAATTATGGTATCATACAGAGTATTTTCATTGCCCTAAAATTCTTCTGTGCTCCATGTATTCATCCCTTTCCTTGCCTGACCCTTGGCTACCAATGGTCTTTTTACCCTCTCCATAGTTTTGCTTTTTCTAGTATCTCAGATAGTGAAAGCATACAGTATGCAGCCTTTTCAGATTGGCTCCATTCACTTAGTACTATGCATTGAAGATTACTCCATGTCTTTTCATGGCTTGATAGCTCATTTCTTTTTAATGCTGAATAAAATTTCATTGTCTAGTTGTACAACAGTTTCTTATTCCATTCAACTACTGAAGAACATCTTGCTTGCCTCCAAATTTTGGCAACTATGAACACAACTGCTAGGAACATTGTGTGTAGGATTTGTGTGGATATAAGTTTTGAACTACTTTGAGTAAAAAACAGAGAGTGCAATTTCTAGATCATATGGTAAGAATAAATTTAGCTTTCTAAGAAATTGCCAAACTATCTCCCAGAGTGGTTGAACCATTTTAGATTCCTGCCAGCAATGAATGAGAGTTCTAATGGTTCCATGTCCTCACCAGCATTTGGTGTTGCAGTGCTCAAGATTTTGGCCATTCCAACGGGTGTATAGTGGAAAATAGTATCTCATTGTTGTTTTAATTTGCATAGAGCATCTTTTTATATGCTTATTTGACATCTGTTGGGAAATTTTCCAGAGGTGTGCTGGAACCAACCTCCATAGGAGGATGGGCCTCCAAGACAGAAGAGAAGCTGAGAACTCCAGAATTACATCGAGCGCTTAGTAAGGGAACTTACAGACAGAAGCAGTGTCTCATGCAGCAGCAAGAGGGAAAATCTTGCACCTAAAAAGGAATGGGACTTGTCATATATAGCTAAGTGACACCTGCTAACCCAGGAGGCTTGTAGCCATCTGCTTGTTAAGAGCTGTATAAGCCAAGGCTGTAAACAACTTAAAAGACTCACTTCTCTATGCAGCAATGTTCCGTTCAGGTGATATGGGCCTATCCCTCCCGAGGTGAAATGACATTCACCTTACATGTAAGTTGGTATAGATCATGTTAAGTACCCCAAATCATTTCACCTATCCTTTTTGTTGGGGTGTCTGTTAAAGGCTTTGTCTCATTTCTTAATCAGGTTGTTTGTTTTCTTATTGAGTTTTAAGAATGCTTTGTATATTTTGAATAACAGTTCTTGATCAGATGTGTGTTTTGCAAATATTTCAGTCTGTGGATTGCTTTCTCATATTTTTTTATTATAACTGGACTTAAATTTTTATTCTCCAATGAACTTTCTATGAGAGATGGTATTTATGAAATAAATCCCACATATAAGTAGTGTACTATAGCAAACAATACAGATGAACCTGATTTTCCTATTTTAAGAAATATTTTGAGGACCTACTATGTATCATGTTTAATGCTGTTCTCCTGGGCAAGATGAAAAAACAAAACCAACAGTCAAAATAATATGGTAAATGTCACAATAGACGTTTATATCAGACCTGAGCATTCTATGGGATCAGGAAGGAAGAAGTATCAAGATTTCATGGGAATTTAAGTAGAAATTCACAGGAAAGGTGATGATTATTAAGATAATACTGTTCTAATCATGTCTATTAATTTGATTTTTCTCCCATTGATAGTACTCATCCTTTGTTGTTGGGCTCTTGGTATTTCCCTTTGTTTTCAGAGCAGAGCTGCCTTTTGTGAAATCCACATACCACCTCATTCCTCTTTTCTTGAAATGGCCCCTTTTCTCTTTATCAGTGGCTCCATCCCTTGCACCAGTTTAATGGGCTTGGGGATTCACCATTCTAAATCCATTTTATTTTTTATAATTTGGCAGACAATTACTATTTATAAATGCCTTAAGGTTTATCCAAATAACTATTATTTTAAAACTTTCATAGACTTGATAGGTTAGTTGAATGCATGTTGAATTTACAACTATTTGTATGTGTGTGTTTCAGTTTTCAAATGTTAGTGAGTGCCATATGTAGAAAAGAAGTCAGACAAAGGCAAGCTAATTAGTAAGAAATAGCCTAGAGGAGACAAACCTGGACTTAGTCCTGGCTGCCAACCTAAAAAAGCAAATGTCATTCTACCACAAAATTGCAGAACGTCCTTTTCTTTTCCTGAGGATCTCAGGATCAAAGGAGCAAATGCTGCAAAGGTAAATAGAAATCCATTCAGCCACATTAAATGTTGTTTGTGTAGACCAGACTCAAATAACCACATGGGCACAAGACTTGAAATCTTTAACTGGAGACCAATTGTGCCCAATTAAAGATGTCTAAATGAGACAGAACCACAAAAAAAAGGTACATTCACACAAAGTTTATTTATAAGTCAACTGGAGGTCATTATTTTTATAGGAAGGGTTCCATACCTTGTCATTTTCTAGTAACACTGGATGACTACTGAGTAATTTACAAGTAGAAAAATAAGAATTAGTGCACTGGCAATAGTGCAGAGTTGTGTTTTTTGAAAACTTTATCATAAATTTCAAACAAAAATACTCATGCATTTGAATATACAAAATATGTCCTTTTATGGACAAATGCTTTTTTGTTATTGCATTATAAGCTATTAGAAGAGCAGCTTCCTTTCACTACTTGAAGTCCATTGTTCATATCATTGTTCATAGCATTTAACCCATTATAAATATTTGGGTAGATTTTGTTCTTTCCTCTTTAATACAGAGAAAGATTTAAAATCAAATTTACTCAGTGAAAGATAAGCACATATTTAAAAAAACAAATTAAACTAAACAGCTTTACCCCAGTTACTACTCAAGAAAGCTTGTCCCAGTGTGGCCTAGTTTGAATAAACAGCATGTGCAATGAATTTGACCTTATTTACTGAGTCCTAGAGAAAAAGAGAATCTGGGGGGTAATGGGAGCCACTATAAAAAATTGTGTCCCTTCCTCTCTTTGTCATTCTCATCTTGGAGTATAGCTCATGAGAGTTTTCTCTTTTAATGCTATACTTAGTTATAATGGGAAAAACTTTGCTTCGTTGTTTGGATGCAACTAACAAACACTAACATGAATCTACGATGCCATAAATTCTTGACAATTATTTCTATTATTTATTAGAATTACCATGTAAACTGGTGGTAAATTGTTATTCAGGAAATAGCACATTCTATTCCATATAGACCTTGTAAAAGAGAAAGTGGATAAAACTTAGCAGCAATGAAATCAATCAAAGGAAATTTATAATTTCTTATACTATTTGAGATGTATACTCGACATTAAGATTTCTAAATGTTTTATTTTCCCCCCACTTAGTAGAGCTTTTTTTTCAAAGAATTTTTTTTAGGTTAACAATGTGAAAACTAAAAGATAAGAGAAAATTAAAATCAACTGAACTAACTCTGGTTTTAATTCATTGTTTTTCCCATTCCCTTATGAAGAGCCTACAGAAATAGTAACATTTTCATAAGAAACTAGAGACCCCAAAATGAAAACATATGTCCTGCTGAGGCCAGTCCTTAAGCTCAGGAAATACCAATTATCTTTGTTGTTGTTTTTTTCTTTTAACTCCTAAAACGTTAGACATGGTTTTGCATTCTAGTTTGGCAACTACATGCAATTCCCCATCAATGTCACTTATTTTTATGCCTTTTATCCTTTGCATGTTTGATGTTTCCTCAAAGAAGTTTTTTTTTCCCTGAATGAAAAAAATGTGATTTTAGTTCAGTTTAGTTTTGTATCTTTCTTCACATAATCAAGCTGACTCTAAGCAGGATAGGATACACCTTCTGTTATCTGTTAAAACTGAGTTTTATGGCTGCTGAAGACTGATCACCATGTTTAATTTTGCAAGTTTTTTATGGAATAGAATGTGTTATTTCTTGGGTATCAATTATGTACTAAAAGTTATTTATAGGGCAGTTCTAAAAATAATAAAAAATAATTAGACTTAAAGAATATATCATATTGCTGCTTCGCTTTGGGAGATAACTTTACAATCCCCTTTCCTGATAAAATTTCCTGACTAATATTCCTAAACTTACACAGGACTGACCTACCTCTACCTTTTACATTTTTTCTGGACCACAGTTACTCATTTATTCAGAAAGTATTTATTGAGTAAAATATAGGATGAGAAATATAGTAATAGAGCAACTGTATACAGTCTTTCTGTTCTGTGCACTGGTGATATTAGACAGGGAAGGTCTTTTTTTCCCCTCCCTCATTCACTCTCTTCCACAAAAACCAACAGGTGGCAAGTGACATACTATTAGAATTTCTTCTGCAAGCTACTCTTCTCCTGTTACTACTACTGGATTTCAGTATTTAGTTTTCAAACAATTCAAAGGTTTGCTTGCATGTTTGAAATAAATTGTTTAACAATTTAGAAACAACCAAATGGATGGTAGTCACTAATATTGCTCTAGGGCTGTGCAGTTTACCATTTGCTTGCCACAAATAGAAAGTAAGTAGATGATTTCATCCTTGCTAAAATTGTGCACCATTGGTTTGTTATTCTTTTTCCTTGTCAAGCCCGAGTTAATGCATCCAGACACATTAATACAAATATGCAAGGTCACCTGGCTGGAAAGTAGTCATCAGGATTGAACCCGGTACCTCTGGTTTTCAAAGATTTTATTTAAATATCTACTCATAAGCTTCTCCTCTGTCTCTGTGATTTTGTACTGCGAGGTCTAATAAAATTTAGAAAAGCAGGGAAAAATAAAATTGTGGTCTACCTTTATAAGTACATTTAAAATGTAAATCCTTTAGACTACCATTTTTGCAACATTTACATGAGCATGATCATTTTGAAAAGGCCTCTTTAATACCCCATCCATTATGGATCAGATTACAAAACATAGGATTTTAGAAATATAAGGAAGACTAGAGGTTATCATGATCATAACTCATTCTTATAAAATGGCCTGTAAGATAATGAATATATACAATGTAATAGAAGGCAATTTGGCTTGCATGTCATAGAGAATGCAGTCTGTGGTGTGGAGGGAATTCCATGCTACTTCTGTGAGCTTCAGTTTTTCTTTTGTAAAACAGTGGTAATGATATCTGTCTTGCCTTTTGAAGGTGTTTTTTTGTTTTTGAGGATCTGATGAGCTAATGGGTGTAGAAATCTCTATAAAATGTCATCAAAATATAATCTGCTCATATAAAGTATTCAGATAGTAAGATTTCTATAATATTGTATTTGTTGGTAGCATGTTAATTTCCTATCATTTCACTTCTAAGAACGTGTATTTTTTTTAAAAATACAATTTTCTTTAAAACAAGGAAGGCAAACTGACATTTAGTAATGAGCAGAATTGGAGAAATAATACAGTCTCCAAGCCTCCTCAGAAACTTTTCTTGTGTGTTATATTTACTTTAAAAAGTAATGAGAGAGTTGGAGTTTATGGTTAGCCTTCATTAGGACTCCAACTGGAGAGACAAAAGGACCAACTGCTCTCTGTAAGCCTGTTTTTCAGATTTCTGTTCACAAAACAGATTTGAATCCCCAGCTCTTAAGGAAAAAAAAAAAAATCTTCCAAGCCACCAGCCGCTCGGAGCTGTGTAAAATGAAATGGAGGTGGGAAGACAAACCCTTTCAGGATGGAGCAGAGGCCATGTAAACAGATGTGAGTGAGTGAATAGAAAAGGTTGAATAGTTGCTTTGTTGCTTGCTTTCTGTTTGTAGCACAGAGGGTCCTCTCCACACAAATCTCTCTGGCAGATGATGGACCACATACCTCTTCCTGTGCGTGGAAACACACAGAACCTGGTCTGTGCTAAACACAGGCCCTCTTAGCTCTTGGCTCTGTTTATTCTAATGGATGTTTATTGTAATGAAGGTTTCATGTCAGACCAAACATTTATGGTAATTCTGAAAGAGCATTTATGAAGAACATAACTGAAAAGCCCATGTAATTTTGCTTTTTAATCTACCGACAGATAACCATCAGTCTCCGACTGCATTGTCCAAAGAAAATATACTCTCTATGAATTTTAAAACGCAGCCTTTCTCATTGACAGGCATTAAATGACATTATAGCTAAAAGAGAGGGGGAAGCTATGTTCACAGGAAAACTATTTCTGAAAAGAAACCCTGTTATGAATGTAAACAATGTGTTGAAATGAGCAACATAGCCTTCACTGTATCCTTAAAGATTTGGACAGAAAAATACATGGCATTGTTGAAGTACTCTACACATGTCCATTGATTTATTTCACGGGGAACTGTTATTGTTGCCTACTTGGAAAAGGTCAGACACCAGAATCTGGAAGCCTTCCCAGGTTCCTTTAAGTAACCCCAGGGGCCTGGCATTTTGTGTTTCAGGATGCCTCCCTGGGTGGCGAGTAGGTGGGCAGTGGTTGAGAGAGGTGGGGAAATGTCTGTTCTACCTTTTATTATACTCTTATTTTTATTCAAATAAAATCAATACTAGCCTCTAAGGCCAGTAGTTGCCTATAGCAATAAAGTATAAAATGTTCCATCATAATGTATATGGTCATATTCAACTCTTCCCCTCTAGTAGATTTTTATTTCCTATGGAACAGAATAAATGGGTCTCCTGAAAGCTGGTGGATTTACAGCTTGAATTTACTATCCTTCTAGCATGGTGTTAACTTCACTAATGAAAATGTTGTGTCTGCTGTGCAGAACTTCTCCACGGAAACAAATCATGCAGATACAGGAGAGGGGTCCAACTTCAAGAAGAACAAGGAATAGGGAAGGAGAGAAACATTGTGAATGGGCCCCTTTTCTGAAACGGCATATGGCATAATAATCCTATATAATTAAAGCATAATATGCAAATCAACCAAATGGTGGAACTACCTGTAGGCGGCTACCAGCAGTGGTGGAGGGGTGATGGGGGCGGAAGGAGGGAGCAGGGCCTGGCACTTGCTGTCCCCTGATTGGCCTGCAAGGTCACCTCTTGCAGGTCGGGGCAGGGGTGGGGGGCAGGGCCGGCTGCTTGCTGGCTGGCCCCATCCCCTGATCGGCCCACCAGGTCGTGGGGAGCGGGCCTAAGCCATCAGTAGGACATCCCCTGAGGGGTCCCGGACTTCGACAGGGAGCAGGCCAGCCTGAGGGACCTCCCCCCACTGCCCAAGTGCACGAATTTTCATGCACTGGGCCTCTAGTAAGTCATAAAAAGCATAATCTTAGAAACTGCAGTTAACTTGGTATAATCAGAGAGAATTCTCTTGTCAATGCCTGGGTCCTCTTATAGCATCCAGATGTTTTTCTCTCATGAATTACCTAATTTCTGTAACTGTGTAGAATTATTCTTTAGGAGACAGGAGAAAGGGATGTGATCATGTTGAAATGTATCTGCCCCTCCCCGCCACACACACACACACACACACACACGTTCAAACACTGGTGTCACTCTATATGCCCTTTAGAGATATTCAGAAGTACATAAATAAGATAGCTTGCTTTAATTTCTTGTTCAGATACATGCGCTGACTTTATCATTAATAAGCTAATATGATTTGGGCACAGGACTGGGGAAATAAAAAGGAAAGAAAAGAAAAAATGGAGGGAAGGAGAGGAGAGAGAAGGACACAGAAAGAGAGTTTCCGTCTGAGACCCAGAGGCCCTCTCTGCTCTGTCTACACAGAGTCAGCTCTGTGAGCCCGCCCCGTCCTCGCTGATGGGCTGCAGGCCCTTCTGCACAAGACTGTGCCTCATGCATTCACGGCAGCTCTGACACCACAGCCCCTTTGTTCAGGCCTGATCACCGCTCTCCCCTCCCAGCTGCCATATGGTGCAGGGGGAGGCCAACTTACAAAGACAGACAGGGAGAGCGAAGACTGAAAGAGCAAGGGAAGAAAGAAAATCAAGAGGCAGCAGACAACTGATTTATGTCCTCTGTTAAAGAGGAAGTGGGCAAGTGGGGCTGAGAGGTGCGAGGGTCCAGGAGACACGGAGGGAGCGTGGGGAGCGGATGTGCTTGGAATATGAGACTTCTCCCAGATAAGCAAGCAGGCTGTTTCCTCCGGGAGAGGCAGCCTCTGCTTATTCCCCAAATATGGTGCTGAAGACGGAGAAGGTCCACTACAGTTGTTTCTCTTTGTTAGCAATCTTCAAGTTATCAGTGTTACTCCTAATGGCCAGGGCTTACACGGTTTAACTTCATCATAATTATATCGTTAGCAAAACCAACTATACTGTGTTTTTATACATATTCTCACATGTCTGCACGGTGGCAAGTTGTAGTATTTTGTAGAGCCATGCTTCTCCTAAGGAAACTGTGATGTATGTGTGTTTCCTCCCTTCCACCTAGACCACTCTCTATTTTGAGGACATTTGAGGACCAGAAAGTGGAAGGAAGGGAGGAAGAGAGAGAGAGAGGGAGAGGGAGAGGGAGAGAGAGAGAGAGAGAGAGAGAGAGAGAGAGAGAGATCAACGTGAGAGAGACACACCCCCACCGAGGCTGGGGAACACACAACCTGGAATCCAACCAACAATCCTTCAGTCTGTGGGTGGATTCTCTAACCACTGAGCAACTCGCTAGGCTAGGGCGAGAACCCCACTTTTTCAGGCGTCTATGGCAAATCCTGTCATGATATAATACACACCTTTTATTAAAGCACGTGAACACTCATAATATGTAGATTTGTATATAAAGAGTTTTTAGATTTTAAAGTTGGAGCGTCCTGAATACATAATGCTAATATATCTTAGTGCTTTCAAAAAAGTATGCTAATTATGGTGAAACATTGGATTTTCCCTCCATTTATTTTCTACATAATACAACGTACTGCCATATTTATCATGTTTCATAAGTCAAAAGAGACAGAAGTACAGCTCTTTGCCAGATAAATAGCCTGATAATTTTGTTTATTTCTTCAATAAGTAGTTCAGCAAGAAATGCCTCTTCTCAGTATTTCTTATTTAATTCTGACCTGATCATGTTTGATAAGATAACACTATGTGAAAATATGATTATTTCACAGTCAACAAGGCATATTTAAATATCCACAAATTACAGGATGATATAAGGTATCAAGTATTTACTTCAGATATAATTATTCAACCTATTATGAAGAATACATCCTGTTTTCCACTGAAGTCCAGCAAACCACATTCTCCTGGTTTCCCTCCCGTACACTGGCAGCTACTTGCCAGTCTAGACTGCTGATTTTCCTCACTCCCTCTGTCTTAAAGTTGAAGTGCACCAGAGGCCCATCTTTGGATTTCTTTTCACCTCTATCTACACTGACTCCCTTGGAGATCTTATCTAAATCTCCTGGATTTAAGTACCATCCATATGATGGTAGCACCCACATTCACATCTCCTAAACTCTACCTACATATCTCTAGCTGCCAACTCAGCATGCCCTTGTGTTTATCTGATAGGCATCCCACACATGCTGTGTCCAAAACGAAATTCCCGATCTGCGCCCACTAAGCCTGCTTCTCTCAGATGCTTCCCAATCACAATGAATGGCAACTCTCTCCTTCTGGTCCCTCAGGCCAATTATGGGAATCATTATTGACTGCTCTTTCTCTCACACCGCACATCCAGTGCATCAGCAGTTGTGTTGATTTTACCTTCAAAATACATCCAGAATCCAACCACTTCTCACTGACTCCATTGCTACCATTTTGGTCAAAGCCACCAGTGCCTTTCTATTGAATTGTTGCAATAACCTCCTTATTTTGTCTCTCTGGTTCCATTCTTGTCTGTCTTCTCTATTCTCAAAGAGCAGTCAGAGTAATCCTTATAACCTTATGTTATATTGTGTCCGCCTATGTATAAAAACCTGTAAACAATCTGGCCACCCATGTCCCTTTAAACCTGTCTCAGACATACTGGCTTCCTTTCTATTCTGCAAATACACTAATCACATTCCTGCTTTTGTACTAGCTGTTCTGTCTTTCTAGAATGTTCTTCAATCTTTTACTTCAGTTTTTGCTTGCAATGCCACCTTCTAAGCCCATGCCACTATTCTTTCTTATTATATTGTTTCCATAATACTATTTGCTGTCAAATCCCCTCTCCCCCCATAAAAAATCACACATTTCCTTCCTATGAGAGTAGCAGCCTAAGACACTGGAGTCATTGGGAAATATATTATATGTCTTCTCCTGAAGTCTAGATTATAGTTACCATTTCTAATTACTTTCAGAAATAGATCTAGATAGAAATAATAGTTTTATTTTCTTTCTGTTTAAATACACACATTCCTCCAAAGTATATTTTATACTTGATACTCTTCTTTTTTCTCATCCCTTTTAAAAAAATTAAGAATTGATATATGTGAGGTGCCAGGACCTACCTCTAAATAGTTCCACAAACTGAACTTACTTTAAGATAAAAGAAAATCTATGAACAAAAGAGAAGTTAAAATTAATATTCTGTAGAGAGGAAAGTAACTGATATTTAGAAAAATGAAAGTAGCAACCTATATTAACCTAAATATTACTCCTCAAAACAGATAAATTAAATGACAAACTTAGAAAGAAAACATCACTCTTATAACCAAAACACTTAGTATATTCTGTAAATGGTAAGATGATAGTATTCCTGTGTTTGCACCTAGCCTATTTCTTGTCCTAACTTTTTTCTTCTATTGCCACCATGCATTCCAAGAATTCAGAGGTTAAATTCTCTACTGAAAATGTACTCAGAGCATGAAAAGGAGACTATTTGAAATCAACAGAGCCAAAATCATTAGAAGTTACTTTTACATGAAAGGGCCTGGTTCCTGGAGTTGGCAGCATTGTTTAATATTCCAGCTCCAAGGTTTAGTTGCCTCAATGGCTTAGTTAACATACTTAATTACTCTCAGCCTCTATTATATGAGAATAATATCTACCTCAAATCATTGTGGTGATGGTGATAATGCCTCTAAGACATGTCCTGCCATATATAGAATACAAAAATATATGTATTATCTGTAGTAATATAATAAGATATTGAATGATATATAAAAGGTAACGGTATGGAAATCACTTTAAGTAACATTTCAACATTTTAAATGTACAAGTTCATGATATTATAATTTAATTTTACATATCCTGCTCTTTATGGTTTTAACAAAAGCATTAAAAAAAGAGGAGAGAAACCTTAATTAGTAATGGGAGCATCTGGCACCCTGATCATCACTAAAATACCTTCCTTCCAAAATAAATCTCAAAATGTACAGACTCTACTTGATAGCATATAAAGACAGAATGGCCTGATCTCAACCTAAAGCTAGTCTAATATCCACAGCTTTGTTCCTTTAATTTTTAAAAAATGAGAATTACTTATCACATTGTGGGTTAGGGCTTCAACAGGAATTTGGGGGGAGTGGCACAAACATTCAGTTCACAGCACATTGCCAAGCAGCAGAGGATCTGAACTAAATTTATGAACTGATGGGAATTATGATCGATTAGGATAGTGATACTGATTTCAGAGTACAGACTCCATCCTTAGATGGTTTCTTCCTTTGCATATCTGCTCTTTATGCTTGGAGTTATCACCTACATTTTGCCTAATCTGTTCACTCTCTCTATCTGTTGTGGACTATTCTGTACTGCTGTTTTTCAGCACTCACCACATTACTCAAGGCAGTACAATGCCCGCTCATACATCTTCCTTCCCCTCTCCTTTCTTGTGCTGGATTTCATTGAGCTCACTCAACATAAACTATCTAAGTAGTCATGATGTAACTTCAGCAAATGAGCAGTAATAAAGATGGCAGAAGGACTGAATCCCAAGGCCTTCTGACTGGACAAACAACTACTAGTGTCATATGACATTTACTAAGGTCTAGGCTAGGTCCAAGGTTATTAAGCTAGGCATTTTTATTCATCTTTCCCTCATTTAATATTTGTGTTAGTTTGTAAGATTTATATTCTAGCCCCACTTTTCAACCACTGAAACTGAGATTATAGTGATTCAAATATCTTGTCCCAAATCACACACTTATTATAAAAAGAGCCAGAATTAAACAGATATCTTGTGACTTCAAATACAAATAATTCCAGTACAATAAGCCTAATATCAAGTAGGGCCAACAGATGATAAAAATCTCACTTTATATTAACAAAAATCAGATGTCTCTCTCATTTGGAAGGTTAATACTACCAACACATTACAGAAATTAAATTTGAAGCTCTTGTTTTATTCCTCTTTGCTTACTGAATATTCATTCAGTCAGTACACTCATACATAATATGCTGTCTAAGCAAAAACACAATAAGCTAATATATAACATTAAGAACTTGAGCCTTTGACTCTCTTTAATTTCACCTATCTTTTTGTTGTTGCTGTTGTTAATCCTCACCTGAGGGTATTTTCCCCACTGATTTTTAGAGAGAGTGGAAGGGAAGGGGCAGAGAGAGAGAGAAAAAAAAATCAATGTGAGAGAGACACATCAGTTGGTTGCCTCCCACAGAAGCCCAACTAGGGCAGGGGATCAGATTGAGCTGCAACTGAGGTATGTGACCTTGACCAGATGAAGGAATGAGCTGGGGACCTTTCAGTCCACAGGCTGATACTCTATTCACAGAACCAAACTGGCTAGGGCTCACCTGACTATCTTCAATTGTATTTCAAAGAAAGGCCATGCAAGCTTTTAAAGTCTTAAAGATGAAGAAGGGCTTTGCCTGTGCCTAGGCGATGTCTTTATACAATTTATTTGAGGGAAGTGCCTTTTGACTTTATCTTGACCCACGGGGACTCTATCTCTGTCGGTTTGGGGCTCGTGTGAATATCTGCTTTGCTTATTCCTCTGAGCTTACTGTAGGGGCCATCACAAGCACCCTTCTGCCATTCTTGAGTTCATCCCTCATTGAGGAAGGACTGGGTGTGAAATGTAGTAAAAGAAGTTAGATGGAGAGAAGAAGAGCAGAGGCCAAGGGCTTGGTATACAACCAAGAACTGTGGCGTGGAGAGCGAATCCTCTGATTCAAATCCTAGGCCTGGTGTTCATTAGTAGTAGGACTATGGGCCTCTTTGAACTTTATTGTCCTTATGTTCAAAATATGTGTCTTCATAGCATTTACCTCAAGGGATTTTTACAATGCACAAGTTATACAGTTTGTATAAATATGTGACTGCAATATAAAGGGGCTCAATGATTATTCATGTATTTCTTCATGTGTGCTTATTTTCCCAAGTAGAGTAAAAATTCCTTTAGACCAAGATTTCCACTTTACCATTCTTTATCAAACAAGGCTTAGCATGGGGTTTGTCATGGAATGGCCACTCAGTAAGTGAAACAACATTGAAAGAAAAATGGAACAGTTGGTTAGGAAAGAAAGGAAAGTCCACCTGGGATGATATCTGCAGTAGATAGCTTGGAAATGTCTCCCTTTCTGGGCATTGTTTTGCTTCAGGTCTAGTTACTTAAGTATAAACTTCTCAATCAGTAAATTGTTTAGCAACCTTCCCCAAAATGAGTTCCAAAAAGCAGCTTATTTTCTCAAACCGTGCATGACATTTTTTTTTTTTAATTTACCTAAAACCAAAAATGGAACCATTGTGTTTCCTCTCTTCCCTCTTCATCTCTTCGTTCCAGCTCAAACTTTAAACGTGTGGGTATATTTATTCTTCACACAAGTATAATTTGAAATTCAAGCCTTATTGAAGATACTCACAAATTAACTGAGGTGAAATAATTGCTTTCATTTTCTTCTGTTTTTTCCAAGAGGACTGACACATGCTGAGATGAGGAAATATGACCTCCAACACGTGTTTTCCATGAGGAATATGTTTGTTGTACAGTCACTGAGTTAAAAGCAAGCGTCATTCCCTGCTGCACAAAGGTAATTTGGAAAATGAGCCAGAGGAGTCAGGGCTGCTATTTCTCAGTCTGCTTTAACCATTGACAGACTATTTTTATAACAACTGTAGAGATATGCAGGTGAGGCAGACACCCCAGAGAATACTAGGGAAACACTTACATTCACATGGGCATTACGTTATGCTCACTAACATATTCTAATAACATAATTCCTGTTTCCAATTTTCACAGCTTTTAGACTATTTGGTTCAGTGCCCAAGTCTAATCCTTCTTACAACATCCAGATTTCTCATAAACGACATCCACTGAAATTTGTCCTTCACAGTTACTTGGATCCAATTAAGGGAACACTATCTCTGTTTTGTGCTCTGATGAACTCACTGAGGTATCACTTTCTGTGACAAATACTCAGATATTTTAATGAGGTCAATGTCACTAGTTGTCTAATTAACTTTTATTTTCTGAAATTCACACACCAGCAGTTTCCACGGGGACATTGATGGGGTTCAGGACACACGACCCCCAGATATGTCATGGTGGCATATTAAATATTTTAAGCTGAAGGAAATTGAGAAAAGCCAGGTACTGGAAGGACTTCCCTGACCTTCTACCCTGGAGTAGATCATAGGACCCTTACTGTATGTGCAAGGTGTCCTCTCTATACCCAGAGGAAAGGAGCATTCATTCCTCCAAAGACTGAGGGACACTGGGAGGAATCTGAACCTACCAGCCTTGCTAAGTGACCCCTGGTTATTGCACTTAGCTCCTACTTTTATAGTCTTATGTCATATTTCCCCCCAACTTTCCACTTGTCATCAAACCTGGCATAAAAATGTTCAGGTCTGCCCTAACCAGTTTGGCTCAATGGATAGAGTGTCCGCCTGTGGACTGAAAGGTCCCAGGTTTGATTCTGGTCAAGGGCATGTACCTTGGTTGCAGGCACCTCCCCAATAGGAGGTGTGCAGGAGGCAGCTGATTGATGTTTCTCTCTCATCGATGTTTCTAACTCTCTATCCCTCTCTCTTCCTCTCTGTAAAAAATCAATAAAATATATTTTTTAAAAAAATGTTCAGGTTTGACTATTTCCTCAGGTCTTCATTCCCTTATGAAGGTTCCTGTGTCATGTAAAACTTTTATTTAAAAATATGCTTTTCTTTTGTTAATCTGTCTTTCGTTACAAAAACCCAGCCAAGAACCTAGAAGGATAGAAGAAAAAAGGTGTTTTTCCTCCCATACAATGTGGTCCTGAAAGAACACGCTGTTAGTAAATAAAGAGTAAAAATTATTTCTGTGTAGTTCTATAGTTGAAGAAACTCAAGATCATTTGTTGTTCTTTTAATGAAATTTATTTTGAAATGATAAATTAATGGTCAATATTTTAAAGAAATTTAGTAAAGTTATATTTTGCAAGGGAATATTTTTACTGGATCTTATATTTATTTTATTTGGATATTCTCATTTCCAGAATCTCTCTGGACAGTCTGAACCAAAGCCTAGGCGGGATGCAATTTATTAAAGATAATAGCTCTTTGATTCTTGAATTACTAAAAATTGTTCCTAAAATTCTGAGCAATTTAGTGTTTGGGGTATAGACTTTGCTTTAAAGATACCACCACTGAATAACAACTTATGTTAAAATATAGAATCTAACCATTGCCAATGAAAGAAATGTCCAACCTGTAGAGAATTTTAATGAGTTTATTTGAGCCAAACTGATGACAATTGCCAGAAGCAACATTTCAATGGATTGAGAAAATGCTCCTGAGAATGGCAGTTTTACAGCTCATTTTATAAAGAAGAATCCAGAGGAGAGAAACCAAGATGGCGGCATAGGTAAACACCTGAACTGCTGCCTGCCTCGCACAACAATTTCAAAACTACAACTAAAAGATAAAACGGACATCATCCAGAACCACAGGAAGGCTGGCTGAGTGGAAATTCTACAACTAGAAGGAAAGAGAAAAGCACACTGAGACTCAGAGGAGCTGGGGAAGGCAGAGGTATGGAGGCCAGTGTACCCAGGGGTCAGAGTAGGACCATCCAGATTACAACTCCTCAGATCCATAAAGGACACACTCAGGGGGCAGACTCAATGAGCACCAAAGCCCCACTGAAGCAAGTCTTGTCTCATAAGGGTGTCTCCAGCACAGAAGTTCTCCCATCAGACACAACTGATCCTCACAGCCAATTGGCCTGGAAGTCAATTCCTCTCAGTGATACCAACAACAATCAAGGCTTAACTACAACAAGACTGTGCACACAGCCCACAAAGGGGTGCACCAAGAGTGTTGACCTCAGGTAACTGGGGAGGCTGAGCCACTGGGCCCTATAGGACACCTACCACACAAAGCCACTCTATTAACTCAGGGAAGCAGCCAAAATGTGGAGACAAAGAAACAGGTCACAAATGAAAGAAATGGAGGGAAGCAAACAACTGGATATAGAGTTCAAAACCATGGTAATAAGGTTTTTCAAGAATTTTCTAGAAAAGGCCGATAAATTTAGCGAGACCCTCGAGGATATGAAAAAGGACCAACTAGAAATTAAGCATTCACTGACTGAAATAAAAAATAATATACAGAGATCCAATAGCAGACTAGAGGATCGCAAGAATCAAGTCAAAGATTTGAAATACAATGAAGCAAAAAACACTCAACTGGAAAAGCAAAAAGAAAAAAGAATCCAAAAATATGAAGATAGTGTAAGGAGCCTCTGGGACAACTTCAAGTGTACCAACATCAGAATTATGGGGGTGCCAGAAGAAGAGAGAGAGCAAGATACTGAAAACCTATTTGAAGAAATAATGACAGAAAACTTCCCCCACCTGGTGAAAGAAATAGACTTACAAGTCCAGGAAGCGCACAGAACCCCAAACAAAAGGAATCCAAAGAGGACCACACCAAGACACATCATAACTAAAATGCCAAGAGCAAAAGACAAAGAGAGAATCTTAAAAGCAGCAAGAGAAAAACAGTTAGTTACCTACAAGGGAGCACCCATATGATTGTCAGCTGATTTCTCAACAGAAACTATGCAGGCCAGACGGGAGTGGCAAGAAATATTCAAATTGATGAATAGCAAGAACCTACAACCAAGATTACTTACCCAGCAAAGCTATCATTCAGAATTGAAGGTTAGATAAAGAGCTTTACAGATAAGAAAAAGCTAAAGGAGTTCATCACCGCCAAACCAGTATTATATGAAATGCTGAAAGGTATTCTTTAAGAAGAGGAAGAAGAAGAAAAAGGTAAAGATAAAAATTATGAACAACAAATACATATCTATCAACAAGTGAATCTAAAAATCAAGTGAATAAAAAATCTGATGAACAGAATAAATTGGTGAATATAATAGAATCAGGGGCATAGAAAGGGAGTGGACTGACAATTCTTGGGGGGAAAGGGGTGTGGGGGGTACAGGGAAAGGCTAGACAAAAATCATACACCTATGGATGAGGAGGGTGGGGGGGTAAGAGCAGAGGGTGGGGTGGGAACCAGGTGGAGGGGAGCTATGGGGGGAAAAAAGAGGAACAATTGTAATAATCTGAACAATAAATATTTATTTAAAATAAAAGAAGAAGAATCCAAGGAGGAGGTGTTAGGAGGGTTACCTGATATCCATTGGTGACCGATGAAGTGGTGGGAGAAACCAAGGCAAAAAAATCTCTGAGATTGGATGAAGAGTAAAACAGAGACACATACCTCTTTTACATTGGTGGGGACAGGGTAGTTAATTACCATTTACACCACATAGAGATGGTATGTCAGGAACAAGATAACAGTGAGGGGTTCTGTGGTCTGCTCTGGTGCAGTGAGTGTACGCTAAGGGATCTGGAAAAGAGGATGACATTCCAAAGGTATGTTATCTGAGATGCAAAATGACAATACACAGGCTCAGTTAATGTTAAGGCTGACTTTTGCCAAGGAAGCTTCAGGCCCAAGATAAGACTACCCAGCAGGAATCGCTTTTAGTTAGGAAGTTTTATGTTCAGAACATCCTATATGGTTACTCTCAGAATCTGAGTTTGTAGGTCCCCCCTGCTGGCTTCTCTAGAGTGTGTCAGGTTTAGTACCTGGTCCTTTTTCATCCATACCATGCAAACAGCAAAATGTCCTCTGGGTATATGAATAATTTTATTTACCTAGCATTTATTCCCTTTGATTGTGTATTTCTATAGAAGATTTTTGAGATAGTATAAATCCAAAGCAAAGAACAAACATTTTTTTTAAAAGGATGTTAATAATCCCTTGAGCTGGTGTTTTTCCTCTTGAACACACAGACAAGCATTTAATTTATACACTGTACATTTGACATAGTTGTATGTCAAGTGCCTGAAATTGTAACATATTTTATCTAATGGGTAAAATCAGTCACACTAAGGGAATTTCAAAGTGAAGGGAATTTGCTATGATAAAACTTACATTAAGAGGTTGTGCAACTTGAGCAAGCACACATTTTTGCTTTCAACTGCAGTTCATACAGTGAGGCATCATTGAGGCTAACATAAAAGGGGTATTTTCCCTCATCCTGTCCCCACTTTTTTAAAAAAAATATTTCATAGTTTTAAATATTTCTAATGTCCTACCTCAAGCTGCATGGTTAATGGCAGTAGCTTCCTAGGCTTGCATGCTGGTGAATTGTTGGCTTATGACAATTGCAAATACATACATACATACATCAATATTGCTGGAAATAAAATATATATTTCATTAATTGTTTCTTACCACTAAAGTTTATCTGTCAGCTATATGCCTGACACATGATTTTCTATACTGAAAAGAATGCAATACACTAGTATGTACAATGGTATAAACATGCACTTTGCAATCTTGCCTCTAAGGTCTTGCAGCTAACCTGAATTCTGGATTAGCATATGTTAGGTTTTAAAAATTGAAAGACGTTATGCCTACTAGCCCAAAATTATTTTTATTAGACATTGAGATAAAAACAGACCAACTTCTTCAGATAATGGAAATTATTAAGTCACTTTGATTCCTTTAGCTTAGACCCAAGCAGCAGCTATGCCTAACAACTTCCAATGCCTCCACTCCACAGCCCCCTCTCACCTCCTCCCAGCAACTCTAAACTAAAAGCAGAATTAAAAAATAGAAACTAAGGCATTAAGATGAGATTAATTTCCCAAACAATAAAACTCTGGAAATGTTGGAAATGGTGATTCATAAGAAGGAGAATTGTCTTTCATTGGCTTATGGTGGTTAATGTTAAAACTGAAGCAGAGCCATTATATCCTGCATAAAATTACAATTGAGTGACTTCTGACCTTTTCTCATCCGGTCCCCAAGTATTCCTCATTCCAACAGTAATAGCATAAGGGGGCAGGGGGAGGAAAGACCTACATTTCTAAGAATTTGCTTCTGGAAAGTATCATTTTAAAGAATTCACTTCCTGGCTCATGGTTTACATGACCTGTCTTCTCTAGTTTTTTCTCTCCCTCACCCCCTCCCAGTCTCCTTTTCATGACAAGCTGTGTTTTAACTGTTGCATTCACTGCTGCTTCCTGCCTCCTTTGCTTTCTATTTTCATATCCATGGGAAAGGAATCTGCTCTGAACTATCAGACCAATATTCCCACCACCACCGCTGAGCTGCAACACCACCACCAGTGACTTAGAGAAGCTCTAGCATATTTAACAAAGTAAAATATATCATAAAATATTAGCTGGGTTAACCTCTATATTGTGTTTTTGGGTATCCCTTGGTTTTTCTAAGCTGCTAATTCCAAGGAAAAACTAGATTTATGTTAAGGTCTAATTTCCCTTTAGGCACAAAAGACATGCTCCTACTCTTAAATAAGGAATTATTTTACTTTTAATAACAATTTGTATTTATTTTATGATCCATTATTTTCATAACCTGCTGCTCCCCCCTGTCCATAAAATTCTCACTTAGAAGTCATATGTATGAAGAGCCAAATTTCCATTATTCTATCAGGAAATGGGAGAATCAAGTTTGAGACAAAAATTGAGGAAAAAAATTAAGTTAGTGCAGTTAAACCTCAGTTTATAAAATCAATACATTGTTAAAACCTTCAGAACAGCACACAAGAGAATCATACTAGTAAATGTGGAAAGGTTCTTTTGCTTTTAGGTAAATAGGATTTCTAAGTAATTTCTCTAGCTTGAGAAAATTTCCAATTAAAACATACTTTCTTTTTAAAAATTACATACTTTCTTCTTAAAAAAGTAATTCAAAAGAAAAAAAACAATTTAGCCTGTCAACTCTATTCATTATATTTTTACATTATCTATACTAACATTTTTTTTTCAAATGAGAGTTCTAAAACATCTGTTTCTAATAGGGTGTGAGAGAGCACAATTAACTCTAGTTTTTCTAGTTTTAATTAAGTGAAAGGAAATGAACTCTTTCTAGTTTTCTTAATATGATCATTCTCTTTATCTCTGTTTCTTATTAACTATTTCTGCTACTATGTGCCTATCTTAACATTTTTCACTCAAATTCTGGAGAAATAATATATGAATGATAGCATGTTACCATTTTCCTTCTTAGGCATAGTTCCCTGTTTAAGACACTACCAGATTTGCTGATCTATGTACCTCTCTTTGGAAAAATGAGCAGTCACACTCTTCATGGGCTGCCCTAGGTTCCCTTTCTTCAGCAATTGTTTCCAGCACTGTAGTTTCCCTTAAAAAATTGAGTGGACATAGGAGTCCGGAAATCCACAGTGGAGATGATGTGGGACTAACTACACATAGTTTTTCTGGGTAAAACACAGGTGTCACTGGGGCAGAAAGTGGTGGATATGACCCAATAGAGACCACATGAAAAGCCATAAAGGCCTCATTTGTCATGATGTACAATCTGAAATTTAACCTAAGCACTATAGGGGAGGTTGCTCTTCACACCCCACATTTGAGATTCATATAAGTGAAAGTGTATTCCTTGAAATGTATGTGTTAAGTAAATAAGTGTCAGGGCCAGGACAAAAGGCCCATTTGTCTTTCTACTAAATTATACTTGTGCCAGTCCTGCAGTATCTACCAACATACGTCGGATATCAATAGTTCTTTTTTATACTTAATTAGTAGATGTTTGCAACTACATTGTTTCACTGAATAGAAGTTTCTTACTTCATTGTTTCTTTTTAGTAAGCAATTTAAGATATTCAAAATTATAGTCACATAACAACTATTATTATTGCATTTTATTCATTTGTTTACTCTTTGCTTATAATTTCTTTCTTTTTAAAAAAATTTCCTTCTTTAACCTATTCTGGATTGATCTAGATGAATGTTTTGTTTTTGTTTTGTTTTCTTCTATATATTTGAAACTCTACATCTATTTCTATTCTACAGGTGGCCACTCAAAATTTAACTTTATTTTTAATGAGCGTATAGAATGTATAAAGTTATGGATCCATACATGCTACAAGATAAGAACTTAAACAAGGTTTTACAAGAACCTCCCCCAAATAGGTTATGTTAAAATCATCTTAAAATTTACTTCCAGGAAATTATTTAAATGTATTTTAATCTTTAATATTATTTTCTTCCTATTAAGCTTTATAGCCTCATCATTAATATGGATTCATAAATTGTATATCTTCGTACTGTATAGAGTAATCCATTTGTAATAATAAAATATCACTGACTTATCTTATGATGTAACTTTGCAAAAAATATGGCAATTGAATTAGAATCCCTAGATCAAACGGTATAAATTTTAGTTAGAATAGATATTACATACTTCCTTGCAAAAAGTAGTTATAGACATGTCATATAAAAGATTTCCCAAATGCTTGCCATCTTTAAAAATATTTTCATCTGTTGACCTGTCATTCATATTTTTATCTTCTGTGTATTGCCTAATCATATCCTTTAAAAGATTTTCAATAACTTTTAAAAATACTGTTGTGCTATAATACATTTTCTCAGGCTATGTCTTATCCTATGTATACTGTCATTTGTCACAGAGAAGTTTTAGTATTAACTTGGTCATAGTACAGTATTAGTAATATGATCATAATATTACTCTTTTTTATTTTTGCCATCTGTTAAAACCATTTTGTTTTTTACCCTGCTACCATGAATACCATGATTACCATGAATATATATATATATATATATATATATATATATATATATATATATTCTATTAGTATATATATATACTATTACCTCTCCAAATGTTGCTTTGTCTTTAGTGTCTTCTCTTCATTGTCAAACTCCTATTATTCCTAAACAATAATATTAGTTTGCCAAGCACCCTAAATTCAACTCTGTTATTTTTTTTCTGATCTAATTTGTGAGGCCAAGCTTATAATGAAAATAATTATATAGTTCAATGTACCTATCAAAAGTGTTTTTAGATACAAAGACTATTGTATTCCCTCTTAACTATGAAAATATCACTAAGAAGGTCATGCACTAAATTGCCATAATAGGAAGGAGGATTATTTACTGCTATAATAGTTGAGATTCTACATCAAAGTAATGATTAGCAATTACTGCCTCTTTGAAGTCTGTACTTAAATTTTATTGACCCTCAGATAACTATTTGGAAGTATCTCATTGGTGATATAATGGCCCCTGTTTCTAAATTCTTAGAGAATAATAGTGTTAACTCTTTGTTATCTATTCTAAAAGAAAGAAAGTGAAGTACCTTATCTAAAATAGTTTGGTTTCTTACATATACAATTGGTTGATCTCTTATTAACATACAAATATTATGTTTTCTGATATGACTTCCTTCCATCCAAGTTTAAATTGGGTTGCATTTCATTGAGAATACACCCATCCCTGTTAGGAGAAAGAATGAAGCCTGGTTGTAGTCTCAAAGGAGAAAGCCATATATGGAAAATGCGCACCAGTAAGGTAGTCAGTGAGGCATTTGCATACATTAAGAAGGGCTGATTCTCCTTCTTGACATAGGCTCTTTCTCTTAAGTTATGCTTCTCCAGACTGTGGATCTCTTCCAAGCTGTGGATTTCTTCCAAGGATATTCTATAGTTCTACCAAGGTTGTATTCTTAGGGTTCCATCATGACTTACCTAGTGTCGTATACAGTTTTATTCATAAAATTTTAAACAGGATAGTACATGTACAGAAGTAAAGTCTTTCTGATTTGTGTATTTAATATTTACAACAGTCCTAAGGGTCAGGCACAACTTTTAGCATCATTTTACAGAGGAAATAACTCACCCAAGATCACATACCTGAAAAGGGATGTGACCCAGATACTTTGCCTACTGATCCCTTCCACGTGACAATTGTGCTATGCTGTTTACCAGTTCCAAATGGTCATCCCACCTTGTGGGAAGATGGCAACTATTCTAGTGAACTTAATAATTTTCCTTCAGTGTAGATATAGATCTAGTCTTTGTGAAATATTCCTGATAAACAATGTATTGGTATGGCTGATAGTATCTTTGTTGTAGAATTATTTTATTATTACTTATTATTTCTAAGACCATTGAAAAAATCTATTATCCAAATTTTTTTTTTTATCCAGAAAAATAAGTTTGGTATTGCCCTTACCTTATGACACCAGAGAAAAACTGATTAGAATATTTATAAATTAATCCATGAAATTAATTAAAAGGGAAATAAATGGTTGTGTTAATGCAATTTCCTCTTTAAAACATGCCAATGTTCACAAAGTAATTGAAAAGATAAAATTGATCTCCCTACCTGATTAAATGTACTCACCACTAGTTGTTCCTATTGCTGCAATATCTAAGGGCTTTTATTTGTCTCTGTTGAGGCTGGAGTCTGATATAAGAAACTCTTCTAGCTAAATGGAAGTAAAACATGTTTTCATACATTCCAAATTCCAGAACTGAATTTCAGCATAAACTCTATGATGAAAACAAGTAACAAATGCTATATGAAATCAATGTGTTTAAAATGACCAATCATAATGTTTGGAGATATGCTTGTCATTATCACATAACTCAAGTTATGTAAAATATTATTTAGATCCCCTAAGAAACATTTCAAAGTGTGGTATGTGTTAGGTTCTCTCATTTCACGAAAGGTATGAGGACTAGAAACATGGTGTGCTTGGCAAATCTGAATTTCACACCCCCATTACCCACTTTTGCATTTAAACTGATATTTACTGGCAGCAGATGGGTAATAGGATGAAAGTTTTCAATACAGTGTGGTGGGCATATATAGTTCCACACACGACATGAGAGAGTACAAAGCAGCATTCTTAATGTGATTAACAAAGAGGCATGGAGTCTGCTATCAATCTTCCTCATTACTGTCATAGCACTTCCCAGGACTGTGAAGAGAAACTTTACAATAGCTGAATGCAGTTACACATACAGATGGGGAAGTGCCATGGGCAGTTTGGCAAAAGTTACTAGTAGTCCATTTTCTTTTTTTTTCTGCCTTGTGAGTCACCATGTCATCTGAGTCTGACATTTTCATCTCAGATGTTCTCCTATCTTAATATTGACAAGGCAAATAAAGACTTGGCTGCGTCATCATTTCATAATCGTATTTGCTGCATTTGAAAAACTTTATTATTGACAATAAGCTTCACTGAGATTAACACTAAATTCCAAGATGAAAATTTATTCTCATCTATTTGGGGCCACATTTTCCCCCTTTGGTCTAGGGAAACCCCTTTCTCAATTTCATTTTTTTCTAATTATAGGAAAAAATGAAGCATATTTCTATCATGAGAGGTTTTTGTGTGTGAATAATGTTCTAATTGATGTATTATTTCAGTAAAAAAAGGTTTGAACAATTCATGTGAGCTACTATTTGTAGTCTTATTAATTATAAAAGACAAAAGATATGGGATCACCATTCCAATTAGTATCTCCACTGAGGAGAGGTTTTTTCCCTTACTTATTGTTAATTCAGTATTTACTAAAAAACAAACAAATAGACAAACAAAAAAAATTTGGCTTTGGGTAGTTATTAATTCCTGGTTTCATCAGAACCAAAATATTAAAGGGATAATTTAAAATGGCTAAGGTTTCTTGAAAAAAGTCTTATAGTAATATTGAATGGATTCCTAGTTCCAATTTGACATAGAAAGAAGATTAAATTAAGAGCTGGATGGAGGGTCTGGTGTTCATTTAGAGAGATAGAAAATGAAAAAAAAAAAAGTGAGTGACAACCAAGATACATTTTTAGGTGACTCAGAGAAGTTGAGGGACACCATTTTATTTAACATTAATTGTAAATATATAGCAAGAATATAGAATACTTTCAGAATGCACATGGAGTTTAGGCTAAAATTAAGGAGACTTGAAAACATTTGAAAGGGAAAATATTAAAACTGGGAAATCCCAGTTAATTTAGTAGCGACGCAAACCTATGTGGGATTTGGTATCTTGGACTTGCAATGTACCCTCTTTTGTTAGCTTTCTCCAGCAGTGATCAGAGATTAGGAAGAAGATTGAGAGATTGAGGGGCAGTTATGATAGAAAGTTAAGATCATGGAGATTCTGAAGTCAAGTAGAAATATGGAAGAAGGTCAAGTCTCTGGGTTGTTGATAAACTGAGGACAAGATTCAGCTTCTGAGAAAAGAGACACCTTAGATTAGTAAGTAGAGATCAGGGAAGGAAATCTTAGAAATCATGATTTTGGAAGAGGGAGAGATTGGAATAGTGATGACACCAAATGTGTGCCTGTTTATACCATTAATATTGTATCATTATCAAAATTCATAGGCACTGAGAAATCAAGGAATTATGAGGTCAGGTTATGAAGACGCCATATTTAAATAACACTGGATCTTTATTTTTGAACATTATACATATTTACAAAGTTTCAGAACTAATTATCAAGTACATGCTTGAATATTAATTTCACTCAAAGGCTATTTTAAGGGAACAAAATTATTCTCAGACTGTTTTTATTTTCATCTGAAGGCAGAAAATCAGCCTACTCCACTCCCTAGTAGAGGAGTCTTCCCAAATTAGGTGTATAGAGATTAACTTACTTTTTTACATAGGAAGGGGCAAGTTTAGGTATTTTAAATGCTTTTTTAAAAATATGAAAGACATCCTACATCCCTCCCTTAAATACATATTTTTCATATCTTGTCTCCTTCCAAAAAATGTTGGCTGCTTTGTTTTTTTTAATCTTCATTAATAACCATTTGCAAAGTAATTTACTCTCTTCATCTCTTTTTTTTTCTTTCTATTTGCTCTGACACTTTAATCCTGCTGACATCTTTCAACACATAATGAAAAACAGCTCTGCCTTTTTCTGGTTTCCTCATTTCTGAATGCTATGGCAACGGATGCTAGTTGACTTAGTAAAACTTGAAAATGTCACATTGCTCTTCATTCTTTTATGAATGTACATTCATGAATACAGCTCAATGCAAAAGCAATTAAAGGCAGTCTTAAAAAGCACCACAACCAAAGTCACTCTCAGATGATATTCCCCAGGTGTTGTATTCAGAGCAAAACATGGCAAGCCATTCCTGATAATAAAAAGACAAATCTTTTTGTCTCAGAATGATTAGCAATCACTTTTAGAAATATTTTTATGAGACACAATGATTTCTATAAATCTTAGTTCCAAATCATTGAATTCACTTAGAATACATTTTTTCCTCCAAAACTAATGAAATCCATTAAAAACTTAAAATGAGTAAGAAACTAATAAACAAATTATTTAACACAAACATAAAATACAACTTAAACCTAATTTCATTGACATGTATGAAACACACAGAGACATACACAGACACACACATCCAATTTTAACTTACCTAGTTTTAACAGGAAGTTATAATACAAAAACATTTTACAATGGTTTCCTGTATAATGGCAAATATTTGATCATCAACAGAGACTGACTTTCTTTATTGAATAATCTACCTCCAAAATAGAATTATAACAACAGTAATACCATCACACACCACTTGACATTGATACGTTCTGGGAGGTGTATAGTTAGGTGTATAGATGTATAGATTTTGTCATTGTGTGAACATAATAGAGTGTTCTTATAGAGACCTAGATGGTATGGCCTACTGCACACCTAGGCTGTATGGTCTAGCCAATTGCTGCGAGGCTATGAGTTTGTACAGCATGTACTGCACAAAACAACATGAGACTAAATCTAGTGCAAGAGAACATGATGCGATCAAGAGAGACCACAAACATTAGATGGATGAGGCTGCTGCCAGGGTAACACAGCATACTGTTTACAGCAAACTTTTTTTTTAATAAATAGAGAGAGTAACTCTGAAATAATGATAAATTGTATAGTATAATAAATAAATAAAACTGTAATATAGTCATTTATTATCATTATCAAGTATCATGTACTGTGGGTGACTGTATATGCTGTACTGACAGTGCAGTGGGTTTGTTTACACCATGCAAATGCCATGTCTGAAAGAAGCAGAAGCAAAATAATGATAAATATGCCCAAGGCTTTCTCACAATTATTATTAATTAATCAAAAGCATAATAAAATGTACTATACAGTTAAAGTTTGGGGAAAGCTACTTTTTTACATAAATAATTTGAGTGTACCAAAGAATGCCATTCTATTGAAAGCCAGCATTAAGTGTCCTTTTGACAATTCCCAAAATTGTTGGTCGAAGGACAGACAAATAGCTTAGAGTGCACCTGTAACAGTAGCTAGAAACATGGAAATTAGTGCAGCTTTAAAATGCAATCATTCTCTGCAGGAAAAGGTCATAAATGAAGTTCATATCCTAGTAAGTGAAATTTAAAATAAACAGTTCAAGCTTCCAAAAAGGATGCATCTTGACCACAGGGTCACACAGAGAACTTACTGGGAAGTTCATTAAAGAGAGTGCCAAGACTCACTCAAGATGTAGTAATGGTGAAAGGTTTAAGAGGGAGAACTCTGAAATAAGACAGATTGGGTTCAAAGCTCAGCTTGGCAAATTTCTACTATGCAAGCTTAGTAAAATGTTAACTTCTGATGTCCTAATTTCTCCATATGTAAGATAGGAATGATAATAGTAACCAACATCATGGGGGTGTTGTGGAAATATATGTGTTAATGGAGTGAAAGAAAATAGATTATTTAGTTGAGCCCCATCAATAAAAATATTGGCAGGCTGTGAAACACTCTGAGGATAGTCAATTAGGGGAGCAGCTGTCAGCACTTGGTATTTCTGATGTTTCCTCAGTAACTCCCCACTAGCTTGCAGAGTAACACAGAAAAACATCTATTAGATTGCACTGAATGCATTTCAAAAGGTATACCAACATCAGAAAGTATGAAGAGAAAATGGATTTGTCCATATAGAACTAAATATGAATGGCTAAGATACCATAATCAAGATTGGGAAAAAAAAATGAAACATTAGAAAGGAGAATTTGCAATAAATAAGATAAAGAAGTTTGAACATCCTTAGTATATAAATCACATAAGTCAGTAAAAATAAAAATAAAGAGATGAGCAAATACTTCATAAAATCTGGAATACAAATGAGCAAAAAGATATAAAAGTATTTCAACTTTATCATGAACCAAAAGTAAACATTAAACTCACTAATAAGCATTCATTAAAAATTACAGGAGATTTGACTTTAGGTGGTGAACACACAATGCAATATACAGATAATGTATTATAGAAATATACACTTTAAACCTATGTAATTATATTAGCCAAAGTCACCCCAATACATTTAATTAAAAAAGAATGTCCTTCCCATATTTTTTTAATCTTTCTAATTAGTAAAGCAACCTTTGACACTCAAAAAGAAAAAAAAATTAAAAATGGCAGAATTTTGAGACTAAGAACCAATAGAAAGGAAGCTATATAAGTCATTCTCATAGCTTGTTAGCAGAAATGTAGAACTGATATAAACTTTCTAAATATCAACATGATAAAATAAAAACTCAAAAATGTGTGTTGAGGTATTCTATTATTAAAATTTACAGTTAGAAAATCTCCAACTTTACAATGTTTTTTACTATGTTGATACTTTGGAAAGAAGTAAACAAAATAAGAATACTTCAGGATAGGACTAATTAAATATATTGAAGAAAATTCACACAATGAAATATCTGTTACCTTTAAAATAATTATGTAAATCTGTATTTATTGGCATAGAAAGGAACGTGTGATTTAGTGTTAAGTGCACAAAGCAGGTATAACTGTGTAATATTTTTCTTTACACCACATAGAAATTGACAAATAAGACAAAAAGGTAGAAAGGAAAGAGGAAAAGGGGAGACAGAAAAAAGTAGATAAATGGACATTAAAATTAGATTGAGTAGATACACATGATTTATTTTTTCTTCACTATACTTTCGTTTATTTTCAATACTTTTAATGGGAACATATTTACATATTTGGCTAAAAATAAAACCATTTCCATTAACATATATTCAACAGCCTTTCTGGGTAAAATAATCCTCTAGATTGGAACATAGCAGCTGCGCCCAAAGAGTCTCAATGTGGTTGCTGAAAAGTAACAGAACAGTGTTTACCTCCTTTCATCTATGAGGCAGTGATTCTTTAAAACACAGTCTAAGATGGTTCATCTTCCTGGAGTGTCATTTTGCTCAAGGATTTGGAAGAATAAATGATTTTTTTTTTTTTTGCTGTTAAAATGTTTTTGGAATATAGAAGCATCTTGTCTCAAAAAATACATGCTACTGATTTTTTTCCCAATGCATTCATTAGCATGACTTAGGAAAAAAACACACCAATGGTGTGTACTCTTTGAAAATTCATATTTTAGACACATTGATAATGACAATGGAATTAATTTTAAATGCCTGCTTTTCTACACAAATGCATGCTTGCTTAGGTAAATATATATTGCTAAGGCAAGTTTTTAAAGCAGGCTCAAATGATCAATTTCTCTCATGAAGAAACAATTAGAAACAAAACCACAAATGTTTTTTTAAAAAACTGGCTTAACATAACTGAAAAGATTTTAATGGAAAGAAGTTCAGAAAATTTTTACATTTATTGGATTTTATTATCAGGGCTAAACTATTTTTGCAAGTAGCAACAAACTGCAGAAAATTAAGTTTACAAATGGATAAAGAAAGTTGATTGCGGAGCAGATGAATTATTTGGGATGCTTAATTTACTTACATATTTACAAAATATACAATTATTAGCCATCTTTATCCACAGAGAAAGTGTTTTGACAAGTATTTCCCTGAAAGAAGAAAACAGGTGGAGTGACTGTGTAATATTTTTCTTTACCCCATAGAAATTGAGAAATAAGATCAGAGAGTATTTTCATGTGCCAAACAATTTTCAACACCCTTTCTTTTAACAACTTTTCCACTTTGAAACCAATTTCACTAGTTTTTTCACAACCTCTCTGAAAGCTACAATAAATAGTTAGTAGACAAAATGATACATTAATGTCGATGTTGGGATTCAGTACTTTAAGATCCTATCTGAATCATGTTTGTCAGGGTACTATTCATGAGACCTTTGTTGGATGATTTAGGAAGTGTGTGTTGAATAAATAAACTGCTCTAATCATCCCACTCCTCAACCCTGGTCCCTCTCACCTTGAGCTTCCAGTAGAGGTTAGAAGACCTCATTTGCGTCAACTTTCTTACTGCTCCACATGCAATTTGGCTAAGTTGCTCCCCTTTACTTTGCAGAATGTTATATAAATAATTTATAATCAGGAATACTATTAAACTGAGGATCAGTATGAGGTTCCTTAAAGAAAGTATATATTTTGTGTGTGTTCTCTGACACCTTGTTCCTTTCTGTGTCACAGTGAGCACAGTGGCTAAAGTCATGTTATAAGTGTAAACCCTAAATCTTTCTGTTCTCTCCCACAGATACTGTTTTCTCCCACATCTTTTTGTTTGTTTGTTTGTTTGTTTGTTTTTGCCTTTTCCTAGACTAATCATTTTACTACTTGACTTAAAATTCAAAAGATCTAACAATCTGTGACTTTAGGCAATTCATTTAATGATGTTAGTTATCTGTATCAGTAAATGAAGAATTAGTGTGGCTAGATTATAGAGTTCTTAAGACAATGAAGTTGAATAATGTACTCAAAAATACTTCATAAATTATAACCATCAAAATAAGTTGGCAATATCATGTGTTTTCTGCGTTTGCAGTTTTGTTTTATTCTGTGATCTAAGTATTATTTTTATAGACTTTTATACTTTTGTTGTATAACACCTTATATTAAAAGCTATTCCCTATTTTACTCATATATGAGACTGTAGGCAGGATATGACACTTCATTCAGAAGTACTGAATAAAACAATACCACTGTTGTCTAGTTCTGGTTTTTCACTTTAGTAAGTTGCTTATTGAGAAGAATGATTTCACATGAAAAATGACTAGACTTTTATCAGTTATGCTTCCACAAAGATTATTTAAAAAGCAGTCCTTTAAAAGATGATGTGGGTTATTTATAACTTCCCATATTCCTTTCGCCGTAATGCCAACACAATATATGATATTTTATAACCCCTGTAATTTCCATTACCAGTCTGCAACTCTGCATTTCTTTCTTTGTTGACTCATATATTTGCAAATTATTTATTCATCCCAAGATATATCCATGCAATTGGAAGAAAAGAATAATGTCAAGGCTGAACATGAGTAAAAGTGACTCCATAAAAGGCACATAAATCTCTTCTTTTTCTCCCCATGTCTTGAAATAGTACCAAAATTTTAGAATAACTTTTGCAAATACCTAAAGATGATTTCTATGAGTGAAGAGTCTACTTTCTTTTCTACCTTTCTAATTCCACTTCATCCTCAATTCCAAGGATGGTTTAGCTATGCTGTAAATGTTTCATCATTTTTTGAGATTTCCCATGGAAGATGGGATTCTTCTCATTCAGATTTTTATTTGTTTTTGTAAACTTAGTATTTCACATGAATTTCTTTTGAGGAGAACATATTAGGATGTCTTCTTTCAAGAATATTGTTTCTCTAAACTTCCTTAGCTTTTATCTTGTTTGTTTCTTCCTAAAACAACTGGTTTCATTTGAATAGTTCAAAGTACTATCCATGCCATTAAAGGTCACCATCCTCCAACATATTTCCTTGAGAACTTTCCAGTTTCAAATATTGTGTTTATAAGGCTATAATTGACTTTCTAAAATTAATAATGCTATTATACTATTTAGTAACAGAGCATTCAAGGAACACTGGGATCAAGGATTGTTTCTGTGCCTAAGGTATTCTGTGGCAGTAAGAATCTGTCTGCACACTGACATTGACCTGACTCTGCAACACAAATGAATTAGTCTAACTTGCTGTTTATTATCTTCGTAAAAGAGGGCTATATATTTGCTAGCAAAAGCACTAGCCCGTATTTGACTATTCTTAGCATTGAGATGACCTCCCTGCATGAAGCTAACATAATTTTCCAGTCACAGATGCCGTCTACATGTTCATATATGCATGCCTAAATCAAACCCATTTCCTAATTTGTTATGAACCACCGATATATAGGTGAGCAGAACAGAATTTCAGGATACTAGCCATCTATAAATATTAACGGAGACAACGTATATCATAAACTTTCCAGCAGTGAGAATCACAAAAATAAAGGCCTGAAAGACAGTGGGTTTCACACAGAATATAAAAATATTGTGTATTGTTGGGCGGACAAAAAAGAGGGAGAACATTAGATTTAATCTAACAGTTATGCGGTAGCTCCCATGCACAAGACATTTGATAAGAAAATAAAGTGAGTGTAAGATAATGAAGATACGGCCTCTGCTCCTGAGAAACGTATGGGGAGATAAAGAGGTAATCAATCCATAAAATTTCACCTTGTACCACAATGAAATCTACCACAGAGTTGCTAAACAAGTGAAACAAAAGCAGGGAATGGGGAAAATATATATATATATATATTACTTACAACAGTGATTTTCAACATTTTTCCCTTTATGGCACACACACTAATTACTAAAATTCTATAGCACACCAAAAAAAAAATCTATTTTTGCTGATCTGACAAAAATAATAGGTATAATTCTAATTCATTCGCACTGGAGGGCTATTGCTGTGTTGGCTGTTGTCATTTTTTGAAATTTGAGAAGCCAAGGGAAAAGAGGTCAGAGCCCCTGACTATAGTCAGATATTACATGTTTTAAAACTTCTTGCAACACATCGGTTTAAAATTGCTTACTTACAGAATCAGGAAAGTCTGAAGACTTGTGCACAGATGAGATTCCCACCAGCAGAGGTGGAAAAGATAGACTTTTTAAAGACAATAGTATGAAGACAGGAACAGAACTGACAACATACAGTGAGCATTTAGGAATGATGAGAAATCATGAGTGCTTTAGAAAATGGTATGTAAATGACAGGAGTTTCTGATCAGATTATAAGGAAAAACTTCAATAATATTCGATGATAATGTATGAATTTGTATTCAAACATTTTTTAAAACAGGAAAGTTAATGGTCAGAATTATGCTACAAAAATCCCATTCTAGGGCCCAAAGGTGGATTGAGTGAAACACTGTGAAAAAGGAATGCATTCAAGACACAATTATAATAATCTAAATGAGACATAATGAACCCCAGCCAGTTTGGCTCAGTGGATAGAGCATGGGCCTGCAGACTGAAGGGCCCTGGGTTCAATTCCAGTCAAGGGCATGTGCCTATGTTAGCTTCAATCCTAAGTGTGGGGCATGCAGAAGATGGCCAATCAAGGATTCTCTCTCATCATTGATGTTTCTGTCTCTCTCCCTCTCCCTTCCTTTCTGAAATCAATAAAAATATTTTTTTTTTAGAAAAAGAGACATAATGACAACTTTAATAAGAAAAATAGCAGGTTGCACTGCAGTTACACATGTTAAACTTGACACATTATTTAACTACCTTTTTAGACACCATTGATATGATAGTAAAGAAATTTTTAAAAAAATCTAAATCAATAAGGTCAATGATATTGCTAGAGAAGACAATATATATTTTGACAGATACCTGGCAGATGGAAGATGGCTTTACAACCAAAAGGTTAATGAAGGAGGGATAGCATGAATCTGGAAGTGAATATAAAGAAGAGAAGATTTCTCTCCTCAACCATGCACAGAATTCAGGTCACAACGTTTCCAGTGTATGGCATGAATATTGGAATTTAATTTCTAAACAATACCGAAATAGAAAGGTTTAGAATTTAGGAACATTAGGTTTGTGAGGGAGTAATGTTGAAAAGCAGGCCAATAACAAAATGGGTTAATTGGAGGGCCATCCATGCAGTATAAATTAATGGGAATGGCTAGAGAAATTACAGACATTTAAAATTAGGTAAAATACTTAAATGACCAATTCAGGAAGTCTAATACCCAAGTAATTGAGATGTGCAGAAAGAGATACCAGAGCAAACAGAAGGAGGAAATTATCAAAGACACAACACAGGAAAATTTTCCATAATTGAAAAAAATGAGTGTTCATAGTAAAATAGCCCATGTTCAGACACACATGAAATTACCAACATGAGGAGCAAAACATCAATATTTTGAAGGATAAAGGGAAAAGAGATAAAGAATAAATAAGTACTCTAAAATCTTCCCAAGATTAATAGTAGTATAGGACACAAATAAAAGAATAAGAAAAAAATGCCATTGAACTTCTCAATAATGAGAATCTATCAAGAGAACAGAGCTAGTGGGCTATAGGACTAAGGGAAAGTTGTGTATGTGAGAAACCTGTGAAGGGTAGTTGAGTCAACCAACTGAAACCATACTAGAACAGCATGTCCCAAGCTAACCTAGAAAGATAACATCACTATATGAATAAACTTAGCCAAGGTCAATCAAGTTCCCTCAGCAGATGTCCTAGCCAACCTAGAGCCTAAAGAAAAATTTTAATTTTCATACACACACACACACACACACACACACAGAGAGAAAGAGAGAGAGAGACTAAAATGGGTTAGTCTATGGGGAGTGGAACTGAGAGGTGCATTGAGTAAGTTTTCTTTCATTATAGACTTTTAGTAGTAATTGACTTATTTTAAAATCATGGGCATGCTTAAAATTTTTGAAATGATAGACAGGGGTCTACATAGATAGTTTTATGCCAATATAGTTTTACTGTTTCAGCTGTTGCTATTTTGTTTGATTTCAATGAGAGAGGAAAAGTAAAAGTCTACAAATATGCTTGGTTTGGGTTGGGGGGGGTGAATATTAATTCTGTTTACTGTGCTGAAAACATAAGCGTCTAGAATAATAAGTAGCTGACAGGAACCTGGCATTCTCAGGAAGAAGGACAGTTTTCTGTTAGGGCACACTGGAATTGATTTAGTTTGTTTTCTAAGGAACAGAGCTTCCTGGAAAGAGCACAGATCATTGTGGGTAGGGGAGTTTTGGAGACAAAAGTTGACCGTAAGGACTGTTTTTTTGCCTTTGACTGAGTAACGAGGCATGAAAGGTCTGGATCAACTTAACTGCCTTTCCAACCCTGAACCCATCTCTGTTTAAAGTATTTTTA
This sequence comes from Plecotus auritus, assembly GCF_963455305.1. Lineage (NCBI taxonomy): Eukaryota > Metazoa > Chordata > Mammalia > Chiroptera > Vespertilionidae > Plecotus > Plecotus auritus. The sequence continues at coordinate 50,375,088 of NC_137773.1, read as the reverse complement.
GGTGTGAGAATTGAAAACCCTAGATTTTTCTGGGCCTGAACTTCTGCAGAAATTTTACAGAGAAAGAGCCTACCATGAATGTTAGCCCAGGCTAATGTCAGTGTCGCCTACACTGAAATATATGATGCTGAATTAATAAGCTGGTGTCTGTGCATGAATGCGAGGCTTACAGCTGCAATTCAAGGAAAATGCTTCTTTTAGATGGCGAAAATAGATGCCTTCCCTTTATCTGAGGCGTATATGGGAAGAAAATGCATGATTAGAAAATGAAACGTATCATTTAAAAAAAAAACACGAAGTTAGGTTTAAAAATCTCATTTAAACACTGGATAAAACTTTTAAGTATAGTGTGATGTAAATGTGCCCAAGTAAATCACTATGCTTTGATGGAGCAGAGATTATAATTTAAAGTAAACTCATTTCTTAATCCCTTCACCGTTTTCAGATTAAGCAAACAAAAACAAAAACAAAAAACCTCTTAGACACAGACAACAGTGTGGTGATTACCAGAGGGAAAAAGGAAGTCGGGAGGCATAGCCGGGGGGTAAATGATGATGGAAGGAGACTTGGCTTGGGCTGGTGAACACACAATACAGGAAGTCTAATACCCAAGTAATTGAGATGTGCAGAAAGAGATACCAGAGCAAACAGAAGGAGGAAATTATCAAAGACACAACACAGGAAAATTTTCCATAGTTGAAAAAAATGAGAGTTCATAGTAAAATAGCCCATGTTCAGACACACATGAAATTACCAACATGAGGAGCACAACATCAATATTTTGAAGGATAAAGGGAAAAGAGATAAAGAATAAATAAGTACTCTAAAATCATGTATTATAGAATTGTACACCTGAAACCTATATAATTTATTATAGAATGATGTATTATAGAATGATGTATTATAGAATGATGTATTATAGAATTGTACACCTGAAACCTATATAATTTTATTAATCAATATCACCCAAATAAATTCAATAAAAATTAAAAATAAACCCATTTCTCCTTCTGTAGGAAAGAGATATTACACAAGAGATAAATAAGCTAATAACACAGTCATTAAGTGAGAATAAAATGTTCAATGATTCTGTATTGAGAATATATTGACAATAACTTCAAGTGTATCAGCCCCTCATAATCTCCTGCACCACCCCAGACACATAAAGAAGGCTTCCATCTCAGTAAGCATAGGAGCATACAAGCTCAAGACAAATCGGTTAATTTCCACTGTCCACATTCCCACCCAGAGTCCTTACATAGACATTGCTGAATAAAAAGAGTGATTTATCTGCCCACTCATTTTAAATCACACCATGAGCACTCCATCCTGTATGCATGTGAGTATGCTTGTTTGTATTAAAAACCACTACTAATCTGTTTCGTTTTTTATTAACCCATATTTGATAGTACAATTTCTGTAATTCAAATTGATCTTCTGTAAATACTTAAACTAGCTAATGCTCTTCAACAACTGACACTTTGGCAATATATCATCTAGTTACACAAAGAGCAATGAGTGATTGTACCACTTGTAACATATTAAGTGCTAGCCTGTGATTTCCTATGAGAGCAATGTAGAAAACCATGGATATTTGTTTTCCTAGTAAGACATTTGATGAGATCCTTATTCCTGCAAGTTACAGTGGATGCCACAGGCTGAAGTCAACTAATGTTTATTATTCCGTATTGTGAGAAAATAAAAGATGATCGCTGTTACTATATGTAATTCTATATACATACATTAAAGGCAGAATTGAAAGTATTATTCTTCTTTTGCTGTAATAATGTTGAAAAATTATGACCATAAGAACTCAGGATGAAGGTAAAAAACATCAGGTCTGAGTATATATGAAAGTGCAGAACCAATAATTTCTGTCAATGAGATTGGAAAAATTAAAAGGAAACAGGACTTTTTTGGGCTAACAGTTATTTATGGATGTAGAATATGTACAGAGAGAAGGTAACCCATTATCCAATCGCATGACCTGAGCAGAGTTAAGAAGCCACAGATGATGCAGGACACATATCAAACCATCAAAACTAACATAAAAATTATATAAATTTTGCACTAGCCGGCTTGGCTCAGTGGATAGAGCGTCAGCCTGTGGACTGAAGGGTCCCAGGTTCGATTCTGGCCAAGGGCACATGCTGGGTTGCGGGCTCGATCCCCAGTAGGGGGCGTGCAGGAGGCAGCCGATCAATGATTCTTTCATCATTGACGTTTCTATCTCTCTCTCCTTCTCCCTTCCTCTCTGAAATCAATAAAGAAATACATTTTAAAAAATTTTCTAAATTTTAATATAAAACATAAAAGTGAAAAGTCGTAATGTTTTATTTTTGCTTCTGAGATCAGAATAATACACCAATCTCAACCTGGCTTAAAATATACCTGAATTTAACATGACGTTTCCATGAGTATGCTGGAAATTCTTGGTTTTGCCTCATTAAGTGTATGGCCATGAAGCATAAGTGAATCATTACATCATTGTGTAAAAGACCTTCTCAAGATCCTTATAGTTTTGTACATTTATCATCCTGGATATAATCACAATCGTTGGATATTTCCAGCTCTGGATTTTCAAACTTTAAATGTATAAGAGCTGTTGATACGGTGTTGTTTAGTCACTCTCTATTTCTAGTGATCTATTAAAGAGTTGAGCAGGAGAACCCATAATAACACATGGCTTACTAGTTTTACTTTTGGACTTGGTGGCCCTTCTTAATTATACTCATATTTTCTTTTCAAGGACTAATTACAATTACTTTAAAAATTGGCATGGGTGGATGAAGGAACCACCATTGAGTGGTGTTGCCTGGCATATTTAGAACTTGTCATCAGTGAATATGGTACCATATATATATATATATATATATATATATATATATATATATATTCCTATTTTGGGAAAAAAGAAAAAGTAAAAACTCATAGGATCTGATATGATAACGGGAGTGAAATAATGATGACAATCATGGGGAAAGTGGCAGAAATATCACACAAGGAATTTTCAAAAGCACTAATTTATACTCTGAAATACTAGTTCTTATCACACTATTTAAAAGTATCCAGATGTGCCCTTATCATTGAGAATGCCATCTGACATTCATATTAGGAATTCTTGACTCTCTCTGCCCTGTTCTACATATATTTAGATGAAATGACTATGAGCTGTGTGAACTACAAAACATCCATGTTCACAAAGAGTTCAATCACAGAGGAGGAAATTTGCCAATTCTTCTAAGCTTGAACAACTTAAGGTCAAAAGAAAAAGCTGAAGGAACTATATTATGAGATTATTTTATTAAAAAGAAAATAAACTATCATTGTTTAGCCTTTAAAGCTTTGATGACACCCACTCTCTTTCACTTCCTTGCAATAATTTGGCTTTCTTTAGTTTTTATCTATTCTAGCTTTCCCACAGTTCAACACTGACAATCCTGATGATTAAACCATGGTTAAAATGTGGAGGTTTTCATGATGTACATGGATGTACCATTCTTCCTTTTAACCAAGATTTACTTGATATTTTCAATCATGGGGTATGGATAGATGGAGATTTTAAAATATTGTATCATTAGTTTCTTTTGTATCAAAGAGGTTGCATTCACCAACACATTTTCATAAGGTAAAAAAAATAAGCAAGCCCACATAAGAGAGAGGAAAGTCTGCTAGGTCAGGCCATAAAAGAACACTTTAATGATTCATCAGAAATTGGAAACTGGTCTTTCTCTGACAGTCTGAGGATTTATCATTCTCCAGGATTAATTAAGTTTCTGTACAGAAAAGATAAAACTGACAACACAAGAATCTGGAAAACTAGTTTAAAATTTGTTTTCAAACTTGCTTTTCTTTTCCTATCATGCTCTCAAACTGTATTTCTCCTGCTGTAGTTGACTTAATGCAAACTTAATGGACAGCATGGAGCACAATATGTCTTCACAATAACAGTGTTTACAGAACAAATTGCTCCATTTCTGCTGCTGGAAATCAAAGTTCAGAAGGATTCTGAGCATTAGGAAACGTACAAAGTGAAGGCACTTTTAAATATTCAGGGTGCTTTTGCTATGTATTAAGTAATCTCATGATTTTTCTCATTTTCTCACTAATTCTTTTCTAGTCCACATATTTCTGAGTACCCCAACAGACCAATTAAAAATATATTGAGATATGTACAGATATGTTCATTTAGAAAAAATACAAGTGATAACTATTTAAATTATCAGATGCTTTTTGTATCCTTCAAATTGCCTTCATAATGAGTATAATCCTATATAATAAAAGCCTAATATGCAAGTTGTCCCCTCAACCAGGAGTTCCACTGGGAATTCGACTGCTCACTATGATGTGTGCTGACCACCAGGGGGCGGTGTGGAACATGGTGGGCATCAGTGACGAGGCAATGCCGGCCCCAGTGCACTTCCGGGTGAGCCTGGCTGCAGCCTCTGGGACTGCAGGGGCCAGTCAGGCTCTCCGTGAGTTTGTGCAAGAGCTGGTCTATGAGGCTGGGAGAGAGCGTGCTGCCCGCCTGGCTTCTGTGGTGCTGCTGGGCGGCCCAGAGGCCCACGCTGTGCCCTGGCCTGTGGTGGCCAGCTGCACTCACTGCATCTCCGCGTGGGGACTTGGGCACCATGACTCAGGTGGAGGGGAGCGCAGAGGGTCCGGGGCCCAGGTGCTACCCAGGGCCCAGAGGACAGCTGGGACCTGCCCTTTCATGCCAGATGCTCACACATTGATCGCAGGCCAGGCCTAGGGACCGCACCCATGCACAAATTTTGTACACCAGGCCTCTAGTATCTAAATAACCTTTAAAATAATTTCAGTATTGAGTGTTTTATATTAATAACACTTTAGAAACTATAAGCCAACAGAGTAAAAATGATCAATGCTATTATTATAATATTGTCTATCTAAGCTCTTTACCATAGAGCAAGTATAATGAATAGATTTAAGGTAATGTAACAACAGTGTTGTTTCCTATGGTGCTAGGTTAAAATGGAATGTAAGGCTGTTTTTTTCTTTAATGAATGAATGCAAAGATTGATAAGCAATACCTACTATGGGAGAGAAGTAATAGCACTTCTTCAGATTTGTCATTTCTGATTAAAGTTATGCTTACAGTGATTTATTATATGGAAAGTAAATTATATGTGATCAGTTTCTACTAAAAATATTTCTATATTGGCCACAATATTTTCACTGGTGCTTTTCTCTGTGCCTTCAAATATTTGTTGTTTCAATTCAATAGAAAACTTCATTCACCTGTACCCGTGGCTCTATTCTGGTAATTTTTTGTTTGTTTGTTTGCTTGCTTGTTTTAAGGGAGAATTTCGGGTAGACATTTTATTGACACGTTACTAGTACATTGAGTAACTATCACATTGAGTAACAATGACTCATGGGATGTGATCATAATGTGACTCAACTTTTGTCACCCACTGTGTCTTTATATTGGCCTGGTGGGATTGTTTTATCTTTTTTAAAACTTTATTTTTAATGTTAACAGTATTATCCTGGTAGTTTTTATTACCTGGAACCACTCTACCTTCAAAAAAAATGCAATGCCTCCATCTCAACCATTCTCTACAGCTCTCCATCAGTCATTCCTCTTGGATTTCATGAAGAATCTACACTTGGATTGCCATGTTTTACCCCACTGATTGGCCCTCTGTGAAAGTCATGCTTAGGTCCTACGATCTCTCATTTGAAACAGACTACATTACAGAGAATACAGGCTAACTGGAAGGTCAGCTTCCTTCCCCAACATTCTGTCTCTTCCCCCAATTTCAACATTTTGTTTCTTTGTACCCATGCTTACATCTTGCTCTGCCAAACCAGAGAGAACAATACATCCATCTTATTCTCCACAGCCTGTTTTCTAACTGTGCTTTCGATCCCATCTCCTCCTGCTTCTTCGTGACCTGTTGCATAAATTTCCTACTCAGCCTTGTCTCCATTTCTACCATCATCTTGTTCTCAGCAAATAAACATTCTCAAATGGACTACCTCTTAAAAACCATAGCCACAACCACAGAAATAGCTCCCTAGACTTTAAATGTTATTCTAGTTATAGGCCTGTCTCCTACCCTCCTTTCTCAGGCAAACTTTTCCAAAGTGGAGTTTGTATTCTCTGATTCGCAAAAGAGTCAGTCCATCATCATGTGGACAATAATGAGCCTGGAAGTCAGTGTGGGATGAAATCCTGTGCAACCAATTCCGTGTCATATAATACTGCATTGGCAAGTTATATAAACTGTCTTTGAAAGTTTCTATAGCTATAAAAGGAGATAACACATGCTTAATTAGGATTGTGAGAACCAAATTATTTAAATTATGTAAGGATTTCAGTATACACAAAAGATGGCTTTTGTATTGAGTTTATTCTTCTTTATTTTTTCCACATCTTTTGTCCATTACTAGTAATGCCTTCGGTCAGACTGCCAACATTTCCCACCTAGATTATTCAACAACTTCCTAGTTTCTATTATTGCCTACAATCAACTGGTTCTAACCCAGGGGTGGGCAAACTTTTTGACTCGAGGGCCACAATGGGTTCTTAAACTGGACCGGAGGGCCAGAATAAAAGCATGGATGGAGTGTTTGTGTGAACTAATATAAATTCAAAGTAAAGGAGCGGAGGGGAGAGCAAGAGAACCGGATAGAACAGCCGGATCCGGCCCGCGGGCCGTAGTTTGCCCACAGCTGTAACCTGTTTCTTCACCCAACTACCAACATGTTTATTAGTTTCAAAATAAATCTTCCTTGTTACCAACCTGGTGAGCATTTTGAAAGGATTCTCATTACCAAGCAGGATCTTTGGGCAATTTTTATAAAACACTGCATTACAGGTTGGATTCTCATCTATTCTGCATAAGGCCCATTATTGTTGGCCACATGATGTTGCACCATACTGAACTTCTACTGAAGTTTCCAAACATGGAACTTTCTCTTGTTGCATTGCCTTTATAGGTGACTCTCCAGCTAGTGATTGGTGAAAATCAGGTTTCTCCTCTACTAGTAATCCTAATGGTATTATACACATTTAGATATTGGGTAAATATTCTGGAAATGGCAACATCTTTATGTTACTTTTGTCTCAGATAGTTTTATAAGGTGACGTGTGTATTTTGGAGAATACTGGTGATGTAAAAAAAATATAGAGACACAGTTCCCAAATAGTCACTATAAATGGGTACAAATCAAGAATGAAATCATTACTAAATTTTATATTCTTAATCAAAACATTTTTACAAAACCATCATCTCTTTCACCAAAGCTGACACTTTATAATTCTCTCACAATTCTGATTTTCTCATGAGATTTTGAGTACTTGCTGCTTACAGTTAATAATCTGGGTGTGTGTTAGGAGATTCTTTCTAGAATTTCCCCCTATTCTCTTTCTCCTGTAGAGGCTAAGGAAGGGTGGAGGCTTGTGAAAAAACAAATAAACAAACAAAAAAAAACTAATGGAGAATTGAATGCTACTAAATACTAGTAGTTTCTATGTATTGAATAAAGGATTGGGTCAATTTTCAGTTCCCTGAATGTAAATCTCTCCTTCAATTAAAAAAAAAAAAATCAGTTGAAAGAAATGTATGGAGTCCCAATAAATAATGCAAGTTTACATGATAGGACCTGAAATCCTGTCATTTATCAAATGGAGGGGATAAAACACAAAACCTATAGCTTTTTTTCTTTGAAAAATGCTTTGGCTTCAATTATTTAACTAGGCCATACTTAAGTTGGACATATAAAGTTGTGAATGTAGTTTCCATAAATCATCCTTAGGAAGCAATCTTTTTACCTCACTCTCACAGCCCTTGCCTAAGGGAATAAAAACATAGCTACAAGTCATTCTCCCCCTTGTCCATTTTAAGTACCAGGTATGGTCATTACCTTACCAGTCTTTCTGTCATTTACAGGCGTCTTGGCCTCCATTTTATTAAGCTGTCAGTGTCAGGCTAAAAGGAACTGTTCCTTATCTGAGCTGATAGATAGCAGGGGAGCTCATTCCCTGGTGTCTGCATCATTCAGTGAGAAAGCAAGATTGGGAAACAGATTTATAAGAATACATGGATGCACTTAATTAGGAAAGACAGTTTCAGAGCAATGACATGCTTTTTTCCCCTTTGATGCACACTCCACTGATATGTCAAATACACTGTATTAAAGCTTCGCAAGTTTGGAAGCTTTTCCAACTCCTTTGTTATTTTTTGTTGCTGTCGTTCTTTTCATTTTCCCTTTTTTTTGTTTGTTTGTTTCTATTTTCTCTGAATAAGGAATGTCCTTTCTAGATTGCTGTGTGGGGAAGAAGATTATGAATGACTAGAGGCCTGGTGCATGGATTCGTGTACCGGTGGGGTCCCTGGGCCTGGCCTGCAGGGATCGGGCTGAAACCGGCTCTCCAACATCTCCCATGGGGTCCCAGATTGCGAGAGGGCAGATCTCGGTGACACACACCAGAATCGGGCTCCCTCCTCTCTGGTTCTGGGTACATCACCTGAGAACCACAGCTGCCAAGTCACTGCAGCTCGGTAGCTCCTGTGTTGAGTGTCTGCTCCCTGGTGGTCATTGCTTGTCATAGCTACTGGTCGGACAGTAGAGCTGTTGGACAGTCACTTAGGCTTTTATGTATATAGATAGATAGATAGTTTCTCCTCTTACATCCCCTAATTATTAAAAGAGAAACACAAAGGAAAACCTTACACAAAGGCAAGTCTCTCCATCACAACAGAACAGCCACATCTATCAATGAAGAGTGAACCTGCAAGAAGGTAAATGCTTTGAAAATCATTCTAAAAGTGAACTGACTTACTTGGAGGAAATGAAAATAAGTTCAGTAGCTTTATGCTTTTTTTAAAAAAAATATTTTTATTGATTTCAGAGAGGAAGGGAGAGGGAGAGAGAGATAGAAGCATCAATGATGAGAATCACTGATTGGTTGCCTCCTGCACACCCCACGGCGGGGTGGGGGAAACAAGCCTTCAACCTGGGCATGTGCCCCAACCTGATCCTGTAACCTCCTGGTTCATAGGTTGAAGCTCCACCACTGAGCAACTCCCACTGGGCAGTAGCTTTATGTTTTAATCTTTATAGGTAGCATAATTAACGAATGTGATCCATGATACGCTGTAACTATTATTACCTGAGTCCACAAGTTCTGTCCAAGTATTAGGGTTAATCAATCCTTAGACATAATGAGACAATTAATGGTCTATTTCCAGATTTCATTCAGCAGATATATTTTCCTAACTAAAATCAAACTAGATAATATATTTCTGTTTGGTGTCTAGGAATTTTTTTTGTCCACCATTCCCTTTAATATATGGACCTTTTAAAAGTCCAGAAAGAGTGCATGTAGCCGGTTTGCCATTTTCCACCATGAAGCACTATTCAATGGAAAGGAGCACAGAATGAAAGCACTGAGTCGGCTGTTGGGCTGATAATGGCCTTCCTGGGCTATCCATTGTAGACCCAATTCGTGTTGAAATACTGAAACAACTGTCATGAAGTTCACCACGCCTGCCTCCCCATAACTTCTCTGTACAACAAGCACATTCATTCTGAAACACCTATTTGGTGTCCATCATGGTCTAGGAATGTGGGAGGTGCTCAAAGCACACTGGTGAGTAGCCCCAAGCTTACCCCACCTTTATGAACCTTACAGTTTAATTTGGGATGCAAAAATATGTAGGTTATTACAAAATGAAGTGGAAATTATGTGATTGGTAATATGATAATGATATCTATAGATCGATATGGAATATATATGTAAATAATACCTCATTTTGTGCTAAAATTTCTGAAAAATTTCCTGAAAAAAAAAAGAGCTTTGTATGATTAGATTGCTAAGTGATAAATATGAATTAGGGAAGTGAAGCAGTAAAACACACAAAAAGAACCAAAGACATGGCTGAAAAGTAAATATCACATGACTGTATGTTACTGTGCTAAGCACACTGCAGTGTTTCTATATTTATTCATCACAGTAGTCCCGTACAGTAAGAATTCTTAAATCCTGTTTCAGGCAAGAACACTAAGACTCAGAGGCAGAGTATCTGTGGTCACACAGCTAAAAAGCAAAATATTCAGCTGATAAATAGATCTCTCCCTCATTTGATTGTAATTTCCAGGGACACTGGAAACACTGAATACAGTATGCACTCAATTTTTGATTGTTAGATTAATAAAAACACGAATGATTACAATGCCATTCACTTATGGCTAGAGTATGCTTTTATTTTTCTAGACAGAGAAAAAAGTTTGTACAAATGCCCGCAGGCAAGGTAAAACAAGATTGATGCTTTTAGAGATTTGAAAGTGCTTTAGCTCAACCAAAACTTTTATTTCTTATTTAAATGTTCCCAAATGTAATACAACACATTTTTTGCTCTTAAATTTTATCTACATTGCATGGTAAGACAGAAGCCTGTTACATATTATTAGGTGTCTCCCTGCAAATGTGATTTAAAAAGAAAAGGTTCGATTTGAGTTTCAGGGGAGACATCTACTAGATGTGTGATCATCGAGAAATAAAAATATGAAAGTGTTCCCATGTGTAAAATGCCATAAAATTCTATCTCTCCTCCAGCTTATTGTAAGGTTTAAATTGAACTGCCTAGGTATAGTCTGCATCACAGGAACTGCCAATACTGAGCACTCAATAAATGTTAGTAACCATTCCTTTGCCCAATTTTTGAATTGAAGTTATTACTTTCCATGAGTTGCTACTATTTTGTTATATCAATCTGTAAATAAGGTGTTTTAACCTATATAATCACTAATATAAAGTCTAAATTTTTGGTGGTAGAAAAATTACATCATGTAGAGTTTTTTTCTATAGTGTGTAAAAGTTAACTTTGATATTAATTTCTCATCATGTGATTTATTAGAAGGGAAGCTCCAAATTTTAGCTTATATTTCTTTTGAAAACAAAGACCACAGATAATAAACTATGCAGCCTCGTAAACCATTTACTTAACCACGACACGTCATGCCTAATTGGTATAGGACACTGTCCAAGGTGACCCACAGCACAAAACTCTAAGTGAACCTATGAGCTACTAGGAGTTGTATGGTAACTAGTATCATGTTGAAGAGAAATGATAAACAGAGGGCGGGAAATATATTTCTAATTTACAATCTCATTATTGAAATACAGATTCATTGTGGTTGTTTTGAGAATAAGGAATTAAATATGACTGAGGTTTTACTCCTGAGAATAGGAAGGGTTCATTAATGGAGAGAGGGAACTGAGAAGATAAAAGGTTTCAGGGATAATGATGAGCTTAGTTCTGTACATATGGGACTATCCACATGAGATGAATATTATATAAAATTACACACATTTGTGATGTTAATTATATTAAAAGCCCATGTGGAGTTTGCCTAGACATGAGAATCTCAATGCTGCTTGAAAAAATGTTCATTGCAAGTGGGATTTCCATGGGGAAAAATAGATGATTAATTGATAGGAAGGTAGGTAGGTACTTAGATAAATGAATAGATAAATAGATGATAGATAGATTTTTTAAAAGCCAAAGGTAGAATAAAAACTAGAGGAATATTTGGACTTTGAACAAAGGAACCTAAAGAGAAACCAGCAATGGGTGGGGGGGGGGAGTGATAAAGCAAAATTAAAAGAAAGAAAGAATGGATGAAAGGAGACAAAAAAGATAAAAAAGAAAAGATTGTTAGAATTAATTAAAGACTGTAGAGAATTCTAAGAAGTTAAAAACTAAAAAGTGACCATTGGATTTGGCAAATATACTTTTGTTCATTATACAATAGTACTCAATTTTTACTGCTTACCTCATACTGTTTAAATTATTAAACATATCAATATGAGGAGCATTCAGAGATGTTTGCAAATAACAAAGAGTGAATAATCCTCTTTATTAGGTACTTTTTCATGTTTACTAAATAGAGAGGCATCATTAGAGCAGATCTACTTACTTTCATTGATCTAACTTTTGGGAACTTTAGGGAAAACTGCAGGGAAAAGGATATTTTACAGATATATATTAATAAGTTTGCTTGGTAGTGGGAATCCACTGATATTTTTCTATTAATTTATTGTGGATTGAATCCTATTTTTATTAGAATTTTTCAATTTAATATCTTAAGATATGGTAGAATAAAAGAATAGTAATATAGGTCAGCGTTAGGAGAAACAGTTAAAATTGCAAGGTTAATCATTATTAAAGCAATATCTACTTGCATCTTTAATACATCTCATAATTAAATTATATCTCATATACAGGGTAATAATTTTTCTGTTATTGTTTTAAAGAATCAAATTTTATGTAACTTTGGTCAACAATTACAAATTACCTCATTTTACGTTATTGCTTTGGTTGCTTAGCAAGATTTTTCTTCCCATGAAACTATGTTTTTCAGATCTATCAAAAAATTTCTCAAACATGCTTTCTTTCAGGAAGTTATAGCTTTTAATTTGTTTTCTGTATTATTAATGCTTGATAAGCAGTTTAGGGGAATTTTTTTACCTAAGTATTTTTCAAAATTATGATTTATTTTAACCACAATCCTTTTGTTTATATGGCAACTTTCACTGTTAGAAATTATGGTATTTTCCACTGTGGAGAGGTAAACACCAAGTAAACAAATATATAGATAAAATAATTAGAAAGTATAGGTAAGTGCTATACAGGAACTAACTAAGGTGTAGAAGAGACTGGCTTTAGGTGATATGTAACCAGCAGAGTCCTCCCAGGTGAGGTGATACCACTGTTGGAGGGAGCAATCAGTCAGAGATTGAGGAAAGAATGTTCAAGGGGTAGAAAAGCACACAAGGAAGCCTTGTGGCTGGAATCTCTTCCTCTGTGAAAGAGGGACCCTGATAATCTTTACACATATTTTTTGAGAATTAAATAACAAAACATATGCAGGACTAAATACAGTTCTAGAAATATAGAAAACATCAAATAAAGACTAGAACACTCTCCTAATTAGGAGACTTATTCAGATAGGAAGTGAGTACTGTATTGGTGCAGTGAGCACTGGTGTGATTTTAGGCAGTGCCCTAGTTATGAAAGCCACACCATCTGTATACTACAAGCTTTTAATTTCAGGCAAATTGCTTAATAAGAGCATAGACTCTCAGATTCCTATTCTGAAAAATGGGATCAGTCCTGGGAGGTCAGCCTCCCAGGCAGGGAATACAAGGCAGAGACAATTTGGGGGAGTAAAAGAAAATAATCAGCACAAGGTCATTGTCTCAGCTTTACATAGAGGAGGCTGTGGAAAGAGATTTTACATAATTACTAACTAGTAGAAGCAGTCTGAATCCAAAGTCCATGATAGATTATCTCACTGCCTGGCCTCACCTGTGTATGTGATTAAATTCTCCTTTTGCCATGAAATCCAATGCTAAAAGCCATGTAGATGACCCTGCATCCATTTAGGAAACTTAGAAACTTTATCAGGCTTTAAGATAGAAGTTCACAACCTAGGATAGCCACATTGAGGGATTTCCCAGGGGGCACTGGGCAATAGGTAGAGACCTATCTGGTTGTCACAATGAGATGAGGAGGAGAAAGAAGAGTTATAGAAGCCTAGGACACTGCAAAACATCCTATAATACACAGGACAGCCTCCTACAACAAAGAATTATCCTGCTCAATATGTCACTGGTGTTGAGAAACCCAGGGTTACAATAATAAAGAGGTACATAGCCTATTAATGATGGAGGAGGTGGTCTATGAAACAACAACAAAAATATAAGTATCCTGAAAGGGGTGAGATAAAAAGATATGCAGAAAGTAGTTTCTAGACCACAATAGATATGGTTTTTACTTTCTCTGGAAGCTGTAATATATAAGAATGGCATGAGGGATGGCCTCTATAAATAACTGCTTTTTAATGTAACTCACCCTTGGAAATATGATATTGCTTTTCAGAAGTTGCAATATGGAGGAAGGAAGGAAGTTTTAAAAACTAGAAATTTTGCAAACTCACAGTCCTTATGTATATCTTTTGAAGTCTGTGATGACAAGTAGATGAAAGATCAATGAGCTCTCTTTCAGGGATGAGGGATGAAATTTCAGAATGTCTACACTAAATCTTATTGACATTTATGTTTCTGATTAGGAATTAGAAAAATTTAACAATTCAAAATCTTGTTTTCATCATGCGGTGGCTTTTTTGTCAGTTATTTTGGTCACCCCCAAACTTGAAAGTTCTGTGCCCTTACATTTTGGCAGAGCATCTGTTGGTGGAAATCATCTATTTCAAACACTGTCAGCCAGTAAGATGACAATGGGATGTGCAGGAGAGTTAGTTGACTCCACTAAAACTGTGAGTCATAATAGTCTATTTAGGTGTCTGACAGGAAGCAGAAAGAGCCTCAGTTAAAATGGACATCTAGATGCCTGGATCATGCACCTACCTTTTATGACACAGTTGGGCAAGAGTAGAGAATTCATTATCTTTCTTTTGAAAGGAGCAACACTCCTTGGACCCATTACAGAGCATTGACTCTTTGGTCTCAGTTTTGTTGCTGGTAATGGAGAATAAGATCTTACTTAAAATTCAAAGATAAGAAAATTGGCTAGCAGCAGGAGAATAGAAGATTAGCAGAAGGCAGACAATTGAATTCTGAGAAGACTGGGTCAGCAAGTGCTGTAGAAGTCCTGTGTAGCCACTTTCTGGAGTCTTAGAATCACACAACCAGACTTCCAGATAAGTACAAAAAGGCTATGTGCGGGGTGGGGCGGGGGCGGGGGCGGGGGCAGGGGGAGTTAGTTTGTTTTTGTTGTTAATCCTCACCCGAGGATATTTTTTCCACTGATTTTTTTGAGAGTGAAAGGGAGGAGGAGAAACAGAGAGAGAGAAACATCTATGTGAGAGAGACACATCAACTGTTTGCCTCCCACACACACCCTAATCAGGGCCAGGAATAGAGCCTGCATGCCCTTGATCAGAATTGAACACAAGACCCATCAGTCCAAAAGCTAATGCTCTATCCACTGAGCCGAACCGGCTAGGGCAAGGCTATGTGTTTTCACTGAATGACCACCTAGTGCTGAGACTCATAGCTAGGATTAGTGCAAAGGGTTCTGACAATAGCACAGTAAAGAAACTAACACCAATAAATGGAAGTTCGTTTTCTTTCCTCTGAAGTATAAAGAAAATAGGAATGAGCATCACTCCATGATGAATACAGAACATCAGAAAATCACTTCCCATCTGCTAGCTAAGTAGACAAATAACCATAAATCTTTTAAATGATTAAAAAAAAAACCCCAAAATGTAGTACATTTATCAAGAAAACTCTTTTGACATCTCCTACCAGAACACTAAGAGGAGGTATTTAATTTTTAATGTACTGGAGGTTGTTTTTTGTTTTTTTTTTGTAGTGAAATTAAAGCTAAGTTAATATTTTTTAATAAAAGAAAAAATATTATTGATATTGGCAGAATTTTAAGTTTTTTCTAATTATGGTATTACCTAGGATAGATGCTTTTTGACTGATGAAAGTGTCTTTAATTCATGGTTATACTGACAATTATAAGCAATACTACTACTTATTTATTAAATAAAATGTATTAGAATAAAGCATAAATTTTACATTATTCCTTTACTTATACATAGCATTTTAAAGTCAGATTTATGAAGTTTAATTTACATAACTTTCACCCTTTTAAGTTTATAGTTCTAGTAGAGGCCCAGTGCATGGAATCGTGCACCAGTGGGGTCCCTCAGCCTGGCCTGTGCCCTCTTGCAATCCAGGACTTCTTGGGGGATGTCAGACTGCTGGTTTCGGCCCAATCCCTTCAGGCCAGGCCCAGGGACCCCACTGGTGCACCATCTGGGCCTGGAGGGGCCTCAGGAGGGCTCCAGGGCATATCCAGCCCATCTTGCCCAGTCCTGATCGGGGCCAGCTGGCCGTAGGGTGACCACGGGAGGTTGGCTGGCCAGGGAGGGACCACAGGAGGGCTCCAGGATATGTCCAGCCAGTCTCGCCCAGTCCCAATCGGCGAACCCCAGCAGCAAACCTACCAGTTGGAGAGTCTGCCCCCTGGTGGTTAGTGCACGTCATAGTGACTGGTTGAATGGTCGAATGGTTGGACACTTAGCATATTAGGCTTTTATTATATAGGATTAGTTTTAACAAACATACACAGTTGTACTTCCTTAAAATTTTAATATCGATTTCTAGAGTCTTTAGGGAGAAAAATGTCAATAAAAGACAAAATCTTAAATTCCCAACTTTTAAAAATTGACTCTGAAGCTTGCTTGAAAGTACTTAAGAGAATTTCAAGATTGAACCTTTAAGAGACTTAATATACAATTTCAGTTCTCTCATAAAACTGGGGTAAGAAAATACATATGTGAATACTAACATTAAAGATTATATATTAGCGGCACTGCAAGCATAATACTTAGAAAATGGTCACTAATTATATTTTGATGTTAAAGTTCTAATCATTTTTAAACTTGTCACAGCATAGTTATAGATTATTAAACATGTTTATAATACGTCAATAATTTACTATCTTAATTTAATACACATTAACCTAAGAAAATCATCTTGTTTTAGCTAAATATTGCTTAATTATTTCCTCAATATATTTTAACTTGATATGTTAAATACTCAGTGCATGCATTTATAACTTAAAATATGTCTTTCATAACTTAATGGTCTTAAGAAAAGAACACACATTCTTTATTAAGATCCATAAGTGATAAAATTGATAAATTTTCCCAATGTTTTAGGTTGGTTGCACAGGAAAATAATAATGGTAATGATATGATGTCAGAATAACATTATATATTATGGCAAAGTAATAACCTCCACGGAGCTCAACTTCCATGAAATTCATTTCATATCTCATCTATTATGGAGGATCTGTGAAAAATAGTTTACTATTCCCCTTCTGAGATATTTGGAAATGCAGGCCTGGCTCATGAAAGCAAAAAGATTAGATATTGTCATTTTCAAAGGGTAAAATCTGTGAAAGCTGTTTTCTAATTTAAGAAATGTCTGAGTGATAAAAATCCCTTTATGCAAGTAACATGGGAGGACCAAAACCCAGTCATTTTTCTCAGCTTACAAAATAGATATATTCTTCTTGTTTGAAGCAGTGCACTTCTCAGAAGGACTATTTCATAAATACACACAACCAGGGACATATGCTCCCACCGGTGATGTTTACTTCTTGAAAGCATTACCCTTGGAGTTGTCTAGCCCTCTTCAAGAGAAGAGTTAGTTTCCATCTTTTCACACCGAGGAAGTGCAATCAGAATTTTAAGCCCCTGTTGTAGCCAGAATTCTAGTTGGTGATGATGAGAGTCACATGGAACAAAGTAATTGTTTGTATTTTTATCATTTTACTTTCAGACTGTCATTTAGTTCCCATCGCCTAATATCAGAACTTATTAATGGCACAAGGCCTTCTGTGAAACCTTGAAACACTGTGCAAAAATACCCCCTGTATGTGTACATGTGCATGAGAAACAAAATCTTTCATTGGTTTGTAACTAATATAATGCAAATGCCTTTTAACATCCAAAGACCTTGACTATATTTTTTTTGGCCTGAATTGACAGTTTTCTCCTCCAGAAAAGACACCTTCCCTGGAAATTGTTTTCCATGTTAATATTTCTGGTCTTTTGCTGACATCCTTCTGCTCCTTCTCCACCTTACACAACTCTTTGGGTCCAATCCTATATCATAAAGAGGTAATATGTAAATTGACCCTCAAGCCCTCGCACAAGATGGCCGCCCCCATGTGGTCAAAGATGGCTGGCAGGGGAGGGTAGTTGTGGGCAACCAGGCTGGCAGGGAAGGGCAGTTAGGAGTGACCAGGCTGGCAGGGAGGGCAGTTGGGGGCAACTAGGCCTGCAGAGGAGGGCAGTTGGGGGGACCAGGCCTGCAGGGGAGGGTAGTTGGGGGTGACCAGGTCGGCAGGGAAGGGCAGTTTGGGGTTACTGGGCCAGCAGGAGAGGGCAGTTGGGGGCAATCAGGTCAGCAGGGGAGGGCAGTTAGGGGTGACCAGGCTATCAGGGGAGTGGTTAGGGGTGATCAGGCTTGCAGGCAGGCAAGCAGTTGGGGGCCAGCAGTCCCGGATTGTGAGAGGGATGTCCAACTGCCGAATGTCCTGTGGGATCAGGCCTAAACTGGCAGTCAGACATCCCCTGAAGGGTCCTGGATTGGAGAAGTTGCAGGCTGGGCTGAGGGACACTCCCCCACCCCGCAGTGCACGAATTTCGTGCACCGGGCCTCTAGTTTATATATAATTCCATGCATTAGTCTGTAACATTTCCAAGAATTAAACCTTTCTGCTCCTATAGTTTCATTTTCCAACTATGGCCCAATTAACACTTGTGTTTTGTATTACTCTCTTATGCCACCTTTCATTCTCCTTTGCTAGAGTGAATGACTACAAAGCTTTGTATATTTTGTATCTCCAAAAGTTTAGTCTCTAACTATGCACAGAGTAAGTCACATGTATTGAGAGAAATCAAACTGTTTTCAGTTTATTTCAAACCATCTGCCCTCCATGCATTCTATGATGAAGTGAGGGAAAGGAAAAAAGCAAAATAAGGACTATTTAATCTGAGCAACCCTTGTTTACCAAGCTTTCTCAGAGTTTTCCTGTCTTCATCAGGAATTCCTTTTCTTTTCTTCTGCTACTTTCTCCTTTGGGCAATGCTGTTGGAGAGTAAATTTTTATGAATTCTATTACTTTTTCCTATCGTCTCGTATCTTGTATGGAACAGCACAAGAACTTATTGATGGAAACTTAACATTTGGCAATGTTGTGTTTTTTTTTTTCCAGTCCTTGAATTCAAATTGTAGCTACAAGATTGAACATGCCATAGCTTGGTTTTGCTGATTTTCTTTCAGAATCTCAGCAGATGTGAAAATGAGAAGAAAGCAGTACAGATTTCTTACTTATTTTTTTACTTTGCTATAACTTTCATGGCTACAAAGGTAACACAAGTCCAACTATGTATTTCTACATGGCCTATCGCTATATTCCTCGGCTTTACTTTTTCTACAGATTAGAAGACTGTTATGCAAAAGCTACAATCTTACAGATTCAGTAATTGTCCTCTCCTCAAAACTCATGTCTCCGAGACCAGCTCTTTATCAATCCACAATAAAGAGAGTAGTAGAAAAAAATTTCAGCAATTGGAAAGGAGATAAGAAATGGAAGAATGTGTGGTCCCTTTCCATTTCAAAAGTAATTAGCCTCAGATATTTCATAGGAAGATCCTTGAACTTTTTGGCATAACTAATACTATCCTCTCTCTTAAAATTATTGGTTCTTTACAAATCTCTGGAGTCTACAACCTTAATTTTCCTATCTCAGGTACATTTGATAAGGAGGTGGTCTTGATATTCTCTTAGATCCCACAGATACTTCCTCACCACTAATTTTCTTCTCACAAACCCTTCTTCTTTGAGGTTTACTTCATTTGATTGTACTGCAAAGTATTAGACTACTGTCTGCAAGTAGTCTAAACACTCCCCAACATTCACTGAAATCTTTGGTATACTAAAGCTTTGATTCTTTTATAACCAAACTCCTTCCATTACTAGACACAACATTATGTCTATACTAGAGGCCTGGTGCATGAATTAATGCACAAGTGAGGTCCGGCTGGCCTATCCCAATTGGGACCAATCAGGGCAAGGGGCCACGGGAGGTTGGCCAGCTGGCCCCACCCCCAATCGGGGTGGAGGGGCTATCAGAGATGGGGCCATCCAAGGGGAGGGGTCACGGGAGGTTGGCTGGCTGGCTCTGCCCCTGATCAGGAGTCGGACCGGGTGGGGTGAGGGACCATGGGAGGTTGGCCAGCCCGCCCCACCCCCATCGGGCCAGTTGGCCGGCCACAGTGTGCATCATAGTGACTGGTCGTTCCGGTCATTCTGGTTGCTTGGCTTTTAGATGGAGAGATGGAGGTCCTCCTAATACTAATTTCAAAGGTCCTTGAATTTCATTAACATCTACTCCCGTTTAATCAACCCTAGGAGAGTATGGTTCTTGGAACCAGAATGCCTACTATAAAATATTAATAAGATCTTGGCCATTTCATTGAGGACTCACATTTATTAAATAGGGATATGTATATTTGCTCTTCTGAACTTTGAGTACTTGTGGGAGAATAAAAAACACATAAGATATGTGAAAATGCCTGTACACCATGAAATCATCATGAACATAAAGTAATATGACTTTAAAAACTTTCCTTCAGTTCAGTGTGCATCATTGTGGAAGTATATGTTATGATTTTTGGTGGTCCATGGAGAAACTTTGATTTTTATTTCAATGGTATGTGAGTTACTTGTTTAATTTATAATTTAAAGACATTATATCTAAATTAGGGATCTAATGTGAAAATAATGGTGCACTGCCTGAGAGGATTTGGCACACTCAAGAATTCTAAATATCAAAATTCTGAACCACAAAATCACCTTGAAAATCCCTCTCCTACCTGAGAAAGCAAACACAACCCTTCTCTAGAAAAATATGGCAATATCTCAGAAGCTATATCTAATTGTCATTTGGCTGGTTATCAAATCCAAATTTAACATGGTGAGGTATGAAAAAAAATGCAGAGTAAGAGGAGTAAAGGATGTGGATAATCTAAGTATATACATATATGTGATTTTACCTCTTTATGTTTTAAAAATATCATATTCACTTATTGAACAAAATACATTCTGCATTTATTGTGGAGAATTGTAGGCTGGACATAATACCAGTTGCTGGAGACAAAATGATGTGCATAATCCTTCATAATCACAGCCCTCTAAAAATTTAGAAGTTAGTGAGAGAGAGATTAGTCAGATTCACAAAATCAAATGAAAACTCACTATTTTGACAAAAGCTATAATAGGGCGATTTTACTTAATCAGAGAAGATTAAGTAAAGACCCTTTGTTGCAATGATTTCTTCATTATACCGTTCTACGGAAATGGTATAATGAAGAAATCATTGCTAACGAGGTATAAAGAGGAGAAAAGAATATCCCAGTAGAGGCAGTGATTAATGCAAAGGCCCTGTGGCAAGGAATCATAAGAAGTACAAAGAATGGAATGACATTTAGATTCCTGAAACACAGAGAGTGAGGCGAAGCACAATGAAAGAAGAAGCTAGAAGGATAACTGAGGTCTGAACTATATAGATAGGTCTTATGAAAGTCCATGATGGAAGAATATTGATTTAATAATTTTATTTTTATTTTATAATAATGGATTATTTTAATATATGGCAAGTGATTTGGTTTTCCATTTGTTTTCTTCTACCACTGTTTATAGTAATAATATAAATTTTCTTTAAAAATTTTTTAAGTTGAAATAGTCAGTTTAAAGAAAATATTATTTTGTAAATAATAATATGGGTGGTGTTCAGATATGCTAAACACCATTATAGGTGTTACAAAAATGACTAAAATGGGTGAAACATCGCTGCAGTTTAATATATGAATTTTTAAAGGAAAAAATTGAGGTTGCAGAGATTGTTTATAACCAAGGTTGGGATTTTTTTTACACTCAATCAAATTTATTGAAGGTAAATGGAACAATAACGGTAGTGCTGATACCATTTTAAAGTGCTCGAGATTATTTGTAAATAGAACTTTTATATTTCCAGACACCTTAATAACTTATGACATGAAACATTGGACTAGATATTGATCCTTTTGTGTCCTTAGAGACCCTTTGTTGCAAAGCATGTATATTCCTATGAAAATATTTGAACAGTTCTAATCTGAGGGTCTTGGTTTATGGCAAACCTAAAGAGCAAGCTGATCACTAAGTATGCTACCTCTAGTAAGGGGGAAAGTGTTCAGACTTTCCTTTACAGGATTGGTGGCTTGTAATAGAATTTTTCAGGCTCAATAAAGATCAGCCAAGTAAAGGAAAGAACAATATTGAGAAGAGTCTATTCTGAATGTAACCCTCTCCTCTATGCATTCTGTGTCCTATTGTATTGTACTCGAATAATTTATTTTTAAAAGCTGGGATGTAAATGGTTCATCCTAGTTTACCTGTCGTATCACTTGCTGGGTGCCAGGAATTATGCTAAATTCTGAAAATGCATTAGCTCAATAGTCACAGCAAAAGTATGAGGTTGGATTTTTATTATCCCTATTTTAAGATGAGATCATTGAGAATCAGTGAGTTTCAGTAATTTGGACAAGTCTGCATGATTAGTAAGTGCCAGAGCCAGAACGAAAATGAAACCCAGGAAAATGGAACTCTTAGTGTCTGTGCTCTTTACCAATGTAAGATGCCGGCTTCTCCTTCTCCTTCTTTCTCTCTTTCTCTCTCTCACTCCCTCCACCCACACTCATGTACACACACATAAATATATATATTTATAAATATGTATATATATTTATAAAAATATGAACACGTGAAAATAATATAAATGGATGTCTTATAAGCTCATGACCTTGGGTAATTAAATGAAATATACAAACAAGGAGCTTAATTGAAAATGAATATGCTTCAGATATCATTCATCATTTCACTCTCTTGTATACTGGTTACTCTGGGAACTATTCCCCACCTACTAATTGCACAATATCCAATGTTCATATTCCTACTGACCAAAACACAAATATGGGTACCAACAGCCTGAAAATTACTTGTCAGCATATAGATCAGTAAAAGATTATAAATTCCTAGTACTTTCAGTTGTAAGTCAGATTCAGGAAGGGCAGTTGCCAGAAAGCCACATTGCTTGGAACAATTTGTGAATTACTGGCACTGGATATTGCCACATTGATTTATTGATTGAAACAACAACAATAATCTGCAAGCTTAAGTGGCACCTGAAATAAGGAGTGATTTCTGGTGCTATTACTTATGCAGGTAGGTTTTCAGATATAAAATTATTACCATACATTTAATTGTTTTTGTAGAAATTATCTTTTAGGGTGCTTCTCAGAAAAACTCCAAGGGCTGAAGTGATACTTTTTTTTTTACTAAATTATTTTTTTTCATGAAGGTTCTTTAATTAAACAATAAACCACAATACTATTATCACATGTTAAGAATAATTCCTTAATATTATAAAAAATTTCCCAAATATTTAATTGTTTTAAGTTTACTTTGTTTACTTGAGAACAATGATTAATTGAAATGTCTCTTAGTGCACAGTTTACCACTTCATCTCTTTAAAGTTTCTGAACTTTGTTGTTGTTGAAAATTTGTATTATTTTTTTCTGTAGCATGTTCCACACTATGGGGTTTGCTAATTGCATCCCACCAGTGCTTTAGCATGACTTTGTTTCCCTGTATGTCATGTGATTTGGTATCCAGAGGATTGGTCATATTCCTTTCAGTATTTTTGGCAAGTGTACTTCCTGAGTGGTGGTGCATATTTTCATAAGAAGGTGCATAATGCCTCTTTGTCTTTTTGTCATATTATTAATCACTGATGATCATTGCCTACATCTTTTATTTCATTATAGATTGAAAAATAATGATATTCTAATTTTAAAATTCATCTACTTTTATCAGAGAGAATAGTTCTTCAAAGGAGGGACATCCCCATCTCACCTCTAGTTAATTACAAGCTGTTTAGAAAGGGCAGAATAGACACCAATTCTTTCCCTTTAATTACAAGATATTTGGTTTTTTAGCACTTTTAAAAAGTTACCAATAAAATTTTTGCTTGTTTTTTATTATCATTATGAATTCATGGATTTAAACATTTTATGTGTTTTGATACATTGCAGTTATCTGTAACATTGCTCAAAGGATTCCATCTTTGGCTAGTGGGGGTCTACTCAAGTTTTCTCCTGAGTCCTAAAGACAGTATCCTTCTAGGCTTCATTGACATTTTTGCTTTATGTTATGACAAGATGGCCCATCTGACACATTTACTGTCTCAGACCTGGAAGCAACCTTTCCCCAAGGAACCCTAGGTCCTTTCAAATAGAAAAATAATATTCAAAGACCACAATTAGAACACTAAAGGAACTTATTCCTATTGGATTGGTCATTGATTCTAGATATTTTCAATGGCAAGAAATAGGAAATATATGTATGAATGAGCATGCGTGTATTTTTTTAAAAAAATGAAATACATATGCTCACTTATTGGATACTTTATTTTTAAATATTTTAAAAACATACTTCTGTTTTATAATTATAGGGTATCCTATATAATAAAGAGGCAATATGCAAATTGACCATCATACCCTCACACAAGATGGCCGCCCCATGTGATCACAAGATGGCTGCTACAAGATGGCCAGCAGGGGAGAGCAGTTAGGAATGACCAGGCCAGCAGGGGAGGGCAGTTGAGGGCGATTGGGTCAGCAGGGGAGGGCAGATGGGGGCGATGGGGCCAGCAATGGAGCAGTTAGGCATCGATCAGGCTTGTAGGGGAGTGGTTAGGGGGTGATCAGGCTGGCAGGCAGAAGCAGTTAGGGGCAATCAGGCAGGCAGACAGGCGAGCGGTTGGGAGCCAGCAGTCCCAGATTGTGAGAGGGATGTCTGACTGCTGGTTTAGGCCCGATCCCATAGGCCCAATCCCGCAGTTAGACATCCCCCAAGGGGTCCCAGATTGGAGAGGGTGCAAGCTGAGCTGAGTGACAACCCCCCCCCCCGAGTGCATGAATTCTGTGCACCGGGCCTCTAGTATTTGCACAATTTGAAAGTTCAGTATATAAGTAGGATATATGCAAAGAAACTTAGCTTATATCTTTCTCACCTCTAACCTATTCCTTCCCTCCTCCATTGGTAAGTTTTTAAAAATTCTATGACTTATACCTCTGAGATAACCTGCCACGGAACCTCTATAACTTTATTCATGTTCTGATGGTCATTCCATAAAATTGGTACTCATCCCAGCTCCACAGTCTTACACAGGGTGGGGTTTTTTCATCATTTACTCAAACAGTACATTACTGATAGGTATTTGAGTTATCTTCACTTTAAGTTCTTTTGCTGTTGATATTGTAAATAGTGTTAAAATAAATAATTTATTCAAATAATTTATTTTGTATTAACATTGCCATTCAATGACTCTATTTTTATAATAATCATTTAACATAGATAATTACTCCAGTTAATAAAGAAAGATAACTATTGGCCAGAAAATGAAGTGCTAAGAATATAATTTTAATTGATTGACCCACTGATTGATCAATTCAGTCAAATAATTGTAATGCATACTGATGAAAGCAATTAGGACAGAAAAGGGGCAACATCACTTTAAATTTAATTTGTCAGAAGATCAAATCTCAAATCAGTGACAAAGCCTGTGATAAAGCAAACCACCACACTGGGCATGGTGTCCGACATCTTTCTGAGGCTGACACCTCTAGTTCTCTGATATAATGCCTCTGCTTTCATTGTGTTCTTCTACTTTGTCTTTTCTTTAACACTTGCCCCTTGTCCTTTCTGTCAATGTTGTCTATAACACATCATTTAAGAGAAAAATTAATGTTTAATAATTTTAGTACTTGAGCTATAGAGTGAGGCATAATTTCACATTACTCAAGTAACTTGGCACACGTTTAAGGTATTAAACAGTCTTCCAGGTACTGCTCCCATAGTCATGGGGAAAAAAAAGAAATATTTTTAACTCTTTAAAACTCACCTCACTGCTATCCTATTCACCTGGACTAGCATAGATGTCCTTCCCCCTTGCATAATCCAGTTTCCTCAAAGAACCATTGTGCTTAAATACATGTTTCATAGGGCCACGTATATGTCTTCCCAATTTGCATCAGAGGGTCCTTATTTGTCCCCTTTCATGACATTTTAAATTATTTAGAGTGTAAGATTTATAGTGTAACATCTATCACCTTTTCTCTTCAGGATCGCCTTTGAATTGACAGATCATTTTTCAGGTAGAGCAAAGGTGACTTTTAAGCCAGAATCAAGAATCTGATTTTCATACCGTTAGAGTGCTGGCATGGAAATTGGAGACATCATATATGAATCTGTGAGCCCTGAATTCTCCTTGGTCAAGCAGCAATTCGTTTCTAGAGAATCACTAAAGGCAGGGTTTGTATACAATTTAATCTTTTTTTTTTTTTTTTTTAAACAGAGCAACAAATAGGTAATGTTTAATGCTGGTATTTTGTTGTTTTTCTCCTTCCATTATATGATCAATTATACATAATTATATGTAATTTGTACTCTTCTGTGAATAATAAGGAGATTGAGGATTGTAAGGTAGAACAGTTGCACAGAAACACTTTTACTCACCATATTGTTGTCTCCCTCCTTCTCACACCTGCTCCCTCTCCTTTCCTGATCTCCTGCAGATGTTCATGCCCGTCCCCTTCTGTTTCCTCACTAGGGCCAGGGGCATGTATGTGTCTCTTCCATCGCTATACTCAAATGCAAAAAGAGAGATAAATAGCACCAATTTTGCTATCAAATCAGAAATCACTTTGCTTGTCTCAATATTTAATGCATAATATGCACATAATAGTATTCTTTATGGTCAAATTGCTTGTTTTATTTATTTATTTTTAAATTGCTTGATTTTAGAAAGAGTCTGATGAAATGATTCTCAACCTTAACTGCATGGCATAATTACCTGGGAAACTTTTCAATAACCCAGGAAGCAAGTCAGGCTAGTTAAGTCAGAATCTCTGTGGTTGAGATCCAGGCATCAGTATTTGTAAAGCTCTAGAGATGATTCCAATGTTTAACCAAGGGGAGAACCATTGAAAAAAAAATGCATTTCTCTAAGGCTCATACACTGAGCATCACTACTTAGCAAGTAAGCCATGGCTAATAAGGAAGCCTGTCATGACCCTGAAAAAGTTTTGCGAATCAGTGTCATTAGATCATTCATCAAAGCTCATTAACCAATCTATTATTTATAATTGAAAAATAGATAAGGTAAAATACTATTTTGAAGAATAAAATATAAACTGCGCCTATATTCTATTTTTTTAAGGTGAGTTAAGTGTTAATATGTAAACTGCCTTTTCAAGATACAGAATTGAAACCTTAGAAATAATATTCAGCTTATCCTAGGAATTTGACTAGCGTAGCATTCATAATAGTTATCCTCCAAATCCATTTAGATGCCGATATTCCATTTTATAAAGTTTTACTTTTACCCACATAGAAACTTCTTTAATGGAAATTGCCCATATGCCTTACAATGCATGGTTGACATATTTTACATTTGCTTAACAGCCTTATTCTATGATTTAAGGGGACTTTTAAAAGGGCAAAACAGTCAAACAATATCTTAATAACATGATGGTTTTTAAAGGGCACTCAAAGGCAAAAATGTGAATATGGCATTTTAACATTGATTAGTAACATGAGTATAATGCAGATATTCCATCTAAAAATTATATTCAGCACATCAATTTTATTAGTGATGTACACAGATTTTTCCTAAGCTAATGTTAAGACTTTATTTTATATAAGGAAAGTGATTTTTTTTCACACATGAAGAATAAGGTAGCATTTGTGTATGTTTATATGTATGCTAGAGTTTTTAAAGCCAAGTTACTTTCAATTCACATCATGAAAATATTAAAATTTATATATTTTTAATTTGTAAGAGGTGATAGCAGCTGCTTCATTATGCATTTTATGTGTTCAGGGACTTAACTCATATGCCTGAGAGCATATGCTTTTTGGAAAACATTTAAGTAAACATTTGGATGTTGTCATACTTGTAACTCTGGAGAGAAAATGCACTCTATTGTTTTAATTATATATTAGCATGTGGCTTATGTTATTATATTTCCTTTAAGAGTTATATTGATGTATGACTATTACATATAAGTAAATAAAAGTATATACGAATACACACATATCTATATGTATACATATATACTCATATTAAAATCCTTAGAGAAAATATAAACAAGTATGTTTACTATAATAGTTATACCCAATTCTTATTACCTTTAGGATAGTAATGATTTAATCAACTGCTGAAATTGACTTAATTGACATATTCTGGTTTTAGATGTAGGTTTAGTTTCGTTACAATTTAAAAAAATACCTAAAACATCACTAACATAGTCATAAGACACAATTTGAAGCTTTTGAAGAACCACATATGCTTGTGTTCTATTATTTTTTAATATTCTATACTTCAGACTTATGTAATACCTAAAATTGAATTTAAGTAGTTGATATGTGTTCAGTTTTTATGAAGTTCACATTTTCTGTAATGAATTACAAGCAGAAATATTGCTAAACTCTCATTCATGTTTTGGACATAGGCAAGCATGACAAACAGGGTTGGGTTGACCATGTTACAGCACAAGGCCAAGAGGAGAGAATCTGTAAACAAAACCTCTTACTGGAACAGAGCAAATGTTAGGAGGCTCATCTAGAGCACCGAAAGAAAACCCAGTGCAATGGGCAGAACCTCAGAGGATCTGGCAGCAGACCACAAACTATCACTCCAGGAGCGCTTGACAGCATAACATGAGATCCTTAGGACTTTCATAGGGAGGTGGCAGAAACAATGAGCATTTCAGAGAAAATTCCCAAAGAAGTGAGCACAGCACAGAATTCATAAGCACAGCACCAGATGATAAAAAAGCAACAGCCAAAATTGAGTAACTTGGATTTGGAATAATGGGAGACTAAAACCAGTAAAATTAAGGAGTGTCTGAAGGTCAACTATTAGAATTGGGACAGTAAGTAAGGATGCTACATCAGGTATAAGGACAAAATCTAATTAGAGTCAGTCTTAGGCTCAGACTCAATGGAGCATCAATTATTGGTGAGCACGTACATTCATACATATTTCCTCACTCAGAAAAGATTTGTTCCAGATTCACTGGGGCTGAGCTCTGGTTGTGCAAGGGGCCAAGTTCAAGTGGTCTGGGATGGAAAAGAAGAGAAATACAAAGGTTGTGAGTCAGACAGCATTTCATTAGATACTAGAATTCAAGAAACATAGGTGCAACTTAATCTGCAACCACTCTCCTGCAGAGTAAAGAGCAGTTAGGATTTGGGTCTCCGGCCTTCCCCTCAGAGCCTATGTGGGCACTGTAAGTATCAGAGATGTTTGCATTAGATCTGTAGCATACAGAAATAACCAAATTTTTTACTCTGAGCCACCAAGAAATTTTAGGTACATGAAGTTTCTTGATGGAGTGCTATCACATATATCAAGACAAGATAAAAAGAACTTACATGCTCACTTTTATTTTGTCTAAATAGCCTGGGGGCAATGTCTTTTCTGAGATTTAACTACAACTACACATTACCTATCCTTCAAACATGAATTACAACAAACAATAAGCATTAGAATACTCAAGTAAAATTTCTTTTCTCCATTCACAGGATGTCAGTTTGAATTTCACATCCCAAACATTATTTTATTTTCTCCTGAATCTTACCTGAGAAACTGTGCATTTTGTCCAACAGAATGATATGTAAAATTAAGTAACACATCTATAATAAGAAATTTATAATCTTAAGGAAAATGTCCTTATTCTTAATACCAAATATAAAATGTATATATCCTATATAATAAGAGAGGAATATGCTAATTATCCATTATGCTGTGAGGCGTAAGGACTGACCGAGTAAGACCCGATCACGGATCTGCAGGAGGGTGAGGCAGCGAACTACAAATCGGGCGGCAAGAGCTAGAGGAGGAGGCAGGGCAGCAAGCTATGAGGGGGGTTGGTGAGGGGAGCTACAGGAGGGTGGCAGCGACCTACTGGTATATATATATATATATATATATATATATATATATATATATATATAATCACAAAAACATGTATACATGCTTTAAAAGCTAATAGCTCAATTTTGAAAAGGAAATGCATTTTAATAAACACTGCCTTTGTAATTATTCAAAGTGTATTTATACATTTTGGGACACTCTATGTATTAATGAAATTGTATGTTTTGACTTATGAAATTCAAAGGGAAATAGTACAATCAGGTTCAATAAGATTGGTTTCCATTTCTAAGAAAATATAAAGCTCAATAAATGCAAAATATTCAACAGTGATATAACAAATGTTTATAATTTCCCCCCAAGTGTAGTCATTGGAGTAAAGTTTTACTTAGTGCAGATAGTTTTGTAAACCTTCTCTTTCACAACCTAAATTTTTCATAATAAAAAACTTCAAAGCTTTCACCACATAACACAACTTTCCTAGTTTTTAACAGCCTAATTATTCTTTTGTTGTTTCAAACAAAGAAGCCTTCTTGTATTTGAGCCAGATTGTTTTAAATGCTTCTTTTTCAAAATTAAGTTTTATCATTAAGAGAAGGTGCAGTTTTTATAATCATTTACTGAGTAACAAAAAAAAGAGGTTTTCTTTGAACCACTTTGTAGTTAAAATAAAGAACAGACTTCTGCTTTTTTGTATTTGTGATACAAAAAAAGTCATATGTTATCACCTCATTCTGGCCCAACATACACTTGTTAATAACGGCAGTTTATGAATATTTATCATAAGACAAAGTGTTTAAAGGGACAGTACAGCTTCAATTTTCAGGTAGCATTTCTAATAACAATGGATTAATCTGAGTCTTTAAAAATATAGACTTGCCTGAATTTGTCATTTCTTTTGTGAATCTTTCCCTCCTTTCATTTCAAAATGCCTTAAACAAACTTTACTGAAAATTACTCAAAAGCTTTTCTGTAAGACAGAGTTTTGGTCTTGACCAAAGCTTCTGCAGGTTGCAAAATTCGAGCTGGAATCATTGACGACAGTTGAAATAACTATTGTTAACTGATCATGGTTCCTTAATTGAAAATGTTAGACTAAACATAGGCCTTTGAAATATGATACAGTCTTGAAAGATGTGGCATGCTATTATAAAGTGAAATAAAATTTGACATGCCGGAACCTCGGTTCCTTCCAGGTGTTGGTTTGGGTCCTTAGCCATATTTCTGCTCTGCTCCTTCACTTTTCATTTGTGGTGCTTTCCTGTGTGCGATCTATTTTCCTGAGAAAACTTTCCAATGAGTTGAAAGCCTGAGAACTCTTAAGTTCAGATGAATGATAATGCGCATTGTCAAAGAGGCAGTAAAATTGAGTCCTTGGTTCTGGCTGCTGAGCTGAGAGCCACAGGAGTTAATTGTGTGAATGGTAATGAGACCAGGGAGGCAGCAGATGCTCGCGTGCCTTTACAATCCAAATCCCACCAACAAATTCCTTCCACAGAAACTTTGAGGGACATCTTGGCACCCTGGAGATGGAGATAGACCCAGCTATAGCCACATGCCACCTGCTAGACCTATTGTTTAAAAAAATGCCCATTACAATAACAAAGTTGTTTGCTGTCTTTTGCAATGACTTCATGGCATTGGTTTTATCATACTAGAGGAATGGAAGGAAAAGGAACATCTGATTCTTTATGGAGAAACATTTGTACCCAAACAGTTAATGATTTACATGGAAAGACTGATGTTCAGTATATGATGCATATTCTTCTGATTAACCATGCCTGCCTTTCCTATTGTAACTCCTCCTAAGCTGTTTATTCTACGTCAGATTTACAAGGCCGCATGGTTTTTGTTGTCAATGAGAAAAAGCAGCCATTTTTATCCCTACAGAAAAATCAAAAGAGAATGTAGGTTAGGATGTAGAATTGCAATGAATATTTATTTCTCAATGAAAAGAAAACCCCTTGACCTTTTGAATTAGTCTTAGCCAAAATGATGTGTTTTTACCGAGTTAGAGTTGGTTGTTGGTCACTGATCATTGAGTTATTCTAATGTGCTAAATATCTAAGACTAGGAAGGCTGGAATGCCCTGTTTTAGGAAGATGAATGATGCGAATGGAGGCAAGTAAAATCAGAAGTGACCCTCACATACTGGGTGTTTTATGTTTGTATGGCACTGTTTTCCATATGGCTGTTTAGGGCTCCCCAGGAGGGCAGCAAAAGGGCATGACTGTGACAAACTGTGTTAAATGTCAGTAACTTAACTTTTTAAGGATGCCTATCCCTGCTTTGCTGAAAACATGATATTGTATTCCTTGTAGGAAAAAGTGCACTATTTCTAGTATTGGAAAATCGGGTTTGGTTCAATGGCGACTGTTGATAGGGAAGATTTGTCATGTTTATGCTGCCCTGAGAGAGAGGCTCAATGTCTCTCTGGAGGTTAAATAAAAGCTGCTTAGGTTCTCACTTTCTGTTCAGCTGGTTGACCCTCATTAGTATAAAAGCAGTTAGTTAGGCTGGAATTTCTGAATTCATTGTGGACAACCTTTGGCGATCTTGAATTAATAATGCAGATTTTAGATGGAAGTATTTACATGCTTTGTAAGTTTATATCATTATTACAAATTCAGGTTTTGGTCTGTATAAGCTCTACAGCACTGGATTATTTTGTTTGTAAAGACACAAGATCCTATAGTAAATAAAAAAACTGTGTTCTTTTCATCATAATAAAATATGTGCTTTTGACTTACTGAGAAGTCAGATATGGAAGCATGTGGGAGCAATATGTAAATGCCAGGCAAGCTGTTTATACTGGGATACGCTCCTGCATAATAATCATAATCCAATTCTACCAGAAACCTTTTGAATTTAAAACATTGCAGAGTTACAGCAAAACAGAAAGAACCACAGCAAATATTGTAGTTGTTGATTATGAAAAAGCTCAAATATGTTAGTTTAATTTTTTCCAAATCAGGGCTTTCCATAAGTTTAACACTATCTAGAAAAATCACTTTTAAACAATTTTATTGTGCTTTGGTGAGCTGCTCTGGATAAAAATGAGGGGGGTAAGATTTGCTTTTTCATATTTCTGTTAGTATTGCTGAAAGAACATTTTAGAACAGAAATGTGCAACCATTTTGTCTAAGAAAATTTGTATTGGAGGTTGTGAAGGAAGTGAATATTATTTTGTGATTCCATTAAGTTAATGTTAGAGATTCTGTGCAGATTCATGATGTTGCACACTATATGTGTGTCTTAAAACTTAAAGAAAAATTCTCTGTTATTATTTATTTGGATGGTTAAATTCAGTACTTTGGCTGCGCAAGAAAAAGCACATTTGCTTGCCTTAAATTATATTACTTTCTTTGCCAGAATGTTAGTGTCTTTCATTTAGTCTCACAACAGAAAGCAGAGTTTCTAGAAAAGTGTGTCAAAATGAATAATATACTCTTGAGTACTCAATGTTAGCAGGATATCCAGGTGCACTTTTTATGTCTTCTTCCCAAATTTAGGATTCAATACTGTATACAAAAAAATATTTGTGGAGAGTGACTTATTGCTGGGAAGACTGGTGTTGGTATGAACAATGAGGCAACATCAAAGAGTTGTTGAGTGGGAAGTGGGTATCTTTGATCTCAGGTCAGTATCTCTTGTATTGCATTAGATCACTCTCTGTGTCAGTCCCTGGTTCGCTTTGGCTCAAACACTGAAATGTTTCTAATTATAACATAAATAAGGATCTGAATGTCTATTCTCCTTTTCTCAGTTTCCTAGACTTTCTATTTGCACCTTTTAATGATTCAATTGTGTTTCTTTCTGGATGAGCCTGGTCTCAGAGAAATGTCACAGGGAGGGTGAAGATGTCATAAGGGATTTGGGATATTTAGAGTTAGAAAAATATCACCTCTGTTTTTATCTCCTCTGTTTTGTCCAGATCTGCCTAAAAACCCTAATTCTGCAGCTTTGATCATGTTCAAGGATAACATCTAAAGGACAAAGTAGTGATGATTTTTGTGTTGCATGGGATGGAATGTTTTTCCATGACACAATTTCACCTTGATGCATACTGTTATCTTACCCCATCTACACTAATAAAAGAGAAAGATGCAAATTGACCAAACCTTCGCGATGCCCACCAGCCAATCAGGAGTGAGTATACAAATTAACCCAACAAAGATGGTGGGTTAATTTGCATACACAGGTGATGAGGGGGGGGGGCAGGATGCTTGTGTCATCGCCATGGTGATGACACAGGCATTCCACACTACCCAAGCCACTCCGGACCTCTGAGCAGTGTGGGAAGGTGGAAAGGCAGCTCCAGCCGGAGCAAAGGCAGTGCCGGCAGCCAGGGGAAGGAAGGCCCATTCTTAGTGCATCGGCTTCTAGTAGCTTCATAATTTTGAAAAAGAGAAGAATTTTAAAGAGGGACAGACTTTTTCATTTAATATCTCAGGAACAAGTAGCTATTACTTTTGGAGGCAGGTGCACAAATTCAGTATCAACTATATATTAGCCATGTGAAAGTTTACTTAAACTTTGTGAGTCTGTTGCTTTATCATAAAATGGATCTAGGATTAATGTAGCAGACAACATGTGCTATCCACTTAACATCCACTCTTTACTTCACTTTGTTAACTGAACCCCCAATTTTAGTACTTTGTATGAAGTGAAGGCACTGTTCCTGTAACTCAGGGATATAACTTTATTAGTCTAGGCCAGTCATGACAATTTCACTGTCCTTGCTAGAGACTGATGAATTGTCATGTGACACAAATCTGACCAATAAACTTTAACTGGATATCAGTAGAAGGTTCCTAGAACATATTTTTTTCTTGATGAGGAACCCACAAAAGAAGGTTAAGGCAGCACATTGAAGAGGAAAGAGCAGGAGGATGAGAGAAATCTGGTTCATGGCAGTATTATCGAGGGGCTTAATCATTTAGTGTCAGAAATATCTTATCTCTGTGTGTCTGGTGTCTTGAGATAATAAACTCATTTGGGTTGACACTGGCTGGGTTCTCTGACTTGTATCCCACATGTTTCTAGCAATTATAAACATTTCATTATTAATATAACTATAAGAATTAAATGAGAAAAAATACATAAAGCACTTGACACATGACTTTTAATTAAGTATTGCCTTTATTATTACTGTGTTCCAAGATCTTAGCATTGCTATGTGAGATGTTACTATTTTAAATGTGTGTGTTTTTTTAATGAGGAACTCAATCTAAATGTAAAACTCTTAACTTTGCCCACTTTATTACATTTTGGAGTACGTATTTGCTATAATGTTTAACTTGCTCTGGGATCAGATATTTTCTAAAATATTCTCTTGTTTGAATGAGAAATTTAGGGGGGAGTTAGATTCCTGTGGATAGAGAATATCAGCTATAATTTATTAGTTTATTATACCTAAATTATCCAAAATCAAAATAAATACTAGGTAATAAAGAGGCACAATATTGTCACAAATGGTAGCCTCTAAGTGCCTTACAGGAAATAGGCACTGTTTTCAATGAAGGGTTAGCAACCTTCCTTAGCTTCAACAGAAACGTTTTCTATATAATTAATATACATTTATTATATAAAAGTATGCAAACTATTTATTTCCTTTATAAGTTGGTAAAGGAATGGAAAGTATACACATTTCCAAGGACCAGCTGTAAAGCTACATATATGGTCTATTGATCATTTATGTACTTTATGTTAAGAAATTTTAATTAGTCTTGATAAAACTTGCTATTTGACAGAATACCTTGAACCTTTAATTTTCCTTAAGCATCCTACAATTTGATGACATTGCTCTTCCTGCTCTACAAATCCTACCTTTTTCTTCTTTGATTGTGCTTCAACTGGTGAATGGTAACTGTGAAGTGAACAATTTCCCACAAATTCCAAGTGAAAAAGAAACTGCACACTGAAGCTGCAATTAACTTAGTTGTGTTTACTAACAGTAAATTCTTTGTACACAGTTGATGCTAATATTCAATAGACATTTATTTAAGCTTAACATACTATATTAAACTTTCTTTCAAAAAGTTTTAATATAATCCAAACTGTTCTAAAATGGCATTGATTTGACTTTTATTATTTAAATGAAGGCTAATACTTCTAAGCCATGTTAGATTTTCTTTATATTTTTTGAAATTTTATCTTAATAACAGACACAACTTTTTGTGTAGTGGAATACTCCCAGTTGTAATAAAATGTTTGAATAAACTAGATATTGGTTAGAAGCCTCCAGAAGTATTGTACGCGAAATGGATTTTAACATGAACACAAAGGATTCAAGCATCAGCAGTAGGCTTAGGTAAGGATAAATTCACAATGTACCAAAAATTGGCTTTACCACACCACTGAAAGCAATATTGGCAAGAAGAAAACATAAAGCAAACTTGTCATTTATGTATACTGGACAGATGCAAAACACTCGACAGGATATTCCTAAGCATAGACATATGTACAAATTTACATACACATAATGACTATGAAGATATTTTTGCTTGCGGAAATAGCTTTTCAAAAATAATTAGATCTCTTTCTGGGAAGTATTCCCCTCCCTAATGAAAACTGCACTGCCTTAGTGGGTGAGGACAGGGTGATAACAGATATAAAACAATGACTGGATCCAGAGAGAAGCTTAATTTCTCTTCCCTTTTGATGAATTTGCCTTCATAGAGAACTTTTCTTACATCACTTCTACTTATATTCTCAAATGAATGTATTTAAGCCCTGGCCCTTTCTCTGATAATCTCCACAAACTCCTCTGAGGAGCAAAATCTCACAGCACAGAAGATGTGAGTACCATCATGTCAGGATTTCCACCACTTCAGACAATAGATGACTCTTCACAGCAATGTGTCTGAAACTTTCATGTGCCTGTGAATCAGCCAATGATATTGTTAAAATGCAGAATCTACTTGAGTAGGTCTGGGGTGTTGTCTGAGAGTCTGCATTTCTGACAAGCTTCCAGATAATGCCACACTGTTGCTCTGTGGAGCATACACTGTGTAGCAATGCTTGTAATTAAGAACTGAGACCCAACTCACCTGAGGCCTTACCACACTTCCAAGTCTCTCAAATCTCCTACCAGCAACTTTTGGAGGCGTAGTTTTCTGCATCAGTATACCACCTCGAGGAGAAGGAATTTAAGTGAGTTTACAATAGTTCAGATGATTCATGCTGAGAACAACATTGCTGCCATCCACTCTAACTTTGTGATTTGGTTTCAAATTTTGACGAGGCTCCCAGTATATACACCAATTTTCAGAACATTAGATCTTAGGTGTCTACCTTATTCTCTCTGTTATAATCTCTAATTCCATAATCTGCCTGGCTCCCAAACCCTGAAGTCCTGAAAGGCATAGTAGCTTACCTGCATGCCTGGCATAGGGACTCAGCTGATTGCCCATTGCCAGAGTCACCGGCTGGAAGTTGATGTACTACCTTTGGTAGGATATCCCAAATACTGATTGCTCAGGCAGACAAAACTGACCCAGCACCTGTCCCTGTCCCTGTATGTCATGAACTCCAACTCTTCCTGGACCCCAGTGATACTGCCTCCTGGCACCTGCACAACTATACCTCCAGGTGTGTTGCCCTCCTCTGGGCATTTATCCCATCCCGTGTTGATCAGAATTCTACTAAAGTCTATTTCTATTTTACAAGTATAAGGAGAGTTTAGGATCCATTCTCATTTCCCAACTTTTGATCTTATATTGATAATGTTGTTCCAATAAAGGGTTCACGTTGTTCAGTGATATTTCATTATTCTATTCTTGACTACATTAGTGAATGGTATACAGGGAGAACAGCATAAAGAGATGCAGTATGGTTGATAAATGGTCTAATAGTGCTTTTATAAAATGAAAATATTATTTGACAAGTTTTATATTTTCTTGTCATTGCCAAGTATCATATCAAATTATATCCTTTTATCTTCCCAATATAGTGTGACATGGTATTAAAAAAAAAGTTGATCTCATACTATTTGAGAACAGGCAAATACTAGGTTTGTATCCTAAACCCAATATGAGATAATTAGACTTCCTTAACTGTGTTATTAGATATGTCCCTATGGTTTTGAGTCTGGAGGTGTACTTGGGCAGATCTGATAAATCTTTTCGAATTTTCTTCAGTGAATCAGCAAGTTTTCAGGGTCCCCATAGATCAGTGCTATTAGTTTTGTCGATTGTTTCAAAGGTGACCTTCACAAATCAAAACTAGAGAGAACTTCATCTTCATCTTCATAGCATTATATCTTATAAGCATCTAAAAGTTTTTTTTCTTCAATGGATGGTAGGAAGAAATAGACACACAGGGGCCAAGTAAAGGAAACTAAACTTTGTTGTACATTTACTCTGGGCCAATTCTGTGGAAAGCCCCCAACTTCAGGCAAATTTAATTTCATCACACTTTGCTTTATTGCACTTTGCAGATAGTACGTTTTCCTACAAGTCGAAGGTTTGTGGCAACTCTGTGTCATACAAGATTATTAGGGCCATTTTTCCAACAGGCTCATATGATGATTAGCATTTTTTAGCAATAAATTACTTTTTAATTAAGTTATGTACATTTTTTAAACATAATCCTCTTGCACACTTAATAAACTACAGTATAGTATAAAATAACTTTTATATGTGCTGGGAAACCACAAAATTTGTGTGACTCACTTTATTACACTATTCATATTATTGTGGTTGTCTGGAACTGAACCCACATTATTTTTGAGGTATGCCTGTATTTAAATCTTACAAGAACTTGTAGAAGTGAATTATTATTATTCCCAGAGGATGAGACAGACTCAGGGAAGTTAAATAATTTGTTCAGGGTTACACAGCTACCAAGTGGTGGTACCTGCATTTATATGTGTGTTAGGCTCATATAAAAAGTCAAGCTTTTTATTGTAAACAGTTCTAGAGTGTTGGGATTCCTTAACTTTACCAACTTTTGTTTGATAAAACTGTGGCTCTTATCTAATTTCCCAAGACACATAGCAATTATTTAGGTTTGTATGGACATGTGGAATCAAGCAGGACCATGGGTTCCTTCTACAAGGCATTTCACAACAAATACTATGAGGAAAAATCATAATGGGATACCAATCTACAAGAAGATTGTAATGTCCCATATTCTTTTGATGATGGGAAATATGATAATATCTGATCGAAGTGAATATTTATTCTTCTAACTATTTTGTATTTTATATGCTTTAATAGCATAGCAATTAATTACTAAGAATTTTAAAACAAAATCCACACCTTTTTTTTTTTTAGTCTTTAATTTTGTATTCCACTAACAACAACAACAACAACAAAAAAAAAACACGATTCTTTACATCTTGTAGAGACATACTTTTATATGTGCTGGAAAACCACAATCTTGTTTTATATTTCCCTTGCTCTTTAACAGGAAAAGAGACATTAAAGATTTAGAATTGTAAAGCTTCATTTTCTTTAAAACAAAAGTAATCAAAATAAATGACATGATAAAAGTGTTATTAAAGGTGACGGGATGTATTGCAAATGCCAGCTGGTATCTTTTCTCTAGGTTTAGCAATTGTCAGCCAATCTAGGCTCAAGTGGTAAAAGGAGTTTTGTGGGTAAAAATCAGGATGGAAGTAGCCAAGATTCTCCTCCAGGTCTTAGGATCACTGTGTTCTGGTGCCTAATATCAGAATGCCATAGTCCTCAAGAGGTGGAACCATCTCCATATCATTGGTAGATGAACTTGAAGGACCACTGAATCAATTCTCCTTCACTGGATGTCTGAGGAGTTGTTTGAGAGGCTCTACAACTTCTACCTGACTGTAAAATCCCAGAAGGGGAAAGTTCAATCAAATCACTATTAGCTGCAACCTGCAAGAGTTTATTGGTCTTTTTCCCCTAATAGAAACCCTTTCACAAATAGCAAAGGACATGGGAGAGAGTTTTTTCAGAATTTTCTTTTCAGGGCTACCAAATAAGGATATTATGAATTGCTGGAACTAATAAAAAATGCAAAGGAAAGATTCATTTTCTATTTTGTCCTTTCTGAAAACATGTTTAAAAACAGAGTACTGCTATATACTAAGGACAAATCAAAGCACAATACTACCAAGTAGTCATATATTATTTCTCAGGGAGAGATTGGCAAGATAAACATGAAATGATATTTGATGAGGATGATAGCATAAGTGAAAAATGCTATGCTCCATGAAATGATTCCAAGTTTTTCAAAGACTGACTCATAGAAAAACATTCTTTATGAATATACTAGAGACCTGGTGCATGAAATTTGTGCACAGGAGGGGGGTGTTCCTCAGCCTGGCCTGCACCCTCTCAAAATCTGGGACCCCTCAGGGGATATCCGACTGCTGGTTTAGGCCCTATCCCAGGATCGGGCCTAAACTGGCAGTTGGACATCCCTCTTGCAATCCGGGACCGCTGGCCCCTAACTGCTTGCCTGCCAGCCTGATCGT
Source organism: Plecotus auritus (assembly GCF_963455305.1). Classification (NCBI taxonomy): domain Eukaryota; kingdom Metazoa; phylum Chordata; class Mammalia; order Chiroptera; family Vespertilionidae; genus Plecotus; species Plecotus auritus. The sequence continues at coordinate 50,334,999 of NC_137773.1, read as the reverse complement.
CCTAGCCATTCTGCCTGCCTGATCGCCCCTAACTGCCTCTGCCTGCCTGATTGCCCACTAACCACTCTGCCTGCCTGCCTGATCACCCTTAACCACTCTGCCTGCCTGATTGTCCCTAACCACTCTGCCTGCCTGATCACCCCTAACCATTCTGACTGCCTGCCTGATCACCCCTAACAGCTCGCTGGGGGGGGTGGCTGTTCTTGTCTCTAGTTGTTCTGGTTGTTCTGCCATTTTGGTCACTGGGCTTTTATTATATAGTATAATAATTTACAACCTATTTTAAATATTTCAACAAGTTAATTGGAAGCTCTTTCGCATTGATTAATTCTGTTCAAGCTCACTGTCATAAATAAAAAATTAAAAAAATTATTTTTACTTTTTAAAAATTAGGAAAAATGTCCTCTGCATTAAGGTAGTCATGTCCATTGGGGGGTGGGGGGTGACTTATCAAATCCACAAAGAAAACTCCCTAGAACCAATGGAATTAGATTATCTTTGAATTTTCACCCCAACTTTGAATAGTCACTAATTCCTTTCTTTGCTCTTTTGGTGTTTGCAAAGGGGTTCACTAAAGCCTGAATTGATATAATTATTGGCTCAAATTGTTAGAGATCTGGGCCAGATGGCTGTGGGTTTCTGAAGTCCCAGTAGCTTGTGGTAGTTTTCCTAGTTTGCCTATAGGGTTTGGGGATCAGCAGTTTGAAAGGACTACAAACTTGTAAAACAGTATTATTCATGGGGGCAGAATGTTCATCAGCGTGACCCAGTACTAAATACATTCATTATAGGCATTTCTATTCTGCACAATTTGCCACACAGCACTGGTTTCTGGAGAGGGGAAGACAATGGCTTATAAATGCCTCTGAATGCCTGCAAACGAAAAGGAATTCATGCTGAGACTCCTCTGTTTTCTTTTTGGGAAAGAACCTTCTTAGTGACTTCAGCTGAGCTCTGCTGAGAGTAAGCAAAGTGGAAAAATCAGAAAATTACTTTTTTTATATATGTTTCTGGGGGGCAAAATAGAGGGTGGGAGAAATAAATGGAAAAAAGTGGCAGTGAGATTATGTGAAACAGCAAATATGCAAGTGGATCAAGACAGCTGAGGAATAATGCAAGAGGTATGGGGGAAAAAAGCAGCAAGAATAGTGCCCTGATGATAAACTTAAAAGGAATTGCAGAGCAGAAAGAACATCATAAATAATCATATTTTCAAATAAGAATACCATCTCAGTTCCTGTGACCTGGATAGTACACAGCCTCCCGTGATATTTCCTAGCATTTTGATGCACACAAAATGCAATTTTCAGCTCAGGCATTTTACTTTTTCAATATAAACAAGCTTTGGGTTTAAAAAAAAAATACATATCTGAAAAGTGTTTTCATAAATAATGCATATTATTATAACAATTTGACTTGTAAACTATGGAGCCCCTGTGTGATCCCCCCCCCACCCCAGTTCCCCCAGGATTCATTGTGAAGACCCATCATATATACATAACACCTTTTGGTAGGCATTGGCATGCTAAAGCATGAAATGTCTTTTACCCAAGATAAGCAGGAGGGTTTTTTTTTTGTTTTTTTTTTAAGTATAGGACAAAGAAATATCATAGCCAATTTTGCCCAAACTCAAAGAAGTGATATAAGGTAAAAGTACATTGTTAATTAATTTGAAATCCTAAGGTGTTCCTTTAAGTCTTGCTAATCAAGAGTAAAAAATAACCCGTTTCTTATCTTCAAAGAATAAAGATGAAAGAAACATAGAGAATGAAACATCTTCATTGGTTCTGTTCCTTATAACACAGCCCCAAGACACTCTGCCTGTGCTCACAGAGAAGATCCAAGTAAAGGCGGGGGAGAGGGGTAGAGGGTAGAGAGGCGGGCTGAGAAGCATAATTAGAAGCAAGTTTTCAAATTTTATTAAATCCCTCCACCAACAAAATGCACTTAGAGGTATCGTAAGTTAAACCAGCACTTAAAGACTATGAAAACCAAGATGATTACATGTTGGTGGAAGCAGAAAGCCAATTAAAGAAAACCAGAACCATTTAAAATGCCATATAAATACTGGCGACCAGAAGTTGATTTAAAGTTTGTTTTTTTTTTCTTCTGTAATTTGTCTCCCCTTTGTCGTGGCACGCTCGGAGAAAGTGAATGCAGGGGATGGAAGGGAGGAGAGAGTGGGGAGGGGAGGGGAGGCGCAGTCTAGGCGCTGCTTCCCACCCTTCTCTCCTTCCCGCGCCCCCGGCCTTCGCCTTCCTCCTCCGCGCTCCCCTCCCTCGCCCCCTCCCCTGCCGCCGCCCTCGCTTTGGGGACTCCATCAGCTTTGGATTTGGAAGCACGCTGATTGGCTGGAAGCGGTTCAACACACGCCGGGCAAGAGCGCTTTGTCTGAGTTGAAGTGAAGTTGTACAGATTTTAGACCGGAGTCAGCAATCACGGCTGTTTAGTCTGCAGCCGAGCAGAGAAAGGGAGGAAGAATCGCCGGGGAAGGATCCACCGCAGACGCTGCCGCCACCCCGCCCTGGATGGATTCGGAAGACACGCCGGGAAAACCGCGGAGGTGACACTCGGATTCCGCCGGCCCAGCGGACAGCCAGCCAGCCAGCCAGCCAGCCCAGCAAATGCGAGCGCTGGACTCCATGCCGACCGTATCTGGAAGTCGTGACACGGTGTGTATAAAACAAAAGTTTGCGAGCTGTTAATTGCTGCTGTGTTATTAAGAGCCGCTTTCAAGTTTCAAGTACCAAATGTAGCTTAGCGGTAAATTGCCAAAGGAAGTTGGGGGAATTGCTTTGCTGTTTTAACTTGCTTGGTGAAAGGAACCTCAGAAACTGATCTGTGTGCCAAATGAATGCTAAAATGCACTCTAGACTTGTTTTTGCACTCCTGGTGGTGTCGTTCAACCCCGATGTGTTGGGCAAGAACTTGAAATACAGGATTTATGAGGAGCAGAGGGTTGGATCCGTAATTGCAAGACTATCCGAGGATGTGGCTGATGTTTTAGCGAAGCTCCCATATCCTTACGTGCGTTTTAGAGCCATGCAGAGGGGAAATTCCCCTCTACTGGTAGTAAACGAGGATACCGGGGAAATCAGCATAGGGGCGAAAATTGACCGGGAACAACTATGCCAGAAAAACTTGAATTGTTCCATAGAGTTTGATGTGATCACCCTACCCACTGAGCATCTGCAGCTTTTCCATATTGAAGTTGAAGTGCTGGATATTAATGACAATGCTCCCCAGTTTTCAAGACCTCTCATTCCTATTGAGATATCAGAGAGTGCAGCGGTTGGCACTCGGATCCCTCTGGACAGTGCATTTGATCCAGATGTTGGGGAAAATTCCCTCCATACGTATTCTCTCTCGGCCAATGAATTTTTCAGTATTGAGGTCCGGACCAGGACAGATGGAGCCAAGTATGCAGAACTCATAGTGGTCAGAGAGCTGGATCGGGAGCTGAAGTCCAGCTATGAGCTCCAGCTCACTGCCTCAGATATGGGGGTGCCTCAGAGGTCCGGCTCGTCCATCCTAAAAATCAGCATTTCAGACTCCAATGACAACAGCCCTGTTTTTGAGCAGCAGTCTTATATAATACAACTCTTAGAAAACTCCCCCGTTGGCACTTTGCTCTTAGATCTGAATGCCACTGATCCAGATGAGGGCGCCAATGGGAAAATTGTATATTCCTTCAGCAGTCATGTGTCTCCCAAAATTATAGAGACTTTTAAAATTGATTCAGAAAGAGGACATTTGACTCTTTTCAAGCAAGTGGATTATGAAATTACCAAATCGTATGAGATTGATGTTCAGGCTCAAGATCTGGGTCCAAATTCAATTCCAGCTCATTGCAAAATTGTAATTAAGGTTGTGGATGTTAATGACAATAAGCCTGAAATTAACATAAATCTCATGTCCCCTGGGAAAGAAGAAATATCTTATATTTTTGAAGGGGATCCTGTTGATTCATTTGTGGCATTGGTCAGGGTTCAGGATAAGGATTCTGGGCTGAATGGAGAAGTAGTTTGCAAGCTTCATGGACATGGTCACTTTAAGCTCCAGCAGAGTTATGAAAACAACTATTTAATCTTGACCAATGCCACACTGGATAGAGAAAAGAGATCTGAATACAGTTTGACTGTAATTGCTGAGGACAAGGGGACGCCCAGTCTCTCTACAGTAAAACATTTTACTGTTCAAATCAGTGATATAAATGACAATCCACCCCACTTCCAGAGAAGTCGATATGAATTAGCAATCTCAGAGAATAACTCGCCAGGGGCATTTATCACCACTGTTACAGCCACAGATCCTGATCTTGGAGAAAATGGGCAAGTTACATATACTATTTTGGAGAGTTTTATACTGGGAAGTTCCATAACTACATATGTTACCATTGACCCATCTAATGGAGGCATCTATGCCCTCAGAAACTTTGATCATGAAGAAGTGAGTCAGATAACGTTTGTGGTTGAAGCAAGAGATGGAGGGAGTCCGAAGCAACTTGTAAGCAACACTACAGTTGTGCTCACCATCATTGATGAAAATGACAATGTCCCTGTGGTCATAGGGCCTACACTGCGCAATAATACTGCAGAAATCTCCATCCCCAAAGGGGCCGAAAGTGGCTTTCATGTCACAAGAATAAGGGCAATTGACCGGGATTCTGGTGTGAATGCTGAACTCAGCTGCTCCATAGTAGCAGGTAATGAGGAGAATATCTTTATAATTGATCCACGATCATGTGACATCCATACCAATGTGAGCATGGAATCCGTTCCCTCCACAGAATGGGAACTCTCAGTTATCATCCAGGACAAAGGCAATCCTCAGCTGCATACCAAAGTCCTTCTGAAGTGTATGATCCTTAAATATGCAGAATCAGTGACAAGTACAGCAAAGACCCCAGCAAGCCAGGAATCTTTGGATGTCTCCATGATTATAATTATTTCCTTAGGAGCAATTTGTGCAGTGTTGTTGGTTATTATGGTGCTGTTTGCAACTAGGTGCAACCGAGAAAAGAAAGACACGAGATCCTACAACTGCAGGGTAGCGGAATCAACTTACCAGCACCACCCCAAAAGACCATCCAGGCAGATTCACAAAGGGGACATTACATTGGTGCCTACCATCAATGGCACTCTACCTATCAGATCTCATCACAGGTCGTCTCCATCCTCATCTCCCACCTTAGAAAGAGGGCAAATGGGCAGCCGGCAGAGTCACAACAGTCACCAGTCCCTCAACAGTTTGGTGACAATCTCATCGAACCACGTGCCAGAAAATTTCTCATTAGAACTCACCCATGCCACTCCGGCTGTTGAGGTAAGATCATACACTGCACCAATTCACTGACAAAGTAGCTGCTAGTGCACAGAAGTTGTGTGTTAGTTCTGGAATGTTTCCTTTAAGAAATAACAATACTAACAATATGCAAATTAAGTAGGATACAAGTTTCATTATGCATATGTAGTAAGTACACACACCTGAGCATACTGTTTCAACTTTTTCTTAAAGAATTTACTTGCATGTATAATATTGAAAAATAAATGAAGCTCACAAAGGACTGATTAGAATCCCCATACTTCCAAGATTAAGATACTGGAAGCAAAATATAAATGGACTTGCTTTATTGTCATAGGTGTGGTCTCTACTAAAAAAAAAATAAATAAAAATAAAAAAAGCCCAAACAAACAAAAACCTGAGTTGACATTTTTCTGACATTATTTTAACTGCATGTGTTAGAATGTTGTATGTTAGAGTATCTTCTATGCATTTTTATAACTGATCACTTTAAGCTGAACTATAAAGGAAATAGACCTGTAATTTATAAAGGAGTCTTCTTTCAAAAAGAAACCCGTTGTATTAGATCATTCAAATCTCTCTGGGTTGTATTCAGTTATATCAGGTGGCTAGCTGCAGAGTCTGCCACAGCTCAGCACATGTAAGTGTTTAAAAGGGAGAGGACATGTTCATTGTTTTTCCTTGCTGAAAGCTTGTGAGTATTGGGGGTTTGTTTCCAGGAATCAGTTCTGTCTATTTGGTTTCCAGCAGGTCTCCCAGCTTCTTTCAATGCTTCACCAGGGGCAATATCAGCCAAGGCCAAGTTTTCGAGGAAACAAATATTCTAGGAGCTATAGGTATGAAGTACCCTTGTGTTGCCTATTAAGTGTCAAATAATATGGATGCTAAAGAATAAAAACTGTACATTCCCTGATTTATCTTTCTAGATATGCCCTTCAAGACATGGACAAATTTAGCTTGAAAGACAGTGGCCGTGGTGACAGTGAAGCAGGAGACAGTGATTATGATTTAGGGCGAGATTCTCCAATAGATAGGCTGCTGGGCGAAGGATTCAGCGACCTGTTTCTTACAGATGGAAGAATCCCAGCAGGTAAGGGGGTAGTGATAGATAAATCCTTATTTTCACATCTATTGTACCAGTGAGGTGAACAATTTCTCCCATGCTTATATTCTCTTTGTCCTTTGCACTGAGTCTCTGTAATCTGCACACTATTAGCAATGAACACAGACTGAAACACTTTAAAGTTATTTTCTTAAAATTTATGTGAAGCAGTTGGTAGAGAAGGAGTAAGTATGAAAGCTTAACAAGACAAGAAGAAAAGCGTGGCAGAGAGGGATAGAAAACCACACTGCTTTCCTCCTATTCCTACCCATCCAATACTGTCAGAGGACACTCTTGAGCAACTCTCTATAAAATTATGGGGTGGCTGTTTTCATTGAGACAGCCTGTTTTGGTGCATGGTGGTGAACTGGACTATAATTTGGAGGACACATTTCCTGTGATGGGAACCAACTCACAAAAATCAGAGATTAAAATATACTAGGAAATGGTATACTTTACTCACTAAAAATAGGAGAGAGAATACATCTTTGTAAGTGGTATGCACAGAATATTTTTCACCACCTTTCATTTTATGTCTACACTGGAGTGCAAGAGAAACAGGAATCCAAGAGAGGAATTTATCAGTATACAGCTGGAAGGAGGAAATCCTAGTAAGTTATGAGCCACTTTCTCCTTAGCATCCCTTCTCTCTAATTGTGCAGTAGCAACTCTGAACCAACTGGGTAAATACTGACTGTCATTGAAGCAACCCTGTGACTAAAGACTATAATATTAAATCAACTCCTAGGAACACACAGATGTTCCTTTGGTTACGTATGTTTCTAAATTCTGAGTGTTGATCTAGTGACTGCTGTTTGGTAAATGAAAGGCAAAAGAAAACTATATTACCCGTCTGAGTTCCATAAAACATCTATTTTCTAAATACTGTATAGTTAGTTCACTAAGAGTTTTGGGACTAGACATGCGGGAGCTTCAGAGAGCTACAGAAATTCAAGCAAAATTAGTAAATAGAAACTCTAGCTCTCATGGTGATAGTAGAAGTGGTAGCAGGAGCTGTAGGAGCATTAGTGTCAGTCACAGCAGTCACAGTAGTAGTGATGATGTCCCAGTGCTCACTCCAGATCCATAGGTGTTCTACACTTGCACTGCTTCTCCCAACACTGGGACATAGGAATTAGTAACAGTAGTTCATTGTTGTTACATTAATAGATATTGCATTTCTGGCAGGATGATGGATTTATGGAAAGGACTTCTAGTTACATACGGGGCTACATGAGAGCTCACGTTTGCCCAGGTATCTTTGTTGTTGTTTTTTTAATTCATAGATTTCCTTGACCAATTTAAAGAGAAAGCTCTGGAAATACAGTGATATATATATGGCTTCAGACAACTTGCTAAAAGAGAATCAGTTTTATTATTCTTACCCATGAAATGGATGTGTGTGTGTGTGTGTGTGCACATAAGTATATACTGGCTGAATTTCCAGGATTTTATGACACTGACAGAACTCTAATTTTGAATACTATTCTCTAATTTTGAATATTTTGATTTACCAAATTACATTATTTCATAAGGCATAAAGGTAACTTCATGGGCACAATGTCAATATTTCCTTATGTGTTATTTTTTAATTATATGAAGTCTATTCATTAAAATTTTAATTTAGCAGCATAGTTAAAAAGAGAATAACTACCCCTACTTATATAACCTAGCCATTTGGGGGCCTAAATGCTGCCTAAAGTCTTTTTAAATTCTGAAATTGTATAATTTTAATACCTAACCATGGTCTAACTTAAAAAAAAAAAAAGATCAAGACTTCTCTTTCACTCTTTCTTGTATTTTCAAAGTTAACAACATCAGATACGTTCATGACAGAAGTGTTATCTAATGGTTGAGTTAAAAAAATAAAATAAAAATAAATGTTAAAGAATAAAGACATTGGAGGAACAATACGTAGATATAAAGCCCAGATATTAGTGAGTTTTGTATAGTGACTGACTTTAGACATCTTCTAAGTTTACATTTCTTTTCAAAGTTAATGGCTAACTTTTATATTATCACTAGAGGCCTGGTGCACGAAATTCGTGCACGGGGCGGGGGGGTCCTTCAGCCCAGCCTGCACCCTCTCCAATCTGGGACCCCCCGAGGGATGTCCGACTGCCTGTTTAGGCCCGATCCCAGTAGGATTGGGCCTAAACGGGCAGTCGGACATCCCTCTCACAATCCAGGACTGCTGGCTCCCAACTGCTCACCTGCCTGCCTGCCTGATTGCCCCTAACTGCTTCTGCCTGCCAGCCTGATCACCCCCTAACCACTCCCCTACCAGCCTGATTGATGCCTAACTGCTCCCCTGCCAGCCTATTTGCCCCTAACTGCCCTCCCCTGCAGGCCTGGTCACCCCTAACTGCCCTCCCCTGCAGGCCCAGTCACCCCCAACTTCCCTCCTCTCCCGGCCTGGTCACCCCTAACTGCCCTCCCCTGTAGGCTTGATTGCCCCCAACTGCCCTCCCTTGCAGGCCTGGTCCCTCCAAACTGCCCTCCCCTGCTGGCCATCTTGTGGTGGCCATCTTGTGTCCACATGAATGCAGCCATCTTTGACCACATGGGGGCAGCCATCTTGTGTGTTGGAGTGACAATTTGCACATTACTCTTATATTAGATAGGATAGAGGCCTGCTGCACGGGTGGGGGCCAGCTGGTTTGCCCTGAAGGGTGTCCCAGATCAGGGTGGGGGTTCCCTTGGGGCATGGGGTGGCCTGGGTGAGGGGCCTGTGGTAGTTTGCAGGCTGGCCATGCCCCCCAGCGACCCAAGTGGAGGCCCTGGTATCTGGGATTCATTTATCTTCTATAATTGAAACTTTGTAGCCTTGAGCAGAGCCAAGCCTCCTGCTTGCTCTGTGGCTGCAGCCATTTTTGTTGGAATTTATTTATCTTCTATAATTGAAACTTTGTAGCCTTAAGCGGAGGCCAAGGCAGGCCAGAGCATGCGGAAAGCTTGGCTTCCTCCATCGCCAGGGGCAACTCAAGCCTCCTGCTTTCTCCATGGCCGCAGCCATCTTGGTTGGGTTAATTTGCATACTTGCTCCTGATTGGCTGGTGGGCATGGCTTGTGGGTGTAGCAGAGGTATGGTCAATTTGCATATTACTCTTTTATTAGATAGGATTAATAATACCACTTAATATATAGGCAGCCTTTAAGAAACAATTCCATATTTACACAATCAAACTAATCCAGGTGTGTAGTGGAAGAGCTATCTTTCTGGTGTATGGCATTGTATGACAACTGATTGTGTTACAGTACATACATTTCTACATGACTAGCTACCTGCTTCCCTGTGGGGTGTGGTGGCAGGTGTAGAGTGCCAGGATTTCACCAATGATACATAAATCTGTTTTAAGCTTTACTCATCTTTGGCTAGTAGGGAAACAAATATGCATATTAAGTATCATACAGAGATAACCATCCTTCCGTTATGACCATCTTCCTGATGATACTTCACCAGTTTTCTGGTTAATTATTCACCACAAAAGCTTCTGCCAGCACATTGGGGTATAAAACTTGTGTCTTGTGAACTTATATTCCCAGGAAATATACAAAGTAGGAAAAAAATAAGTCCACTTCTGAATGCCATTAACAGAAATCAGTGCAGTTTCAAAAGCATGTGTATTTTTAGACCTTAAGTGTCTTATTTCAACGTTTTTTCTGCATTAAACTGTGATCAAATATAGATCATGTTATGTTGCATTGCCTGCCAACAGGGTCATTTCTGGTCATTCTTTCTATTAATTCCCACAGACATATCCTGCATTCTGAGCAGTAAAATCAGCATACATTTTTGTCTGTTAGCTCATGTTTGTCAACGTATTTTCTTCCTTATTCATTCAACTTAGAACTCATAAATATGAACTCAATAAATATGAAGAAAAACTACTCCATATTCCTGCAAAATCTCCATTTCTCCAGTGTATTAGTTGCACCAGTAATTTATAAAGGCTTTTGATTTTGTGATGCTCCATCCTGGTTAAGCTCATTCCACTTTTCACCAATCTGCCCTCAATGATTATTTAATTCAAACAGTCCTTTTTAATTCTGTGTTCTCTTCATTTTCATGGCTGGTATACCAGTTCTGACCTTTCCGCATGGCTGAGTTACTGTGCAAGTATATGAACTGATATTCTCTCTTTAGTAACTCCTCCCTTTGCTAAATCTTTCATAGAGTTTGAACACCTTTTTCATAACATTTTAATTTATATTTTTGGTTCAAAATCAATAATTTACTTTTTTTTGCCCAGCAATCTCTATGAAACCTACTTATCTTGGCATTCTAAGGTCAGTGAAATCCACTCCTAGTTTATTAACTCTCAATTTTGGCTTTTTGGGGTGTCTTTTGCAATAGGTAGGGCCATCTCTTAGTATATATAACACACCAATCCTTCGTTCGTGGGCTTTTCTACCTAAAACACCAGCTTCTCTTCACTTTGCCTATCATCTCTCAAATTTTGTTTCATGTTTCTCTTTAATGACTTTAACCTCCATGTCCACTACTTTTTCTTTTCTTGACATGCTCTCAGCATCGTATTTTGGCACTCTAATTGGACATTCAGGGCCCTGTTTGCTACCCTTGACTCAGAACTACATCTGAAACCATGTAAGGACACCTGGGAGAGGCTCTTAATGAAGAACTGTTTGATCACTCACTAACTAATGGCTTGGAAGAAGTTAGGCACACGTTTTTTCTTCTACTATTTGATGCTTACCTCCTGTCCTACCTATAAGGTTCGTACAGTACAGTGATAAAATTGATAGTCATATAGTGGGAAAGAAGAGTTCTGTTTGCCTCACGTCCTCCCCTCCCCAGGGGAAATTGCACCACCTGGCAAAGCTTTAAAGGAAGGACAGAGAGATCAGCCACTTACACCTCTTGCCAACAAGTCCTATTCATTGGACATGGTATGGAACCTCTATAGCACTGAATTATGTGTGCACTGAATGTTTCAAATAACTGAGTCTCCAGGGAAAATATTGAAAATGTCAGGGGAACTGAAAAATGCCCTCTTCCGCAACCCTGCCCTTCCACCTCCATTAATTTTTGCCATCTCTTCCTCCATGAAATTTTCTTTATCAATTTTTCATATTTTCTGAATTTTTAAATTTGTGTTAATTTACTATTTTAGAAGTAAAGCCCCATTTATTGTGAAGTTGTAAAATGGCATTCCCTGTTTAAAAAAACACACCCTGTGACCAAAGTAATTTCTAAACATGAACTATCATTTTAATCACCCAGTTTGTATTCAGGTTTCTAGAAATTTGCTTGTGCTCAGGATTCTTAGAAGCCTGTGTAATTTTTATCTCCTTTGTCATTAAACATTAAAATAAAATAAAGTCAATCAAATAATTAAGCCCTTCCACAGAGTTAAAAGCCAGAAAATAAATGAAAGGTGTCATCAGGCCTGTTTCCCTTCTTTGTAACAGAATGTGAGTAAGACAACATAGACAAGTCTCCTTTCCATTTTCAGAGACCTGGGGAATGAAGAAAACATTTCATTACCACTGCTTGGAAAACCTCACTGCTATTAAAGTATTCCAGTTACTTTCAACTCCCTTTGGTTTATCCACATTAATTGCTGAACAATAGTTGGTATTTTCAAGTTGCAATAATGCATGAGGTCAGCACATCTAAACATGCTTTTATTCTTAAATCATCCTTCCTCATTTAAGCAACTTTTTTTCATAGCAAAATTACACAAGGATTCTCAATGTTCACCCTCTTTCTCTTGGCCCACATTGACTCCTATGGAATCAGTAGTCATACTATCTCTGCATTTTCTTTACTTCCTTTGTATTTTCAGCTTTTTTAGCAATCACGCATTTTTTCTCACTCACGATACTTGCTCTTATTTTCCGGGATAATTATCCAGAAGTGGGATTGGTGGATAATATGGTAGTCCTATTTTTAATTTTTTTGGCATACCACCTTACTGTTTCTCACTGTGACTGCACCATTTATTGCATTTCCAACACAGTGTACAAGCATTCAATCTCTCCTCATCCTCAGCAATACTTGCTATTTTTGTTTTTTGTAACAGCCATCCTGACAGGTTTGAGGTGAAATGTCATTGTGGTTTTGAGTTGCATTCCCATGATGATTAGAAAATATGTAGTGAATGCTTATTCTCTGCAGACACTTTACCCAGTGCTGAGGATACAGCAATAAACACAATAGTCAACTTTCTTCCTCTGACAAGGTATTTGGCATTGTTCAAGAGTCATCCTTTCTAGCAAAAAATTCACAGGAAGAAAAATATTTCTTAAGTAGCCAAATCTATAAAATCATTTCTAAATATGTAGGTATGGCTGATAATGGTCCAGTTTTCACTCAAATCTAAGAAAATTACCTTAGATCTGCATTCTGTCATTTGCTCTAAAATGAAAATTGTGATATTAAAGAGAACTTAATATCACTGAAAGAGATCGATGATTTTTGGACTATAATTGATATCTTCATATTTCCTGGTTGTTGTGTAGTTTAGTTATTGTATTTTCTAAATTTAGAGATTTTTCTCTTTATTTTTCTGCTTTTCTCATCATCTATTCTTTCTATGAGTGTGGTCACTCACATTCCAATAGGACATCATAACAACTGGAAGAACTAATCAGTGGAGTTTTCATATTCTTCATCTTTTGATGACTTTTCCATCTATTTGACTTTCAAACCAGATGCCTGGTAGTTGCGGATAATTTGCACTGCTATTTTAAATAAAAAGTCAATAAATAATCCAGAATACCTTTAAGAGAGATCAATAATATAATGAACCGATAAGTCACTATCTTCTTGATGCTTGCATTAAAAGTAAAGTAGGTCAGATAGACCTCACTACCTGGAGAGCTACTCAAAGGTATTACTTGAGGATTATCGGGTTGCATTATGAATTTATGGATTTCACCTCACAGCTCTGGTGTTCTTTAGAATTTGTGTTCAGCAAATACTTCATCACCCACACCTTTCCAGTCATTCTCATGTATAAATTACCAATCCATTTTCTCATTACTTGAATAGCAGAAATGATATTCCTGAGAAATATGAGTCATAATCTTCCTTTTCTTATTTGATGAGCAAGAAAAAAATATATATGCTGGTCCATAAAACTAGCATTCAAATCAAAGCCATAATTATAGTTCATCTAATGTGTAAAATAATGGGTTGATATCAGGGTAGTAATTTAAACTGTCTCATTCTATATTTTTAAAGTAAAATACATTTTTTCCAACATTTTGAGTGATAGTAAATGTACTCATGAATCCCCATTGTTTTCCTTGAGAGCAGCCATGAGGCTGTGCACAGAGGAGTGCAGGGTCCTGGGACACTCTGACCAGTGCTGGATGCCACCTCTGCCCTCACCATCCTCTGACTATAGGAGCAACATGTTCATTCCAGGGGAAGAATTCCCAGTGCAGCCCCAGCAGCAGCATCCACACCAGGGTCTTGAGGATGACACCCAGCCTGCGGATTCCAGTGAGAAGAAGAAGAGTTTTTCCACCTTTGGGAAGGACTCCCCCAAAGAGGAGGACCCTGGGGACAAAGGCACGTCATCTCTGCTCTCAGAAATGAGCAGTGTGTTCCAGCGTCTCTTACCCCCTTCCTTGGACACCTATTCTGAGGCCAGTGAGGTGGATAGGTCCAACTCTCTAGAACGTCGGAAGGGACCTCTGCCAGCCAAGACTGGGGGCTACCCACAGGGTGTGGCAGCCTGGGCGGCCAGTACGCATTTTCAAAATCCCACCACCAACTCTGGGCCTCCCCTGGGTACCCACTCCAGTGTGCAGCCATCTGCTAAATGGCTGCCGGCCATGGAGGAGATCCCCGAAAACTATGAAGAAGATGATTTTGACAATGTGCTCAACCACCTCAATGATGGGAAGCATGAACTCATGGATGCCAGTGAGCTAGTGGCTGAGATTAACAAGCTGCTTCAGGATGTCCGCCAGAGCTAGGAGATTTGGGCCAAGCATTTTGGTTTCCAGGTACATGGAAGTAGGGGACAGAGAAAACCCTGAGAGAACTGGCATTGCCAAGTTGTTGCATTTATCATAAATGTGTCTGTGTATATTGAATATTAAATACTGTATTTTCGTATGTACACAATGCAAGTGTGTTGATTTCAATCTGTATTTTAAAAATACATTTGTACCTTATATTTATGTGTAATTTAACAGACAAATTTTATTTTTTTACTCCCATGACAAACATGTCTTTCCTAATCATGTAGAAAGTAGCCACTGTTCAATTCTGATATACTATTCAACCATAAAGTATAAAGGCACTGCTTAGATTAGTTATGTTGGGGAAGAAATTGTTATGCCATAGGAACAACCCCACTAAAGCATTATAGAATTCTTACTTCTATTAAGTGATCCAACTTTTTTTTTACAATACTTTTTATAATTAAGCATCAATAAAAATGTTAAACTTTTATTACTGTTGTTGTTATTATTTTTACTGCTCTCTGCTAGTTCTGGTAGTTCAATTCTCACAGCAAAATTGAAACATGAGGTGAGATGTTATTTCAGAACTAGGCAGTCTCTTTCACAGTCAATAATGAAAATAGGACCAGAGTCAATTTTTCCTAACTCCCAGGCCCCTGCTATTCCAGGAGATCACACCGGCCTGTTCTTGAGAATATTTCTCCTGAAGTATTATTGTCTATTTATAATCAAGGTAAACAATGAATTTCATTCCATCCTCAAGAGATGTGCTCCAAGGAAATGGACTCCGTCCTTTAAATGGATAACAGTATGTATTCTAACAGCATGAAGTATTAATGGACAAAGGCAATTATGTCAGTATCCCTCCTGGGGTAGTAAATATAATTGATTTATGCTGAAACTGCTCTATTTGAATCTTCCCCTCTCCGTTCACAATACTTGAACATTTTTATCTTTGCAATGTTGTTGTTGTGTTGTTGTTGTTTTCTTTTTTTTTGCTATAGTATTCATTTTTAGCTTTTGTCTCCAGTGCATGATCTCATATTTTTGCTTTTATATTTAGTATAAGAACGTTTATAAAATTACATTTTTGCTATTGTAATTCTATTTTATTTGTTGTGTGACAAATGGCAAATTATTTATTGTGCTGTTATCTCTCTGTGTGGAATGCTTTGGTAAAAGAGATCGTGATTATGATTGTTCTCATTTATGACCAGGTTTCTATTAGTGTTATTTCTCTGAATACACCATCCTGATTGTACTCTCCAGAAAATATTACTGTCAATGAAAATAAAAGAAAAAAAATAAAGTAAAGCTAAAGAACTGTCCATAAATCAGAGTCCTATTCCTATATATATATATATATATATATATATATATATATGTTCAAAAGCTTTGCAGGAAGCATATCCTTCATGAGAAGATAATTCAGTGTTAGGTTTTGAATGATAAGCAGGAAACTTCAGCCTGCCGGTGTGTCTCAGTGGTTGAGTTCGACCCATGAACCAGGAGGCCAAGGCACATGCCTAGGTTGCGGGCTCAATCCCCAGTAGGGGGCATACAAGAGGCAGCTATCAATTATTCTTATCATTGATGTTTCTATTTCTCTTCCTTCTCTGAAATCAATTTAAAAAAACCCTACACATTTAATTTTTTTTTAAAAAAGGGAACATTCAGCTGGCTTGGCTAACAAGAAAAATGCAATGGAAAGGGAATGAATTTGAGACCTGTAATGGGAATGAAAAGAGTCTACAATATTCCCAGTAGATTAAATAATTTAAATGCATTTGAAGTATAAAGAAAATGGAGTAATCAAATAGTAATTGCTTGACCACTTTTTAAACTAAAAAAAATGTCTCAGAACATTTTGTATTATGTTGTGTTGGGAAAAAAATGTACACTTACAATGTTTCTCTGGGGAACAAAGAAAATTTACCCTTTAAGTTCTTTCAGCTGGTCTAATGATTAAATCTATATGAGGTTGATTAACAGGAGAAAATGATCAAATGTAATTACATATGTGTGCATGGGAACCTCATGTACATAATAGATCCAGAGACAGAAAGGGAAAATGAGGCATATGTGACATTCTGAGCTACAGATGAGGTAAAGCACGTTAGGGCTTCAGAGGGGCATTATAGGACGGTAAGAAGAACAGATGTGCTGTAATCAGTCGTTTGCCCTGCTTCATAGATAGGTCCCCAAATAGGTTATATCTAATAATCTCTTACTATGGTATGGGAAAGACCCCTAATTCAAATTCTTCTAGTAGTTGGGGTTAGGGTTGTGGGTGGGAAAACAAGTTTCTCTTGAGCACACTGCGTCTCAGTTGCCTTTAGCTAAAAATAACCCACATTCTGAAACTTCACATTTTTAAGAGATGAAAATATTATCTTCATTGCCTTCCTAGTGGGAATTGAAATACCAGGAAAATAGAATAACCTAAAAGTGGTTAGTTAATTCAGATATTTTAATTTTCAAGTGATTACCAACCACATCAAATAGATGTGTTAGGTCTTTCAAAAGGCACATTTTACCTTTATAGGGGGGACTGCAATTTCAAGTGAAATTTTCGTTTATTTTTCAGTAGATTACACACACAAATGCTAACCACATTTAAAGACATTCTGCCTTTCAAATTCACTCTTTTAGCACATATTATCATTTAAAAAAGACTTTCATAATTGTTCTATTCTTAAAGCACCAACAATAATTTAGGAAGCAAAGCTGGCAATCAATGTTTATGTGAAGCACGTAAAATGTAATGTTATTTCAACACAAAAGCTTTATATACTGTCCATATAGGAAGCACTCCATGTCTCACACTACTAGCTGCTTCTACACCCTTCTCCACTTCTTATTATTGCTTTCCATGCCCACAGGTTAAGGGATATTAGTGTAAGATTTTTGCTTTTCACTCATGTCCCTTTCACAGGTAATATTATCTCCGTGAAGCTGGAACGTTTGTACTGTCATAGCAACCTAACCTCTGTTCACATTTACATGACCTCTTCTTTGATATCACACCCCTCCTCAGATTCAAACAACCAAAAAGCACTAAATCAAAGAGACTCTTTTCTCTGTTCATTAGTTCTTAATCCCCTTGGCCCCATTCAATTCCTTTAAATGTTCTTCAATGATAATCATTTATTAAGGGAATCATTTTCTAAAAATGTAATTCAACACTAACTCTATTGTTAGCCAATCTTCCCTTTAAGTGATTGTTTATAGTATGACTAGATTGTTTATAGGATGATTAGAATTATTACAAGTTATTAACTTTGTTATTCTCTTTTATCAATTCTTTCCTTCTTGGTATTTAGCAGATAAGGCCTATGACTTTATTGATCATTTAAATTATTCTACCTTCTGTCACAGATATAAAAAATTTACCACTTACTAATAGATAACTATTAAGGCAAAAGATGGGTTACTGTTCTGTTGGTGTCACAAAGTCTCATTGGTGGAAATAAGCTTTTAAAGTTCAAAAAACTGTGAATCTATTTAAAAATTAGTTGTGTGGGTGAAAAAAATGCATTGCCTGACATAGCATCTTTCAGTCGTGAATGAACTCAGAGGACTTAACCAAGACAGTTCAGGAAATTTGCCAAACTATTGAAAAGATTTTGATGTTTCCATTCCAATTCAGTATATCTGGAATTAATAGTATCACATCACAGTATCAAAGATTAGAGACACAATGAACTCTGGACAGGCAATAAACATTGCCTTATAAAATTAAATTCAAACCATACAAAAGTCTTAAAAATTTATGTTGAGTTTTAAAAATAATAAAAACAGTGAAGGCCTTTCAAAAGAACCAACAGATTCACATCCTTAATTGTAGGTTCAGTTTATAAAACAAAGTAATTTTATATGCATATGTTGTCTTTTATATATTGTAAAATCATAAGGTGCCATACTGATTGTAATTATTTAATATATTAGGATGTCTCTAACTGTGAATGAAAAAAATAATTCTCTATGGCTACATACAGTTTTAATTTAATAAATTAGTCTGAAAATCCATCTTATTCACTTTAGTTTATAGCACAAACAGTAAGTCACTTTTCTGAAATAACTGAACAATATCTAAAGAGCTGCATTACAATTGTAGGAACATTATTGGCCAAATTGTGCTTTCATTGTTCATGTGTGGAACTGAGCTCATAGCAAGGTATACATACACACACTGTATGCCAGAAACAATAGGACCTTTAATGTAATCCAAACCAAAAAATTATTGAATAGATACACACAGTATAATAGATCTGAATGTGAGTGTATATACTTCTCATTAATTTATATGTTCATTATATTCTAGCTTATACAATTTGTGGAGCTGTTAAAAGAATTATATGGGGAGCTGGCATTGCAAAAATTGCTGCCAAAATTTACATACTTCCTGACTTTTAAAATTGCAATACCACATACTACCCTGCTACTTTAAAATAATAGTTTTCTATTTCCTTTTATGACTTCTGCAAGTTGCTCCTAATTCTTGTTTGCTTTTTCAGGTTTTATCTCTTCAATTTATTTATTTTATGGTACTCCTCCTTGGCCATTTATCCTACTGTCCACATTTTATAGCAACCTCCTCCACGTTTTTGCATGTGTATAGTGCTTTATATAACCGCCTAGATTATCATTTTTTGGGTATGTTTTCTTTGTTAGTATGACAGGGATCATGTTTTTGAGATATGAAGCTAATAACTTTTCAATCTTAATTTCTTTTGTTCTATGTTTTAAATCAAAAGTTTTTGAGTGCTTAGGGAGACACCACTGTAGAGAACTTGACTTATTGAGGGAGGAAATTGTGTTGTTCTTTCTTAAATATGTGTATTTCTAAATTAATATATTAAGGGTTGAATTGGGAAAGGTGAGGTTGAAATTTTACTATAAGCCAAAGTGAAGTGCCAGAAAATGAATATCAAGTAAGAAAGGGCTGTTGCCACAAAAATGAAGATAACAGGTAATTGCTGAGAGCATAAAGCACCAGAGGTAAGTAAATCAGGAAGGCTAAAATATCAGATGTCAGTGTCTTCATTATTCCCACCTCTTTAGAAGAAGCTGCAGAACAAAGCAATGCTTTTGTGGAAGATATTTCTCCTTTTTTCTGCCCCCCCCCCCCTCCCCGCAGAAGAGCGCACACATGGAAGGAAGAGGTGCCCAGTGTGGGGCTCTGGGGTAGCGCTCACCTCCTCCCTGCCTTTGGATGGCCTGTACAAGATTCCGACGTTTTTCCTCCCCCAAATGGGGAGGAGCTGATATTATAAGCTGTATTACATTTCAGAGTGCTTTTATCTAAATAAAGATAGGCTTTCTAAAAAGCTCTATTCTTGTTCAGGCCAGTGTTAGATTCATAGCAAAATTGAAAGGAAGGCACATTCTTGTTTCATTAAAAGGCACATTCTGCACCTTAAAGTAATAACCACAAAATATTCTAGACAGAGGAAGCCCAGACTTTTCCTTTGGAAGTAGACCTTCTGTGTTAGACAGAGTTTTAGGTTCCAAATAATCTACACAACTTCCAGTAAATCTTGTTACATGCGATGTAACATATCCCAAAGAATGCAATTAGGGATGCTTCATGAATTCTAACCAGAAAACATATTTTGCCAGTCCATGCCTTATAATTTGGATCTCTTCTGCAAAGTCATGCCTGGGGGCTGTCAGTGTGGATTTTGTGAACAGTCTGTACAGATTTTCAGTAATTGCTGAGAGTGTATGGTTGCAAATACATGAATGTCACTTGGAAATGAACAAAGTATCATTGTAGGAACAGTCTACAAAGAACCAACCACTACAACTAACTTAGTCCTTCACTACTTTCTCCTTTCTCCTTGGTGACATCTGAGTAGAGGGGCAACATATAAAACATTCCTTGCCTTAGCTGATTTGGCTCAGTGGATAGAGCTCTAGCATCAGCCTGCAGACTGAAGGGTCCTGGGTTTGATTCCAATCAAGGGCACATGCCAGGATTGCAGGCTCAATCTCCAGTAGGGGGCATGCAAGAGGCAGCTGATCAATGATTCTCTCTCATCATTAATGTTTCTATCTATCTCTCCTTCTCCCTTCTTCTCTGAAATCAACAAAAATATATTTTAAAAACAACATTCCTTAATTCAACAAATATATATATATATATTGTGTGTGTATACACACACACACACACACACACACACACACACTAGGGGCTCAGTGCACAAATTCGTGCACCTTGAAAGGAGCTGTGGGCCGTGAGACTGTGGTAGGCACAGGGGCAGGTCTCGCCCCATCCTCTGCACCCCGGCCCAGCCCCTCTCACCATAGTCCCCTGTCTGCCGGAAGCCCCACTCCCACCGCTGCTGCTCCCACGCGCTGATGGCACTGGCCCCACTCCCACCCGCTGAACGCGCGGAGAGATTGAGGCCAGTGCCACCAGTGGGTGCGAGTGGCGGCTGCTGCCCTGATCACCCCTCAGGAGTAGGGGGAAGTGGAGAAGCCCTCAGGGGTGATCAGGATCGGTAGCCACTGATCGCACCAGCTGATGGCATCAAGTGATCAGGACTGGCACTGGCAGCAGGTGCGAGCGGTGGCTCTGGTGCTGGCTGCAGGTGCAAGTGGGGCCGGCGCTGGCAGTGGGTATGAGCGCCAGGTGGGACTGTGGCACGCGGGAGCAAAGAATTTTCAGTAACCACCAGAGGCCCGCCCCAATGACAGCGACTGGCCCCCTGCCTTGGTCTGGCGCCCTCGCTCACCTGCTTCTCCATTCTGCTGTGGCCAAGGCCTGCCATGTTCTGCACACTCCCCCTGGTGGTCAGCACACATCATAGCGACCATTTGGTTTGTTGGTTGTTCGGTTGTTCTGCCATTTGGTCTATTTGCATATTAGCCTTTTATTATATAGGATAATATACACTGAGTGGCCAGATTATTATGACCACCCCATCAGTACTTCGTTGGGCCACCTTTTGCCTTCAATACTGTGGCGATTCTTCTTGGCATTGACTCCATGAGATGTTGAAAGGTGATGCCAGGAATCTGACACCATGCCTGATGAATAGCACTGTCCAGTTCTGTGAGATTTGATGGCTGTGGAACCAGCAGCCTGATGGCTCTTTTAACTTTGTCCCACAAATGCTCAATTGGATTGAGATGTGGTGATTGTGGGGGCCACCTAAGCAAGGTAAAGTCTCCCTCATGTTCTTGAAACCACTCCTGCACAATATGAGCACCGTGGCATGGTACATTGTCTTATTGGAAGAAGCCATCTCCATTGGGATATGCCAGCAACATGATAGGATGAACCTGATCAGCAATGATACTTAGGTATGTTATGCTATTCAGACGTTGTTCTACATGAATTAAAGGACCCAAATCATGCCAGGAAAACATGCCCCAAACTATAACACTGCCCCCACCAGCTTGAAGGGCTGTACTCATGCATGTGGGGTGCATGCTTTCATGCTGTTTCCTCAAAATTCTCACTCTGCCATCTGCATGATGCAACTGGAAACATGATTCATTGGACCACATGACTTTTTTCCAATGCTTGACTGTCCAATCCTTGTCTTCCTGTGCGAATTGGAAACGTTTTATCTTGGTAACTGCAGACAGCAAAGGTATTCGAACAGGCCTTTGGCTTCCATAACCCATACAATGCAGTGTACAGCTAATTTGCCTACAAATGTCAGGTGGTCATAATAATCTGGCCACTCAGTATATGTATGTATGTATGTATATATATATATACACAACAATATATACACACATATATACATATATATGTATATGTATGTGTGTGTATATATATATAACAGGCACTGTTTGAGATGTTTGAGGTACACTGACGAACAAAACAGACAAAAAGAGATGAAGACTACTACATACCTATTAGAATGTCCAAAATCCTGAACACTGACAATACTAAGTACTGATAATGATGTGGAGCAATAGGAACTATCATATATTGCTGGTGAGAATTTAAAATGGTACAGCCATTCTGGAAGACAGTTCGGCAGTTTCTTACAAAACTAAACATACCACCTAGCTATTGTGCTCCTTGGCCTTTACGCAAATGAGCTGAAAACTTATGTCCAAAAACCCTGCACACAGATGTTTAGAGCAGCATTATTCATAGTTGCCGAAACTTGGAGCAACCAACATCCAAGATGTCATTCAGTAAGTGAAAGGATAAATAAATTTTTAACATCATCTTTGGTCTATCCAGACAATGGAGTGTTATTGCCCCCTCAAAAGAAATCAGCTATCGAGCCACGAAAAGACATGGAATAAACTTAAATATATATCACTAAGCGAAGAAAGCCAATCTGAAAAAGCTACACACTCTATGATGGCAATTCCATGTCATTCTGGAAAACGCAAAACTATGGAAACAGTAAAAAGTTCAGTGGTGGTAAGGGTTCAGGCAGTAGAGAAGAATAGACAGAGTGCAGAGAACTTTCAGGGCAGTGAAAATACTCTGTATAACACTCTAGTGATGGTTACATAGCACTCTACATTTGTCTAAACCTGTAGCATGTATGACACTGAGTGAACCCACATCCAAATTGTGGACTTTGAGTGATTATGATGTGTCAATGTAAATTCATCAAATGTAACGTTCTGATGAGGCATATTGTTAATAGGTGGGTTGCATGTTGTTGCAATAGGCATATTGTTGCATGTGTGGGTTCAGGGGTATGTGGGAAATCTCTGTACCTTCCTTTCAATTTTGCTGTGAATTTAGCACTGCTCTAAAATAATAAAGGAGAGAGAGAGAGAAAGAGAGAGAGAGAGAGAGAGAGAGAGAGAGAGAGAGAGAGAGAGAGCGCAAAACCAGCAGGGAGAAAGCACCAGGCCATAACTGTCAGGACAGAAGAGGCCACACAGAATAACATCAGGGCAGGCACACAATTCACATCAGGTGTAAAGAGCAACAGCAGAACAGAAATGACAGAGGCCTGCTTTGTTTACCAATACACCCCTAGTGCCAAAAACAGTAGCTGGCCCATTATAGATGCTCAATAAATTGTTGCTGAATATATGATTACATGTTTTTTCTTGAACCCATATGCTTCCAGGGAGAAACATTGAAAAAAAAAAGAGAACCTACATTCTAAAAAACTGAGTTATTACCCAAACATGCTTAATATTAACCCTCAAGGAACTAAGATAGCATAAAATAAAATAAAATTCAACATATTTTTATCAGCAATTGGAAATGGAAAATGAGAAAAACTGAAAGCAGATCTGAGTGCATAAGTCTATTTCTTTTTCATTTAGACATTTGGAATATTTTTCCCTTTTCCTTGGGCATTTTTTTTTTTCTAGATCAGCAATCAAAATCTCAAAGTTAATGTTCCAGAGCTACCCCTTTCTGGAAGTATAACTTTAAATAAGCCACATTACAAGTGAACATCAATTTCTCCATATCCGTACTACAATGTTCTTACAGTAAAAACACTATTCTCCTCAAGCAAAACAAATAATGAAACCTTTAAGTTATAAGAGGAAAATGGGACAATTTATAACAGGAACAATCTGTTTTCTTTTGTCATTTTTCTGCAGAAGAGTGCATCAGCTCAGGTGCAGATATGGAAAAGTAAATAGTAAGTTTCTTCCTGAACTGAGCTTTTTACCAGATGGATTGGAAGGCAAAAATGAAAAAGAGAAATTATAGTTTACATTGGTATTAGTGGGATAGGCTAACAGTTGCAAAAAGAAAAAAAAAAGCTCAAAATGATAACTTCTTCAGTATGGCAGAAGTTTCTACTGGTGTAATAGTCAGTCTTAGGTGAAGGTCATTGAGGATCAGTCTCATGGAGACTCATCATTATTAAGCTATCATTTCCAAGGTTACTTTGGGAGGGATCTCCTTTCCAGCCAGACACAAGGGAAATGGCCATGAAGTAATACAATTAAAAGGTTATTAGGAACCAGGCCTGAAAGTGTCTTATTTAATTCCACTAATAGCTCATTGGCTACAAACAGTCATATGGTCACAAAGCGAGGCTGTGAAATGCTGGTTGCTGTGCTTTGGTGAGCAGTACCTTCTCCTCCACACAATCTTTAGGAGTTCTACACTCTCAAAAAGTCAGTACAAGTCATTTAGATAACTTCTATAGTAATCCTCAGTTTACTCCTCAAAGGCCCACACTAGAATCTGGGTACCATGACAGAGGGAATGTATATTCTTATATTTGATTTATTCTTGTGTCTCCAGAAACAAGTACAGTTTTGACCTATCACACTGTGAATGCATAAAAGGGGGGGAAAAAAGGAATGACATTCAAGTCCTACACAAGTTATTCTTAATGGCTGGGGGTGGTGGCTGATAAAGGAATGTGATGGGGGGAGGGATGGTAGTTATTATTATGATTGACTTTTTTTTCAAAATAAATATGACTACTCTTTCTCAAATTCTGAAAAATATCATAAAAGTATTTCCCAGAGATATAGAAGCATGGGACAGACTGTCGAATCTCTGGGAAGGTGGGGATGAGTGGGTGGGTGGGAAGAGATTGACCAAAGAACTTGTACGCATATATGCATAACCCAGGGACACAGACAATAGTGTAGTGAAGGCCTGGGGCCAAAGGTGAGGTGAGAAGGGTGTGGACTAGAAAGAGTCAATGGGGGGGAAAAGGGGAACATCTGTACTGGTTTCAACAATAAAGAGAAATTAAAAAAAGAAAGAAAGAAAAGTGTTTCCCTGACAGTGGGAGTGGGGAGTGGAGAGGGTGGGAATTGCCTACAGAGCAGAGTGAAGCAAGATTTTAGGGCTTGATTGGGGGTGGTGCATTATATTTGTCAAAACTCACCAGATGTATATTTAACATCATACATTTTATTGTTTGTAAATTCCACCTCAATCAAATTGAAAAAAAAAATCACAATTTTAAAATATGGCTAAGAAGCAAAAATAGAGAATATGAGTACTTCTCACTGAATTGAGTTAAATATCTGATTCAACAAGTCAATTCAGAGAAGTCCCCAGCAGAATATTCTATAGGATGTTGCATTGGCAGGGACTCAGTTCTGTGGTCTAGCTGTTGTCTTCCTGTTACAACTTTAGGTCTTTTGGGGAAGAAATGATCTAATTAGACCTCATCCTCTAAATCTCCACACCAGCAGCTGTGACAAAGGCAGCAGTGTGAAGCAACCATTGTGAACCCTGGAGACCAAACTTAATTTAAGGAACTTTCCCATATTTAGAAGAAAAAAAACAAAAATGAAAAACAACCCTGTGATTTTATTTTGTTTTGAAAGAAACCCAAATAGTCACACAGGGGAGAAATCTGTGTGCATTATCAGGGTAGAAAATATTACAGGAAAGTATGTATGTGTGTATACTGTAATATATATAACGTAGGTAACAGAAATCTTAGCAAATTTCCTGAAAGTACTTTTGGAGTATTTAATATCAGCTATAATATATTTATATATATAAATCTGAGACTTACCCAGAACTATCACAGGAAGATTTTAAGCAGCAACAAGATTGTTGCTCCAAAATTACAATAATGAAACAACCAGAAAAGCTTGCAGAATGAGCAATAGACCCCAGCCTGCCAGTATAGAGCTTACACTATGAGTTAGGCATCCAACCGGCCCACAGAGTATTAGGGGATACACATAAAATTAACAGAGATGCCACTCACCCCTGGAAAGTGTTTGCAAAATCCTTCCTTGCCTGTTTGAGTGAGTCATTGGTAAAAGATTTGTGATTCACAACATTAGCTCTCTTATGAAAACAAACAAGCAAATAAATGGCAAAGCCAAACATAAAAAAAAACCACACCAAAATCATAACCTCCTCCTACATATTCCTCACTTTTATTATAATGCATCCAGTCTTATAAAAGCAAAGACATGTCATACATTAAACTAATGTCCCAGATGAAGGAATGCATATTGCAAATGATGAACAGACTATCTGCCCTTCCACAGAATCTCTCAACTCCATAATTTATTTTAACGTGAAGGGATACCATCTACTCATTTAGCATGAAAAATCTCCATATTTAACTCCCGGAGTTTCAATGAAAATAATCAAATTCAAAAGAACACACTATCTAATTGCTCATAGTTTTGATGTTTAGACTTTGACTCAGAATAATGCATTTTATTCCATGTTAGAACAGTTTTTCTTAAAGAAAATAATTTTTTTATTCTGAGTGTTTTTCAATTTTCTTTTTTCTGCTCACATGCCTTTCAAAATTTAACCACTCTTCAGGATAGCATATCTTGAATATCACTCCCTCATAGGAGAAGAAAATCTGATTTAATCTCATCTTTCCTTGACTCTTCACACTTGCCTCATTTTTATTTGGTTCTCTAGTTCAGGCAAAGAGCTACTGCTGATAAATATTCTCCTTCAGCCCTAGCTAGATAGGTTGCAGGCTCAATCCCCAGCCCAGGGCACGTGTGGCAGGCAACCAATAGATGTGTCTCTCTCACATGGATGTTTCTCTCTCTCCATCTCTCCCCTTTCCTTCCACTCTCTCTAAAAATCAATGGGAAACTATCCTCAGGTGATTAACAACAACAAAAATATATTTATTCAATTTGTATAATATGTATATTTTTCTATAGAGCTCTCAACTGTGTTTTTCATTTAAAAAATCTTTTAACTAAAACAAAAATAAAATAATCATAAGATGTCAAGCAATTGATTAGTTTCAGATCAAAAAATAAATAATAACATAAAAATATCAATGCTTATAGTGCTAAAGAGTAGATAAATTGACTTTCTTTTTTTAATTGCCTTTCTTTACAGTATCATGCCGTTTTAATTATTATAAGTTTAAAATGATAGGGCTAGAGAAACATAATTCTCTTTCTTTTTTTATCTCTCTATTTTTAGGATATTTCTGACTATTTTATTCCTATTTTAGCTTTGAAAATAGTTTGTCTAATTTCCAAAAATATGTTGTTGCTATTTTTACTAGGGTCACATTATATTTATAGATTAATTTCAGGGAGAACTAACATTTTTATGCTGTTGCATTTTCCTGTCCAAGAATGTCTCTTTACTTATGATGAAAGTCTATTTTTGTGTTTCTCAGTGGCATGTACAGTTTTCTTCAAAGAAGATTTTATATGTTTCTTGTTAAGTTTTATATTTTATCCTTTGGAGTTGTATTCTAATACTTATTATCCATATTAGAAATTTCAAATCATGATAAGAGAGGCTAGGTTCTACTTGTTAATTTTTATCATCTGTTTTTAAAAATGAGACATGGACTAGCGTAGTTTGAAAAGCACTGACTTAAAGAATGTTGCTTTCCAAGGCTAATTGCTTTCTGAGAACATTACACATTATGTAAGCAGCAATATGTTGAAGAAGTTAATAACAAATATTATGCATAGTCCTATTTTTTGCCTAAAGAAAATGGGTAGCACTTAATGAATTTAGCCTTTAGAATTGGACAGGAAATGTCTGAAGAATACAAATCGCCTAATAGTAGAGAAAAGGGTGGTTGGCAATTATTGTCTAAACCTTTGCCTCTCTGCTCTCATATTTTAATGCTAAGCCATCTGGAAAATTTAACCTTTTCTCCGAGGGCAATATTTTGTCTTGATATTCTGGGTCCCTGAAACTTTGTGAAAAGATCACTATCCATTTACCTCTTTTTCATGAATTTCCAAAGAACAAACGCCTCAAATTTATACTCCACTCCAGCCCTAGGTCATCAGGTCTTTTAGTTTTGCATGTCAAGGCTGCTGTACTTTATCACTTAATCCATAGGCCCCATGTTACTTATCTGAACACTAGAGGACCAGTGCACGAAATTCGTGTCCCTCAGCCTAGCCTACACCCTTTCCAATCTGGGACCCCTCTCACAATCCAGGACTGCTGGCTCCCAACTGCTCGCCTGCCTGCCTTCCTGATTGCCCCTAACACAGTGGTCGGCAAACTCATTAGTTAACAGAGCCAAATATCAACAGTACAACGATTGAAATTTCTTTTGAGAGCCAAATTTTTTAAACTTAAACTTCTTCTAACGCCACTTCTTCAAAACAGACTCACCCAGGCCGTGATATTTTGTGGAAGAGCCACACTCAAGGGGCCAAAGAGCCACATGTGGCTCACGAGCCATAGTTTGCCGACCACTGCCCTAACTGTTTCTGCCTGCCAGCCTGATCATCCCCTAACCACTCCCCTGCCAGCCTGATTGATAGGGCCTAACTGCTCCCCTGCCAGCCAGTTTACCCCTAACTACCCTCCCCTGCAGGCCTGCCCCCCCCCCAAATGCCCTTCCCTTTAGGCCTGGTCGCCCCCAACTTCCCTCCTCTGCTGGCCTGGTCACCATAACTGCCCTCCCCTGCAGGCTTGATCACCCCCAACTGCCCTCCCTTGCAGGCCTGGTCCCTCCCAACTGCCCTCCCCTGCTGGCCATCTTGTTGTGGCCACCTTGTGTCCACATGGGGGCAGCCATCTTTGTGTGTTGGAGTGATGGCCAATTTGCATATTATTTTTTTATTAGATAGGATAGAGACCTGATGCACAGGTGGGGGCCAGATGGTTTGCCCTGAAGGGTGTCCCAGATCAGGGTGGGTGTTCCCTTAGGGCGTGGGGTGGCCTGGGCGAGGGGCCTGTGGTGGTTTGCAGGCTGGCCACACCACCCGGCGACCCAAGCAGAGGCCCTGGTATCTGGGGTTTATTTATCTTCTACAATTGAAACTCTGTAGCCTTGAGTGGAGCCAAGCCTCCTGCTTGCTCCGTGACCACAGTCATTTTTGTTGAGATTTATTTATCTTCTATAATTGAAACTTTGTAGCCTTAAGTGGAGGCCAAGGCAGCCAGGGCTGCGGAAAGCTTGGCTTCCTACATCACCAGGGGCAACTCAAGCCACCTGCTCTCTCCAGCTCAGTGGCTGCCGCCATTTTTGTTGGGATTTATTTATCTTCTATAATTGAAATTTTGTAACCTTGAGTGGAGGCCTGGGCCATCCAGGGTGTGCAGAAAGCTTGACTTCCTCCATTGCCGGGGAAACCCAAGCCTCCTGCTCGCTCTGTGGCCACAGTCATCTTGGTTGGGTTAATTTGCATACTCGCTCCTGATTGGCTGGTGGGCATGGCTTGTAGGTGTAGTAGAGTGATTGTTAATTTGCATATTACTCTTTTATTAGATAGGATGTTTGTGTCCTAAGTGGGTTTTTTTCTTCTGACATCAGTCCCAAAGCAAAAGGCTGACTCTGTGTGCAACTAATAATTACTTTTAACTTTCTCCAGTTAAAAGAAATGGTCAAGATATATGCCAAAGTAGCTCTAGCAATAAATAAATAAATAAATAAAAATTTAAAAAAAGAAATCCAAACTTTTCTTCAGTTGGTGTCATGATATATGGTTAATGCATTTTCTTCCCATTTGCAAGATCCCATGGAAATCTTAGTTACTTTTTTTTTCTTTCTTGCAGTCACAGAATAAAAATGGCAAGAGGTTATTTCAGGACAGAATTTTGGAGAATAATTTGGATTAGCATAAAGTTAACATTTCCTAAATGGTTATTTCAGAAACTAGACCATTAACCTTTAGAAAAGACAAAAAAAGAAAAAGAAATATACTGGATTTTTTCTTTAGTATTATTGGCTTCAGACAGAACTTGGAATAGGAAGTATATCTCTTGGACTTACTGAAAACAGTACTGTTTTTCAGAAACTAATGAAACTTCATAATAAAACACTCCTATCTATAAGTTAAATGCACTCACTACAATATATTGAAAAAGCATTTTCTAGAGTTATGAAATAAAATGGAATAAAAAGTTAGAGAGAGGTATTTTTCAAGTTAAATTAGAACACTTCTAGAAGAAATTGTGGAGTCTGATAAAAGGAATAGAATGTAAAGGAAAGGTATAAAATTTAGGTAATTAATAAGTTTAGAGAGAATGATAAAAACTTCTAAAATTAAAATGTTCTTCCATAAAAGAATCATATAGAAGAAATATAGATCATATGGCACCTTCTAAACATGACCTAAATAATCTGCTTTTAAATTGAACTCAGAGTCATGTATATCAATGCATAAGTACAGCATTCCCATGTTAGCAAATAGCAAACACAGGCTGAAATGGTAAGGGTTGCTGATGGGATGGGAAACATGGAGATAATCCTTTGGCATGTGGGGTGTTGGCTGAGAGTTAGGGATTAACATGTCCAAGAGGGAATTGGCCTCTCGCAGAATATTTGGGAACTGAAATCTGTTCTATAGAAACCAGCTGTAGACTGAAGTGCTAATATAATCCATTCTAGTTAAGTGCTGAGGAGATGGGTCAGGGTTGGAAGCCACGGTACAGCACATCACAGAGCTGCAAGCTCAAGGCTTGGATGCCACTCCTGATGAAGCCTGTGGAATTGTCAGTGCTTCCTCTCATATGTAGCTATGTAAGACCATGGGACTGAATCTCTCTGCCAGAATCTGGATTCTAGTTCCACCGTTTCACACAGCCTTAGCTTATGATGGGCAACAGAAAAACTATGTAATTGCTGTTCCTATCTCTTGATTTTCCCCAACAATACTGTTCCAGGTCTCAGGTACTTAGTGCTAATCAGCCTTCTTTGCTTAACTGTCATTTTGGATAAATCAGGTGGTATGCTTGTACGGCTCAGTCCCTCAGAAATTATGCATGTATGTAACCCTCATAAGAGAAATGAGAATGTGCCCATATATGAGTTATTAATGTGTTGCAATAGTTACTGTTTATGGTACTGCTAATGTTTTCATTACTAGGTTTTATAATCTTAGAACAAAAAATGGCTTTATTCACTGAAGGAAGTTATTCATTCTTACATTATGTCACCATGTAAACTAATGTGGTGGACAGACCTCAAGGTGGCTCCCAGTGATCTCTGCTTTCTGTTGTGTGTTTGCTTTTGTATGGTCCCCTCTCCCTAAGGGTAGGTGGGACCTGTGATTTGTTGTTAACCAATGGAATATGCTAAAGATCATGGAGTATTATTTCCGTAATATGTTGCCTAAGATTGTATCTTCCGTCTTGCTAGTGGACACTTTCTCTTGGTTCTTGCTGGCTTTGGTGAAGGAGCAAGCCGTAGAGAGAAGCCTAAGCATCAGGGAACTGAGGAAGCCTCCAGGTCACAGCAAGGAAGGTGCTGAGGTGTTCAATTGCTCAGCACACATGGCACTGAATCCTGCTGAAAACCACGTAATGCTTAGATATAGACCCTCCTCAACTGAGCGTTAGGTGAGACGCAGCCCTGGCTGCACTCTGAGAGCTAAAGCAGAGCTCCCAGGAAAGCCATGCTACCCTCTTGCCCCACAGACACCGTGCCATCCTTTGTGCAGCCACAGCCAACTCAGACAACTGTGTGTGTTTAGTCACACTAAGCTCCATCGGTTGTGCCTTGATTTATGAACTGACTGATTTTTATTGATATATTCTTTTTAATTTGGATGCAAATGAGTAGTCAAATAAAACTCTGTGTCATTCAATAAGATCAGACACAAGAATTGCTTTTTTCATTCATTTAAAGCAAGCAAAGAGCATGGGTAAGGCCATTGGTTGGAAATTCAAATGAATTCCTAATATTAGTACTGGGCCTTATTCTTCTTACCATACTGCAGGAACAGTTGGAAACCAATGAAGCTAGTTATAGGTCATTTCTCAATATTCTATACTCAGTTACTACCTCTCAATTTAAATTTGCCTTGGAGTTAAAAAAAAACACACACAACTACTTCCCATTAAAATAAGGAAGTAAATGCATAACACACTTTCGGAGGTCCTCCTCCTTATCCTGGGTATGCAGAACAAAAGAGGAGCTGGTTTTGCTCACACATAGATTATGGAGAGGTAAAAAAATTTGAGTGGTGGAAAGGAGTTGATGTGTAGCAGAAGCAGAAGTTAAACTAACCATAATCAGAACTACCTATGCCTAGTCCTAATTGGAAAAAGAATGAATAACCCTACTACACACGAGTGTGGATGTACTCCTTGCTTTGACCCTGCAACTATCTATATTATTTTTTACTCAACTTGAAAATAAAGGCCATATTATATTAGTAAATAAATTTAACTAAAAAATAAAGGAACAGAATCATCCATGGAGCAATAAATACACGTTGGGTCTCAAATTATGTCTTCCTTATGAAGGTGCAAAATATTTTACTTTCTGGCAGATTAATACTGTATTTATATTCCTCATTCTCAATTTTATTTCTACAGTTTTGATGCTGTAAATATTTTTTCCTTTTCTGTCCCCCAAATTTATACTCAATAAATTAAGGAGACAATATCCATGCTCATTCCAGATCCCTTGAGATCAACTTTTATCATTTCTGTGTATCTTCCCTCTGGCTTCATTGTGCTAGTCTCTACCAAATACTTCCCTTGCATCTCTGTAATTACATTGTTCAAATACAGAAAGATCCAGAAGTCCTTGAAGTTTACACCCCTTTAAGATGAGTGATTGATGGAAGAGCATAAAGGCCCAGCTCTTATGCTTCTGAGAAAGATAAGTACTTTAGTGCAAATGTACCCAGAGAGCTTCTCTGCAGAATCAAGCTGAGGCTGAGCTGAGGCATGGTCTGAAACCCGAACCATTGCTTGGCTTCTTCTGCCTCCCTTTCCTGCTTTTTCCTCTCCCTTCGTGGTTCTTCCTGGGAAGATTTCCTTAATAAATTACACACAAATATACCTCTTGGGCTCTGCTTCTGGAACTTGACCTAGGACACAAACCATGACTAGAATATACTACTTGGTGGCAGAATTTGTACAATGTTTCTGGATTTAGGTATGTACTACTGTAGAGTCAAAAGAGGAACTGTATTTCTACCAACTAGAATGGAAACTCTGTAATAGCAGGGATTTTGTCTTCTTTATCACCGCATCATTGGAGGCTACCACAGGCCTGGTACATAGAAAATGCTAAATAAATATTTCTTGGATGCATTAAAGGCTATACATAATAGAAACCTGATTTTTTTAAAAAAGTAACTGATGAGTGAAAGATAAAGACTAATATTTAATACTAGAGGCCCGGTGCACAAAATTCGTGCTTGGGTAGCATCCCTAGGCCTGACCAGCGATCAGGGTCGATCAGGTTTCCCACCTCCCCACCTCCCTACCTCCTCCTTCCCTCTCCACCACCCATGAGCTGCCACCTCACGGATCCTCCCACCTCCCTGCCTCCTCTTCCCTCACTCCCTCAGCACTCTGCTGCAGCTGCTGGTCACCCACCATGTTTTGTGACAACCCCTGGTGGTCAGGGCACATCATAGCAAGTGGTCAAACTCCCGAGGGGACACTTTGCCTATTAGCCTTTTATATATATATAGACTAGAGGCCTGGTGCACAAAATTCGTGCACTGGAGGGGGTATCCCTCAGCCCAGCCTGCACCCTCTCCAATCTGGGACCCCTCGGGAGATGTCTGACTGCTGGATTAGGCCTGATCCCAGAGATCTGGCCTCATCCGGCAGTCGGACATCCCTCTCACAATCTGGGACTGCTGGCTCCTAACCACTCGCCTGCCTGCCTGCCTGATTGCCCCCAACTGCTTCTGCCTGCCAGCCTGATCACCCCCTAACTGGTCCCCTGCCAGCCTGATTGACATTTAACTGCTCCCCTGCCGGCCTGATCTCACCCCCAATTGCCCTCTTCTGCAGGCCTGTTTGCCCCCAACTGCCCTCCCCTGCAGGCCTGGTCACCCCCAACTGCCCTCCCCTGCCGTTCATCTTATGACAACATGGGGGCGGCCATCTTGTGGCAGCCATCTTGTGATGATGTGGGGGTGGCTATCTTGTGATGACATGGGGGTGGCCATCTTGTGACAATGTGGGGGTGGCCATCTTGTGACAATGTGGGGGCAGCCATCTTGTGATGATGTGGGGAGGTCATCTTGTGATGATGTGGAGGCAGCCATCTTGTGATGACGTGAGGGTGTGAGGGTCAATTTGCATATCACCTCTTTATTATATAGGATGGGAGAAATGGCATGGTGATATATTTCTCTATGTTAATTATCTAATGTTGTGTAATAACTTATCCCAAAAGTTAGTAGCTTAAAACAACAATGATCCTTTTATTACTTCTCGTGGTTCTGTGGTCCAAGAACTTTTAACAGTAGGAATGGCTTATCTGTCTGGGAGAAAACTGAAAGACTTGGGGTTGTTATTACATGAAGGCTCTTTAGATAATATTTCTAACAGTAGATGGCCACCTGAAATGAAGAGAAAGAGAAAGGGGGATGCAGGGGGTAGGGGTTGGGGGGGCGAGAGAGAGTAAGAACTGATAGTAGAAGCTGTATTGCCTTTAATACTTAGCTTCAAAATGCACAGATCATCACTTCTGCCACTTTGGTTGAGATAGAAGTTCCACCCAGGCTCACAGGAGGTAACATTGACCCACCTCTTGATGGGTATTGTTAATGTCACATTGTACATTTGACGGTATGCAATGAGGTACATATTGGTTAAGTTGTAGGGGCAAAAAATTCTGCCACATTCCCTCTGACTATAAAAAGTAAGTGTTTTTTTCCTTTTACTATTTTCTTTTTTAAAGAAAATACAAAGAGAAAGAATACTGGCTTCTACATCATGCCAGAGACTGATTTATTTCTCCAGAATTTCTCCTTTACTCTGTAACTTTTATTAACTTAGGGCTCTGTTTTTATAAAAGTTTCTTTCTCCATCCTATATAATAAAGAGGTAATATGCAAATTGACTGTCATGCCCTTGCACAAGATGGCCGCCCCATGTGGTCACAAGATGGCTCCCCCATGTGGTCATAAGATGGCTGCATAAGATGGCCGGCAGGGGAGGGCATTTGGGGGCGACCAGGCCTGCAGGAGAGAGAAGCTGGGGGGGACCAGGCCTGCAGGGGAGGACAGTTGGGGGCAATCGGGCCAGCAGGGAGGACAGTTGGGGCGATCAGGCCGGCAGGGGTATGGTTAGGGGGTGATCAGGCTGGCAGGCAGAAGCAGTTAGGGGCATCAGGCAGGCAAGCAGGTGAGCAGTTGGGAGCCAGCAGTCTGGGATTGTGAGAGGGATGTCCGACTGCCCGTTTAGGCCCGATCCCTGTAGAGGTCCCAGATTGGAGAGGGTGCAGGCTGAGCTGAGGGACACCCTCTCCCCTGCCCCCGCCCCCCGCCCCCCAGCGCATGAATTTCTTGTACCAGGCCTCTAGTATACAATAAAATGATACCTCTAGCTCTGGATTCTAATATATTTCAATATTATCCATAGTTGAAATATAGTGGCTAATTCTCAAGGTAAAATTAAATAAAGGTATGGTGGTCTCAAACTTTATGAATTTTGGAGATCTGAGTATATGAAGAGGAATACAATTTCCCCCCCTAGATAATTTTCAAGTTACATTACCTAAAAGGCTACAAAATGTAGATGTGGAGAGTAAGGGTTATAAAGTCAGCTTGCTTGGATTCAAATCACATCTCCTCCTTTATGTAAATTGAACAAATCACTTTACACCTGTATGTCTTTATTTCCTGAATCTGGAAAATTGGCATAATAATACTTAATTGATGGAGCTGTGAGGAGAAAATAAGTTAAAAACAGCTTTCTGTACATAATGAAATTCAATATATATTAACTATGGCAGTTATTATTGCTATCATTTAACAAGTTAGTTGGGTGCACCACTGTCTTGGAGAAGACAGGCAGGTAGCCATTACAAAAGACAATGTAGCATGACTATTAAATTCATATATTGCATAATAGTAGTTGCCGTAGGCCCCCCAAAAGATATGGCCACATCCTGACCCCTGGAACCTGTAAAGGTGAACTTACTGAAGAGTCTTTACAGATGCAATTAAGTGAAGAATTTTGATGCATCATCTTGGATTATTTGTATCACTAAATCCAATGGCAAGTGTCCTTATAAAAGACAGGAGAAGAGAAGACAGGGAGAAAAGGAAAAGGCCTTGTGAAGACAGAGGCAGAGACTGGAGCTCTGCAGCTAAAAGCTCAGGAGCGCCTGGAGTCACCAGAACTTGGAAGATGCAAGAAAGGACTCTCCCTGGAGCCTTTGGAGGGAGCACAGCCTGTCGACACATTGATTCTGGACTTCCAGTTTCCAAAACGATAAGAAGGGTTTGGTGATTTAAGGTATGAAGTTTGTGTGATTTGTTACAGTTACCCTAGGAAATGAATACAGGAATAGATCTGGTGGTTCTTCATTTAGTATACAGGATACATTACTTTTTGTTCTCTCCTTTCTGCCCTAGATAAAACTGATGGCAGGCAACAGCTAACATTCAATTTCACAG
Organism: Plecotus auritus; assembly: GCF_963455305.1. Taxonomy (NCBI): domain Eukaryota; kingdom Metazoa; phylum Chordata; class Mammalia; order Chiroptera; family Vespertilionidae; genus Plecotus; species Plecotus auritus. Next base: position 50,298,419 of record NC_137773.1, on the reverse strand, counting down.
ACTAGTAGCTGTATCTGCTAAGTGTTTTTGATTAAACTGCTATGTGTGGCTATCATTAGACCCAATTTAAAAACTAAAATGTGGGGTATTTGTTTGGCCCACAACACAGTCTCTGAATTGTTCTTGGTTCAGTAAGTCAACAATTATAGGCGTTGAAGCAGGTATATAGCGGTGAGACATGCAGGCTGCTGTGAATGTAATCTACTTAAGATTTTCATACCCCCTAGAGAACTGGTCCTTTTATTCAAAGATTTTTATTTTCCTATAAGAAAGCCAAACATTTGTAAATATTTTTTAAACTGTTCTTGATCATTCTTTCCTTCCCAAAATAACATTTTCTGTTAAGAATATATGGCATCTTTAGTTTGAAATTGGCTATTAATGTTGCTAGAAAAAGTGTTTCAGAAGCCCAGTTGGATGGATTGTCACTCATATTAATATTCTTAATACATGTATATTACTCCCTGAATGTTCAAATTTAGAAGAAAAATCAATGTATGTCTCTCCTATACTCCCACAACTCACATTTTAATTTACCTAGATGCATTATTTACAGAGGTTATTTGTAGAGTTAGGAACTATGTTTTCCATAGCTCTGGCTAATTTGCCTTTACATAAAAATAAAGCTACAAAGCCAATGCAATTGCAGAAAGACTATCTGTAAAAATGAATGCCGAGGCATCACAGTAGTTCTCAGAAGCTTATATCTTAAAAGCTACTCTCTGGCACAGGCTGTAGAAGAGCAAATTTCCAATCATTTTCCTGACCAACCTTAATTGTGGGAAGTATCCACATGAGATCCTGTGAAAGCATTCTAAATCATATTTAGAAATAAATATGCTGCCATAAGTCCTCAGGGTTGCTTTCAATTCATTATCAAAAATTGTCAACTAATGCTTGATCTGTTCTCTTTACATCCATATTTTCTGTGCTATCTATATATATATAAAAGGCCAATGACCAGAACAGCAGAATGACCAGAATGACTGGTGGCTATGACGGGCACTGTGGCAGCCAACCAGCCTGATCTGGGCCCTGATTGCTCCCCTACCCCCTGGCCAACTGCCTGTGGCCCCTCCCCCTGCTAGCTCGGCCCAATGGGCCCCCATCAGGGTGGGCCGGCTGGACCCGACCCGTGCACAAATTCGTGCACCAGGCCTCTAGTATAAACAATAAAGAGAGTGAGGATGTTTTCTGTAGTAATTACAGTAGAAGGACACATTATGTGTTTTAATAAATATTTGTTAAATAAATGAAGAAAAACAATTTGTGTAGCTGTGTCCATAGCACACTTTAAAATAATTTAACATCAATGTGTGAATATGAATTTTAAATTTTGACTTAAAATATGAGGTTTCACCAGACAAGTTAAGATATAATTTTTATAAAAATATCATTTTTAAAAATTGTAACAATGTCACCTAAAAGTAAGCACACTTTTAGATAGTGTGGACAGGCTTATGGTTTTTACCTTTATTTTCCACTTTTATTTATATTCTACATTTTTTGTAATTACAGTATTTTTGTTAGTAAAAAAAGACTTTTTTTGTTTTTAAATAAGAATCCATTGTGTAATTCAATCAGATTAGATATTAAAACTTTATATACTTATAAAATTTCAATATAGAGTAAAGATGTAGGATACCAAATAATGCTAATTGAAGACATGTAAATCTCTTAGACTTTTCAAATTAATACGCTCTCATCTTTATCTTTGTTTTTTAATCAAAGGATTAATTTTTCTTAAAACCATAGTCATATTTCTGACTTTTTAAATTAGAAAAAAAATCCACGTTTAGTGTTAATTTAAACTGAGCTCAATTTAAACATTTAAAAAAATAAGTATTCATATTGGGCCATCTTATAATACAATCTCAAATAATTTATACATGAGAATAAACTTTATTTGGGAGGAGAACAAACACTAAAATCAGTTAGGAAATCATGATTTTAACCAAACTCATAAGGTTCATTTCTTTCATGCTTAAAACTTGGAATGCTATCAAAGTGTTGTTGTTGTTGTTTAATAATCTCTTGGGATGATATTTTGGAGATGGATGGTGGTGATGGTTGCAGAACAATGTGAGTATTCTTAATACCACTGAATTGGACACTTCAAATGCTTAAGATAGAAAAATGTTATGTACATCTTATCACAGTAAAAAAATAGAGAAAGCATATCTGTCTCCTTTTATTCATCAGTAAAAAAAAATCACTATTAACAATAACTGCAGTCGCCTCTTAATGGACCACCATTAGATTGCCCTCAAGGGGGTTATAATGTATTAGTAACACAGAATAAATGGTTAAGAGCAGAGTTTTACAAAATTACTGCATTAGGTTTTCTTACTTTTTGAAACATATGTTCTCAGAAAATATTATGCAATTTATAGATCATGCTCTCAGAAAAATGCACAAGTACATAAGATCTTAACTTAATATTCAATTTCAATTAATATGTGATTTGAACAGGGAACTTTGAGTTCTTTCCTTGAATGCTTGTGTTAAGAATTATTTTGAAAGGAGCCAAAATGTGTTAGATCAGTAAGACATGATCACTGTATGATTGGATATGATGCATTTACAACTCTAAAACTTATGTGTCAATCAAAGGGGGTTAATCAACCTTAGATGGTAATGAAAGGTGAATCACCTTGGGAAATACTAACACCAGAAGAAATCACTCCAACTCAAGAATTCTGTCTCCCTTTTGTTGTGAGGGATGGGTGGTGTATTCTTAACCTGAAGTCACAAAACATGTGTATTATGTGAGCAACTTTACTTTTGCTCTGGGGATCTACATTCAACAAGCAAATTCCTGGCTTTGAGCAGATTCCTCATGTAGAATGCCTGCATGGCGCTAATGGACTTGCCAGAGGACATGACCAATTTCAACCCCTTGGACATTTTCAGTTCTAGAAGTCTGCATACAAATCTTATCCTCATAGTTCTTGCCAGCCTTATAACCCAGAGATTAATCAAAATTTATATCGGATTGAAAGTTGAGCTAATGTGTTCACCAAACCACCTTTAAGTTTTATTTCACTCAAGGCAACTTCCTGTTCCTGAACCATAGGTTCTAGAACACTCAGAAAAATGAGAAAATTATTAGGTTTTCTTTAAGAATTGTTATTAGGAAAGATATTATGAACTCTTTAGCAAGATTATATTCTACATTATGAACTAGAGGTCCTATGTAAAGTCATGTGGGAAACATAATTTGGCTTAAGAAATTAACTTCTTACTCAGCTTGCTTTCTTTAAAAAAATCTTTATTGTAAATGACTTATATATTTAGTGTAAAAATTCAAAATATTAATATTAAGGTCCAGGAATCTAATAAGTTACCATCTAGAGGCAGGAGAGTGTTGAAGATGAGCATATAGGCTCTGGAGTTAGAACAAATTACTTATCCTCTCTGTGCTTGTTTCTTCATGGAGATAATAACATTATCTGCCACTTACTGCACATATAAAGTGCTTGGAATAGCTTCCATAATGTAAGTACACAAGCATCAATGATTGCCTATTAACTAGTTGTCATGTAGTTTTGGAATTTATCCAAAAGTATGTTACTATACAGAAGAAAAACCATAACATCTACTAGAGACTTTACAACTGTAATTTTAGTTATGTTTTTCAACTTCTATTTTACTACATCAATGACTATACACTTGCAAAATCTAGCAAAATTCCAAAGTAAGAAATCAAAATTGCTTTTCTATGAGATGTCAGATTAACCATAAATTTAAAAATATTCAAGTTTTAAATTATTTTTCCAAATTCAGCCACACTATCTATTTAGATAAGAGCCTAAGTGACCGGCTGACCTTTTGACAGTCCAACCAGTAGCTATGACGTGCACTGACCACCAGGGGGCAGACGCTCAGTGCAGGAGCTGCCGAGCTGCAGTGACTTCGCAGCTATGGTTCTTGGGTGATGCACCCGGAACTAGAGAGAGGAGGGAGCCCGATTCTGAGGTGCCTCACCTGAGAACTGCTCTCTCGCAATCCGAGACCCCTCATGGGATGTCAGAGAGCTGGTTTCGACCCATTCCCGCAGTCCAGGCCAAGGAACCCCACCGGTGCATAAATCTGTGCACCAGGCCTCTAGCTCATTGGCTCCCCACTTAGGGTCTGGCTCCCCACCTGGCCTCTAGCCCATTGCAAAGGTCATGGGTCTGGCCCTTACAGAAACTTTTTGACTCGATTAGCTAAATAATGAGACATGCAGGACATACTGGCTGCGGCCCTGATGTGTGGTGCCCACGCTGGTCCACCATTATTCATCTATCTTTCTCTTTCCCTTCCTCTCTCTCTCAAATCATTGATTTCTAGTGGAGGCAGCGAATTTTCCCTGCTACCACTTTTGGCTGGGAAACCGGCTGTAGCTTCCCTTCTTCTGGATGAACAGTAGCTTCAGCAGGCAATCTTCAGGGAGGGAAGGAGGCAAAGAAGCAGCTCAGGTGGGAAGAAGGAGGTTCCCGCTACCACAGGACTCTGCCTGGGCAGAAAGGCCTGGACAGAAGCCTGACATTGAGCAGGGTCCTGCCCTGGGCCGATTAAATTCCAGGCTAAGTAAATCCTGTTTGCTAAATAATTGCATTTTGCAGCTAAATGCCCACAATCATCAGTTACCACCAAACTTAGGGTAAAGTGGGATGAAAGAAGCAAGACAGCTACAGAGAGAGAGTGACATAATATTGGGAGAAGAGAGGAGGGAGCCCAATTCCAGGGTGCGTCACCTGAGAATTGCCATCTCGCAATCTGGGGCCCCTTGGAGGATGTCAGAGAGCTGGTTTCAGCCCGATCCCCTCAGGCCAGCCCGAGGGACCCCACCAGTGCACAAATCCATGCACCAGGCCTCTAGTAAAACATAAAGTCTCTAATAGACCAACATTTTAAGAGTTGTTTATGTTCTCAGAACTTTTTGATGATATTATCTGTCATCATTAAATTTTGAAATGAGAGTGGAATGGAGAATTTGCTTCTCCTCCTCCTCCCCTTTCATCTTGGAACCAGATGGCACAGTTTGTATCTCCTGTTTTAAAATCTTTTAAAAACAAAAATCCTTTTGCCAAGTCCTATGCAACATGGTTGTTTGGCACTCTAAACCTTCTATTGTTTCTGGAATAGTTTATCATGAAAAGAAGAGAGAGAGAGAGAGAGAGAGAGAGAGAGAGAGAGAGAGAGAGAGAGAGAGAGAGAGAAGAAGAAGAAGAAGAAGAAGAAGAAGAAGAAGAAGAAGAAGAAGAAGAAGAAGAAGAAGAAGAAGAAGGAGAAGAAGAAGAAGAAGAGGAAGAAAAAGAAGGAGGAGGGGGAGGGGGAAGAGAGCTAGCGTTTAAGGAGGCACTGCTATTAGGTGTATTTCCTAATATGCAAAGACAGGCGGTTTGGGCCCCCTTGCCTGGTGGGATTAATCCTGTCAGTCCACTTATTTGCATTTCCTTGTGATTTCTGTATCCCACAACCCTTTTGCATGAAAATGAACCATAAAGGCAGTCAAAACACCTGCTTTACTGGCAAGAGCGATTAATGCTTTGATTTATCCTCCAAGTGTGAGCTAGTCGGCTGCTATAAGGGCCTTGGGTTGGCATATAATTCATCAGACTTTGAAAGTCTTCTATGTCCCAGGGTTTCAGCTGTGATGTAGCCATGGTTTTTTGCATATGCTAGAAAGTTCTGTTAATCCCCATAACACTCAGTATAGCAGGAAGCCAGTGTTTTTAATCAATATTGGTTCAGGTGTCTTAAGTTATTATATGACTGTGAATTATTGGACTGATTCGAAAGGCTTCTGGTATACCATAGTCTGCAATTCTCAGCACCCCACTTAGCTCAATAACCCAGAAAAAGAAAGTAGAGAGGCTTTCTATAGTTTAAATTCTTTCGTCTGTAGTCTTCCAAAGTTGACGCTTGTCATTTGTTATGTGTGTTATAAACAGGTAGGCTTGAGAGGGATGTTGACATCGCTGACACAAAACATGGTACCCTCTCTATTTCTGGACTTAGGGCAATGACTCAGCCATTAAACTGGGCAGCAGATTGATATTACAGGACATAGTTGGAGAAGTCAGTGAGATAAGCTAATCTTAAACAGAAATCCATAAATATGCCTGAATTCAGAAGACATCACCTGGCAAGACACCTCTTTCCACCTTCATACCTGAAAGAACAAATCTATAATGTCTTTCCCAATTAAATTGTTTATATACATTTCTTTTAATAAGACTTAGGAAACCCCCTCTCCCCTGTCCACACATTTAACACCAAAACCTTTCCAGTCTTTTTAGGAATTTGGTACTTGGCGGCAATATCACTCCAGCTTGACTAAATCTGAAAGATTCTTTCATGGATGCTTTACAAATCAGAGTGCTTTATTTGCTGTAAAAGATGAGCCTTCTATACAATGATGGGGCAACATGATACAGCCATTGGAATGACAGCTATGGTGAAGGCTGTTTCTCACTGGAAGAGGAAAGAAAGCTATAGAAGGAGAAATAACTTTAAAGCTTATTAAAGAAATGAATATCCAGGACACACTTCTGAATACTGGTAATGCAAAGTCAAGATAACAAGAACAAAACTATATGTGTTGATATTCTGATCTATTCCAGGAACACACACAAAAAAACCCATTAAGTTATGATAATACTGAGGATAAACGTCATCAATTGGCCACAACTAAATGGCAGACCAGGACTGCAAAGCAAGTCAAGCTCCAAAGCTAACTTTCTTTCCAGCATCCCTATAGCAATGAATAGTTTAGGCATACTAGCACACATGTGCCTTTGGAGATGTCAAGGAATTAGAGCTCAGAGACCCTGTGTTTTTCAGCTTTATATAAAAAGCTGTGTTCTAGTGTTCTTAGTTTCAAAACCTTTTGCAGCTGGTCCTATTCCTGCAAATGTGTGTTTCTGCTGAGAATCTGGCTCCACTCCAAAAACATGCACAGATAAAACAATCTGGGTACAACTTTGATTCAAGTCAGTTCAAAGGCCTGAGGGGACATCCAATTTGTTCTGTATTTATGTTTAGTTAAAATAACCTGGTTTGAAGTACACTGCAATGTCCTAGCAGGACATACTTTGTGAGGATTAATGAGTCAAAAAAATAAAAAAACAAGAAGTTTCCTTCTCTTTTGCTTTCTTTCAAATTGAATTATCAGCAGACAAATAAGAGAGGTTTGTTACAAATTCATTTGTGGGCTTTCTTTGTAGCTAAGTCAAGGAGAAATACTTGTAACTAAAAGCAGAAGTTTGGCTGAATTTATGAATCCCTATGCATTTGAAAATCTAAAGACTTTTTTTGATAGAAAAGATACTGGAGTTAATCAAGATCTGGTGACATTAATGAAAGCAAAGTATGAGTATTAGAACATCAGTCAAGATGAAAGAGCCAAATCGAATTTCTTTGGGAGTAGGAAGATGTAGTCATAGTTGTTATGACCTTGAACTCAAATACTAAACGGTCTGGGTGTGATTCTTAACTACATTCCTACCCTTACTTAAAAAACCTTGACCTAGTTTTTTAACTACTCTGACCCTCAATGTTCTCTTCTATAACAAGAATGCTAATATGACTTACTTTAATTAATTTTAATAGATGCCACGTGACTGTCTCACAAGAAACAGCAAAATTTAGCTATTATTGTGGCAAATACTAATTAATATTCAATGATTAAATGTAAGATATTTTAACCTCATTTTTAAAGATGAACAGAGTTATCTTTCTCTGATGCTAAACAACATGTACAACATCCAAGTTAGGTACTCACTGCCAGCCTTACCAAGCCACAGATTTATTTATCTCACTAAGTAACACAGCCAAAAAGCAACTGTGCAACCCTGGAACCCCTGACATTGACTGAAAGCTTTTATATCTAACCCATCACCACTCCATTATCTCTTTTAAAGTGCTCCTCATCACCTTGATCAAGCTACCATTACATTTTACTGGATAACACATGAAACAAATGTCCACTGCCTCATCCATATCTGGTGTTGTCCTTTTACAATCCTCTCCCCACTGTGCTGTTACAATCCACGCCCCAGTGGTCTTTATAAACTCCACCAGCTGCTTGCCCTGGCTGGTGTGGTTCAGTTGGTTAGAGCATTCTCCTATGCACCAAAGGGTCGTGGGTTCAATTCCTGGTCAGGGCACATACCCAGGTTGCAGGTTCCATCCTGTGATGGGAGGCAGCTGATTGATATTTCTGTCTCACACTGTTATTCATCTATCTTTCTCTTTCCCTTCCTCTCTCTCTCAAATCAAGAAAAACACATCCTTAGGATTTAAAAAATTCTATTTGCTGATCAAATATTCAGTGTCTTTCAGTTATTCCTAGTATGAAAGCAATATTGTGAACCTAGCCTGAGACACCTACATGGTCCATGTTTAACAACCTCTTTGGCTTAATTTTTGCCTTCCCTCTTTCTTTGCTTCCCTTGTTCTTAGAGCTAGTGCCATGAAGGTATGAGCAATGTTTGTTCTGTTCACTGTTGCATCCCCAGAGCCTAATGGAGGACCTGACAGATGGTACATGTTTAGGAAATATTTGTTGAAAAAATTAGTAAATGAAACAGCAGGCTCTACACCCCTGCCCCCCTCCCAAAAAAACAAAACAAAACAAAACAACAAAAAAAACACCTATAAATGAAAAAATTCAGAATTAGAAAATGTGGGAAAAGGATGAGAAAGAAGTGGAAAAAAATATATCCCAAATAACACTTTTTAACAACTGATAATACCTTTAACAGAAGGTATTTCTCTCATTATGTTTTTTTTTTTTATTGTAAAGTGAAGTACGTTGTACTATGTTGCTATCCTCTGAGTACAAATATGAATTTTTTAAAAAATATAACACTCAAGATTTTAGTATTTATCATACTAGATAAGTAAGTTGATATTACTTTGATGTTCCATTTCTAATTATACAGGTTCTACACCTATAATGTATGGACATAAATATAAGCATACTTTCACATGAGGACAGGTTGTTTTTTTTTTAATATACATATTTTTTATTGATTTCAGAGAGGAAGAGAGAGGGAGAGAGAGATAGAAACATTAATGATGAGAGAATCATTGATCGTCTGCCTCCTGCACGCCCCCTACTGGGGATCAAGCCCGCAACCCAGGCATGTGCCCTTGACCAGAATTGAACTTGGGACCCTTCAGCCTGCAGGCCGACACTCTATCCACTAAGCCAAACCAGCCAGGGCAAGGACAGGTTTTAATGTGCTCTTGATCTTAGTTTTCATTGTTTTATAAAGTAAACTTCAGAAGAGCTCTGCTCAGGATCAGTCAATTAGAAACTAACCTGTAGCACTGGGTTATTTTGAGTTAATGTCTGTCACAATATACGTGGCAGCAACTTCTTTGGTACAACAAAAACAACAACAAAATCATCCGTTTCTGCAAGACTTGAAAAGCTGAGGAGATATACCATAAAACCAAAAGAGAAGAAAGAGCAACAATTGTAGAAATATCACTCAGTTCATGAAGAATGAGACAATTTAGTTCCTCAAGGCACTAAAATGACTGATTAAGTTCATATCCTCTCTTTTAGCTGTTTCTTTTCTACTTGAGCAGTTTATTCTTTACCATGTGACATGATGTAGAGTCTTCAAGAACAAATAGTTTGAAATGGGAAACCTTTTGCCATGCAACTCAACATACCTTTGTTTGCTCATGAATGCTAATAACTACTACTGGCCTGTAGGAAGATTACTGCTATGCGAACATATTCAAAACATTAGAAGTACAGCTCAGATATTAAGAGGTCATTCCAAAGAGAATTTGAATTTATGATTTAATTCTTTAGAGACTTAAAATGGGGAACCCTGGTTTTGTGAAGAAATTGTACAAACAAGGAAAATAAGATTTAAAGACTCATAAAACATTACTACTTTGATTAATTAGTAACTCAGAGAGAAGTAAGTGATATTCTCTATAAATAACAGGCATGGTGTTGTTTTTTTTCCAGAAAATAATGTTTCTTGGAACCAAATAATAGAATCAAGTGAAATATGGATATCAATCTGAATTCAACTTTGTCCATTTGTTCATAGGACTGTATTTCATATTTCATAGTTAAAATCTGGAAGCCAATTTAGAAATAAATGAGACAGATCAACTTTGCTCTGCTTACTCTTCTTGGCCTAAATTCTATAGTTAAACCTCAGTCTTATTTCACATATTGAAAGTTTTGGTGTCATCTTTACAAGTAGTATCTAGTCATCCTTGCAAACTGTCACCTTACAACCCATCTGCAAACCACAGGAAAAATCCAAACTCTCAGTAGAAATTGATTTGCTTTTGTTGATACCAAATGCCTTCTATTTTCATTATTCCTAGTAAAGCTTACACGTTCGAAAAAAGAAATGCCCTTATAAATTGCTCCAAAGTTCAATGGTGGCACTCAATTGTTATTTAACAAGAAAAAAGTGTGCCTTCCTCACTTACATTCTAGTAGAAGGGTAGAAGAACAACCAGTTACAAACAGCCAACTGGCTTTCCCTAAACATGCAACCCCTAAATTACAGTCAAACTAATCTCGAGGCTTTTGCCTCTGCATCTTCTCTGTAAAAGCCTTGCCCTACTCTCCTGACAGTGGAATGCTCCTGAGCACTTCCAGCTCGGTGTTGACTCACTGGTGTCTATGTTTTCTGAAATAAACCCTTAAAGTTTTTAATATGCCTCAGTTTCTCTTGTAACAAAACCCAGAGCTAAATCCTTAGGAATAATAAAAACAGAAATAATTTTTTATTATAATTACTTTCCTGGCCCTAAATCCAATGGCATTTTTTTTTTTAAATTTCCAATCATACTTGACATTTAAACTTGCACTCAGCAATATTAACCTCTCCTTTCTGGAAACATTGGCCTTGGCTTGACTACAGGTCCCAGCCTTGGTTTTCTTTCACCTGTTTAGTTGCTCTTTGTCAAGGTGCTTGTTTGGCTCATTCTTCTCATCTAACATTTAAATGTTGGAATTCTCAGAGTTTAGTCTTAATCCAATCTGATTGTATCTCTTACTTTCCCCCCTGTATTTGCTACTAGGTCTCCCTGTATCCAAACCTCCCCCACAGTTCCTCAGTTCTTATTAAACCCAAATCTGATTAGACCCCTACTCTATTCAAAACCCTCGCTCATCCTTTCTCTTAAGCAAAAAATCAACATCCTTAAGAATCTAAAGGACTCCTTTGTATCAGACTCTCTATTACCATGTCATGCAGCTCCCTAGCTAGGGAAAACATCACTTCTTTTCCATTCCTGCTTCATGGTCTTACACATGCTGCTCTCTGCCAGAATTAATAAACCTTCTATTTATTCATTCTTTATTTATCATTAGGATACTAGCTAATGCAGCTTTTCCTCAGGGAGGAATTAGCTACCCCCTGAACTATTTAACACCCCTACCACCACCACCACCACCACCATACACACACTCTATTTTTCTTTCAGAGGACTTAACACATTTATTAATTGTGCATTGATTTACATAAGTATTTTTTAATTGTTTGAAGTATTACAAATAGTAGTACATATGTCTCCTTTTTTTTTCCCCATTGACCTCCCCCCAGCCTCCCCTTCCCCCCAGTACATGCCTTTATCTGCCCGACCCCCCCCCCCTCAGTGTCTTGTATCCATTGGTTATGATTTACATAAGTATTTTAATTAATGTTCTTTGCTCTTCCTACACTGATTTGATGTTTTTTTAGATCTCTAGGCCTTCAATGAAGGCTTGGTAAAAAGTAGCTGTTTCATGAATATTAGCTGAATGAATGGAGGAAATTACAAGTTCTATATCTTTAAACATCACAACAACCTTTTGCAACAAAGGGCATTCCTATTATTTTCATTTTATCAAGAGGGTTCTGAAACTGGCAGAAGTAAAAAATCTTGCCTAAGCTCACATAGAACAACTTGAACCTGACAACAAAACTTATACTTGTAAACACTAGGCTCTCCATCTCCCAATAGATACAGGTTTCCTTTGGAGTAAATGAGAAACTGGATCATTTTCTTGTTGAGATGATACAGTATGGGGATTAAAGTCAAAGGCTTTGGGGCTAAATAGAGCAGGTTTTATTTTGATTAGGCCATTTGTTTACTTGTTTTGCCATATTAGGCAAGTTTTTTAGTTTCTTTAGGAACTGGTTTCCTCATCTATAAAAGGCAGTTGATAAAAATAGCAATCATATAACATAGTTGTGACAATTAAATGACATAATAAGTAATCAGGCATAGTGCAGGGTGCCTATAGGGTCAATAATAGTATTACTATTATTTACCCAAGTGTTTCTCGTTCAGTTTTTTTTAATATATACATTTCAGAGAGTAAGGGACTGGGAAATGGAGATAGAAACATCAATGATGAGAGAGAATCATTGATTGGCTGTCTCCTGCATGCCCCCTACTAGTGATGAAGCCCTACAACCCAGGCATGTGCCCTGACCAGGAATCAAACCTGAGACCTCCTGGTTCATAGGTCAGTGCTCAACCAACCACTGAGCAACACCAGCCAGGCCTGGCTCAGTTTTTAATAGAATGTCATTGTTTAGTTTTAGACTCATTTCTCTCTCTATGTATACATAGAACCTATTTCCTAGTCTATATGTGCAATACTTCCCTTGAAGAGAGGAAAGTTAAACATACATATGGCTCTATCACTTTTATTAGACATGCTCAGAATATGGGTAGTTTTCTGATAGAGCTGGGATTCTGCTGTTTCTGTTTTATTGCAAATCACATGATTGGAATGACTTTGTTTTATGTAATATGTGGATGTTTGAACCAATGAATTTTGCATGCTTATTTCTTATAGTATTGAAATCATATTGTGCTTTAATCAGTTCACATTATTTCATAAATATCTTTATTATCATAAAATTATCTGTAGAATTATAATTTTCGGTTGAAATATTTACCCAAACAGATGTTTAAAATCTTTAAATATTTCTCTGTCATTGAACATTTAAGATATTTACACTGGTTTCTAATTATAAATAACACTCTAATTAATAAATGTAAATCTAATTTTCCCCTGTTGAATTATTTTATTTAAATTCCCCAGAGTGGATAATTAGTGAAATTCTTACCACTATGTGTTTGTTAGGCATTAGCTGTCTTTATCTCAAAAGGTTAAATGATAGGTTATGCAGTTTTCCATAGTGACTGTACCAATTTTCAGTCCCAACAACAGAATGTAAGGGTTCACTTTTCTCTACATCCTTGCCAATGCCTATTATTTGTTGGCTTTTGGATGATTAGCCATTCTGGCTAATTGAGGTGCTATCTCATTGTGGTTTAGACTTACACTCCCTGATGATTAGTGAGGTTGAGAATATTTATATGTCTGTTGGCCATTGGTATAGCTTCTTTGGAGAATTTTCTTTTCACGTATTGAGATTCCTCTAAAAACTAAAAATATAGAGCTACTATAGTACCCAGAAATCTCACTTCTGGGTATTTATCTGAAGAAAACAAAAACACAAATTCAAAAGATATTTGTACCCCTATGCTCATTGCAGCATTATTTACAATAGTCAAGATTTGGAAACAACCTAGGTGCCCATCAATAGATGAATGGACAAAAAAGATGTGATATATATTTGAAATCTTGTCATTTGAAATAATATGGATGGCCTAGAGGGTATTATAAAGAGTGAAATAAGTCAGACAAAGAAAGACAAATACCATATGGTTTCATTTAAATGTGGAATCAACAAAAATGTACAAAGGAACAAACAGAACAAACAAAAAACAGACTCATAGAAAAAAAGACTAAAGGGATGATTGCCAGAGGAGATTGAGATGGGGGATGTGTGAAAACGTGAAAGGGGATATAGTTTATAATATTGTAACAAGTTTGCAGGATGACAGATAATTACTAGAATTGGGTATACAAAGATTGAATCAGTATACTGTGCACCTGAAACTAATACAATATTGTACACTAATTGTACTTAAATAAAAAATGATTTATACAAAATTCTAATGACCTAATGCATAGATAGGCATAAAAGTTGCAAACTGCACATTCACACCTGCTCAAAGAGTGTGGCTTATTAGTGAGACAGGTTTCTGGGTTATATTTATAGATCATGAGAGCAACTTTGATTCTCTTGAAAGGCCATTCTTCACTGAATAAGAACAGCAACAGCCATACATATTGCATTTCTCCTGAAAGTACCAAATTTAGTGTCATGCTCAGTTAGCCAGAATGGCATAGCAAATAGATAATGACTTGTAAAGAATTATCAATTCAATATCAGAGGTAGAGTAAGTTTTTTAAAAAAATCCTTTTACTTTTTGACTCAATTGTGCCTTCCTAGAGTATAAATAGGAGCTTTGATCTGTAATTCCAAGATATGCAATTGAATTATTTATCTCTTTCTAGATGCCCAGACTTAAACTAAAATAAAATGCTCCCCCAGGTCTCATGAAGCCCTAGATTAAATTTTGGGATTTGCAAGTTGCATGTGATAGTTGCCTAAAGTACAGTATCCCACCCTCTCTGAGTTGGTAACATTAGAGTTTGTCCATTTCACTTGGGTATTATAGCAAACGATGTAAAAACCATCCATCAACTTTGGCTTGGTTTAACTGAAAATCTTCTAAAGTAGCAATGCCTAAATTGTTGCAAAATTATTGCTATACTGTGTCAGATAAATGGGATAAAGCTCAGGATTTTTGGACAAAATGTTACATAAAAAGCCAAAGTTTTATTATTAATGCAAGATGTAAAATTTATCTCAGTAAAATACACATTTTCCCTTTAAAAATAATTTTTAAGTGGAATAGAAGATTGCTTTCTGATGCAAGACAGGGTTTCATTATGAATTTTAAATCACTTTTCCCTAGTATATAACAAAACTGGGAAATGAAAACACAACTGGTTTGAACAACATGTTTGCCTTTTCGCTCATTCTTAATATATTACGTGAATTATGGGACATTTTCATAAATGCATAAAACATGTACTTCAAAATGAAAAATTATTAGAGTGCCTATTTCTCTTTCCATAATTTATGATTCACCTACATTAAATTTATTCAAATAGAACATGCCTTCTGCCCAAGCCCCACCAACATCATTGCTAGCAGCAATTCAGCAATTTCATACACATTGATTTTTGGTATTTTCATGTAATTTTTGTAAAAATTAACTTGGCTAGACTATGAGTTATTTCAACTTTCAAAAGGAATATGTTTCCCTTTTCGTTTTTCTTTCTATTATAAACATTCTTCACCTTCTACCTCTAACCCCCACATATAGTTGAGAAACCCCCACTGTTATGCTGCTCTGGTTATAAAGCAATAACCTGAAGTCCTGATTGGACATTCTTTGTGACATCCTCTCCTAAATCTCTATCCCCATAGTTACACAATCTACAGGTGAGATTCCCCTAAGCATGAGTGAAGACAGCAGATATACAGCTATCCATCTGGAGATGAGTTGTTGAGGGAAGTTTTTCTTATTATCATCCTTGAGAAGATATGTGCTTAAATTCTCACAAGTTAAAAGGGAATCATTTCATGTTGAATTTCATTTGGAACTTTGAGCAATATGTTTAATGAGGTTCATTTCCTGTTCCTGACCTTACAATTAAAGTATAACACACTGCTCTTTTTAGTACTGATTTTCCCAATAACAGGACACGTGGAGAAATTAATTTTAGCCACATATAAAAGGGGTAAGTAGTGGACTGAACTTTAAAAACACAGCATAGTGCTTGATGGTACTATAGAAAGCAAAGCCATTATGGTATGCTTTAGAATTGGGGATATACCAAAATAGGTCATTCTATTTTTGAATTAAATCTATGTTTCTGTTGCTACTATGTTCTACGGGATCTTCTAAAGAAACAGAATAAAAATTGTCATTATAGGAAGAAGGAAAATTATTTGGCCTATGTGCTTCATTAAATTAAAATTTATTTTTTTATGTCTAAAATGAAACAAGATTTTGAAATTGCCTGAGATTTTCAGAGGAAATCTAGCAAAGAAGAATATGATTAGAGAAGAAAAATTAAGATAGTGGAGAACTAGAAATCACATCATAAGAGGTATCTTATGGTACTGAACATATTTCTTATTCAAGACGGTAGAATCAGGCCTGCAGAGGGAAATGATGCGGAGGTGAGTTCTGACTCAATTTGATGTTTCAGAAATGCAATAGGATGAGGAGTCATGAAGTAATGAGCTCCCCAACTCCTGCTACTTTTGAGCAATGGCCAATGACAGTTAGAAGAACATAATGCTTTGTAAGTGTACTGGTGGAAAATTTGACTATTTGACATCTCAGTTCTTTTCCAATTCTAAGATTGCTTTCTGAAACTGCTATCTTGGTAAGGTTATTTGTTCTTTACAGAAAGCATATCGTGGTTAGTCCAGGCTAAGAGATGTGTGTATTTATTTTTAGCTTTTGTTTATACTTCAGGCTATGTAATATTACATACAAAATGAATTGATATGAGATGGTATTTCAGATTCATCCATCTACGTAGGATTTCATTATTAAAAAACAAAGCAATAAATTCCAGCATTTTCTTCCTCAAAGTCATTGTGGATAGTTATTCAAGATAAACAATGCAAATCCTATATAGTAAAGAGCTAATATGCCAGTTAGACCTGGTGGCAGAATGACCTTCCAGAACAACCAGTGGGTGGGGTGCGGTCCCGTGAGGGCCGAGGCAGGCAGGGATGCGAAGGCCTACTCTTGCAAGAATTTCATGCATCAGGCCACTAGTAGCAATAATAATGTCAGAAACAAAGTAATGTGAAAAATTATTAATAAATTTTAAAATGAAGTCACATTATAAATATGTATATAGTTAAAATTGTAAAAGTATTAATTCTATAATATCAAGGAGATTGTGTTGTGACAATATGTTATTCAAGAATCAGGCAGTCCTAAGTACTCTTGGTTATAAATATTTTAAGAACAGCCTTGCTTCAGTTTGAATGGTATAGTTATCCAAGGAAATTCCTGAGTATTTCCTATTTTTAATGTTGAAAAAGATCTTGGATATGGGCTGGAAATTCTTTTTGAAATAGTAAAACACACTGAAAAGGGCTTAAAATGCTTATAAAATTATTCAGTGAATTAGTAGAAAATAAGATTAACATCTAACATTCTTCCATCAAAACTAGTTATAATATTAATAGCTGACATTTGATATAGTACTTTTTGTGGCATACATTTTTCTAAGCACTTTACACAATTAAGCACATTCATTCTTTAAATAAGTTCAAGCGAAATATTGTCCCAACTTACAGATGAGAAAATTGAGGCATTAACAGGTAAAGTGACCTCTAATGAAGGTTATTTGGATAGGAAGGAGTAGCCCTGAATTTAGAATCATAGGCAGTCTGGTCACAGTCTGCATTCTGAACTATAATACTAGTCTGCCTCTCCAAACTGAGGTGTTTCTGTATGTGCCCTGACTGGGGGATCAAACTCACAACCTGGGAATGTGCCCTTAGCAGGAATCGAACCTGCAACCTTTTGGTGTACAGAACCATGCTCCAACCAACTGAGCCAACTGGCCAGGGTGAGTATAGGGTTGTTAAGGTGGGTTCTGAAATCTTCTCTTGACGCTAAAAGTTGGGAGGCATAACACAGAATATGGAAAGAGTAATAGTGCCGACAATTAAAAAAAAAAAAAAAAAGTCAATTGCGAGAGGGGAAAGAGGTATATTATAGAGGGTTCTAGAGAGGACAAGGAAGGCCTTGCAAGGTCAAGGTCAGCAAGAGCAGAAGTAGTAACTGTAGCTTTCAGGGAGTGGTTGCAGTTCCTTATTATAGTAGACAACTAATTAGCAGAAGGAGATGAGGCTCCTTTGGTTAGTTCTCCAGAATAAACAGGGGATCCAATATGACGCATGGCTCAGAAGAGGAGATAAGAATAAAGACAAACGAAGGCATAGCCACCATTGAACATGGCATCCGGAAAATCAATGCTTGGTGGGGTAAGCTAGGTAGTGAAACACTTGTGATTTTTGTTTTATTTGTTTGTTTTTTTACTATTTTTTTTGGTATTTGGATTTTTTTTGCACATTTGTGTTTAGACTTTTTTTTTTTTAGTTTAGTTTTATACTGCTTACCGAGTGTTATATTCTTAATCACCCCAACTAATTCTTCTGTGACTTTTAAAGGGCCTCTAAAGTACTAAACTTGAAATTACCCCCGGGGGTTATAGGCAAGCATTCAGCATTTCATTTATTAGCATACAGTTAGAAAGGGGTCTTTGATAAAATGAAAAATAGGTACATAAATTTAAATTGTGCTTCAATAGAGAATACTGTGCTTGAATATGGGCTATGAGCTTAGCCTTTAATACTGTTGCCAGAATGACTAATTCTATGAAGACTTCATAGTTCTAAAGTATTTTTAATCCATACCCTTGCCTCTCCCCTTTCCTATTATTTTTTTCAGAAACTTGGCTTTATGTAGAGATTGCAGGATTTTTTTTGTTTGGTTTGGATTCTACATTAACTGAAGACCTATATTTATAGTATTGGCTCAGGGGCTATTCATTTGAATTATCACCGAAAAGGTTGCCATCAGAGAGGGGGAAACCTTTGAGAATGATTCAGTACAACATGCCCTTTTGTCTAACGAGAATTTGCTTCCACATAACTCTTAAGTTTGTTGCTCAGAGAGAGCAGCAGCATGTTTAATTATTCATGTTTTCTAATTAAGCGCTGCTGATTGTGCCTAACTGGAAACTTTATTTTGGAGAGAATGTGTTCTTAATGTTTTTCACTGCAACAATAATTTGTTTGACGGCGACATCATTCTCTTTAGGGTCCTGAGTAACCTGTTTGTTAGGTTTAGAACTCACGTATTAATATTATCTGTCACGTTGAAGGTCGCCAAAGTGTTTATATCATGTCTTGTTTAGAGATAACACAACATCGGACTTTTTGCTAACAAACTTTTAGTTATTGTCAGTGTTGGAAATACCAGGAAATTACAAAGCGAGATTCTGTTGCTGTACTGTTATTTAGCAGTTGCGGTCTGATTCACTAACGGTGCATTCTTTTGAAAGCTGGGTGGAATGATTTGAATGTTACATTTAAGTACCAGTGTCTTCCTTTTGCTTTCTATGTGGATGAAAAATGTGTCATATGTAAAAACCTGGTGAGCCATCAATAGTTTGAGCAATTATTCATCCTGAAAAAAGTTTAATTTTAAACATGAGCATTTCCTTATTGTCTCTTCCCATTGCACTCTCCCAAAGTAAATTTTCCAAATATTTAATTGATATATGATTCTTTAAATCACTGAAATTTAGATTATTTAAGCCCCAGGTCCTTAAAATCATTATATTCATTTCTTATAATTTAATTCTTGTATTTCCTTAATTTTTATGCTCTTCTTAGTGTATTTCCTTTATCAAATGTCTTATTTAATTAGTGAAAATATAAACTATGTAAACCCATTTAAAGTACTTGTATACATTTTTGTATATCAAGCATTTAAAAGTTTGAAATATTCTAGTTAGTCTCAACAATAAAACAGCAACAATAGGATGAAGTTCTGAATTACCCATTTTGGCTAACACTATTAATCAGATTATAAAAAGAAATTGCCACTCTGTTACTTCATGAGAAAACATCCCAGCTTTAGTATTTAAAGAAAGTAAATTCTCATTTATAGACTATGGTTTTGCTATTAGATAAAGAACATATTTTTTCTTTTTTTCTTTATAAATTTCATGGTATTAAATAAAGTGATAGATCTTAATGAAAAATAAACTTGTAGATACTTTTGACATAAAATATCTACTACAATTACTACATTCTATCAGATTTATATTCTTATAAGTAGATATAATGTAGGGCATTGAAATTGAATAGAAAAATGTATTTAGTAATTATTCAGATTTTATTTAACCTGGGAACAGAAATTTAAGTTGGTTTGAATATTCTCTGCACACATTATTTTTCTACACAATTTAACATTTATTTTTCAAGAAATATATCAATCATTTCATTTGTTATGATAGAAACACAGTGTGAAAAAACACTCTTTCAAGTTTTGGGCAGATCTTTATATATGACTTTAACCAGCTTAACAGACATTTTTAAATAATTATGATATTATACCCCACTTTTTAAGAAAAGAATCAATGTTATGTATGTAATGAAGAAGAAACTAAAATAGTACAGTAAAAGTTAAATATGGGAGCAAATAGAATTATAGTTGGAAATTGAGTAGTTTCAAGAAGACAGGATAGATTTTCCGATAATATATTTATCTCACACTTCATGTATATAATGACCATTTTATAAAGTTCTTCATATTAGTCCTTGGGTAACACATAATGCCACTTAAGTAGGAACTGACTCTCTAAGTGCTATTTGACAAAGAAATTTTTTTGAGCAGAATCATTTTTTAGAATTTCCAAGATGTTATTAATTCATTAAGCAGAGATTGTGTTATGGATGATTTTGAAGTAGATGAATCACTTTAAAATATAATAATTGTAATGCTGAGTGGCACTTTTAGAAATCCTTGAGTTTGAGTTTCGTTTTCTTGTATATTACAGTGCTATTTACGAACAATATTGACTGATTGAAATAAGGCTATATGATGACAATTATTCACACTATTGTAGAATGTCTATAAGGAATGAAATACCTAGAATTAAATTTGAACTAGAATGATGTTTATAGTAGTTGTTTATACTATCATAGATGAAGAAGTTAAAAAAGCAGATTTTCAGGATTTTGTTGATATTTTCACATAGACTTTTGCCAAGGATATGGAATATTTTTTTGTACTGCACTTCTGAATTTTCTGTTAAGTATTTAAATATGTGTAGGGTATTACTGTTAGGTTAGTGTTGGGCCAGCATTTTTACCTCTCTTAACTCTAAACTATTAAAATAGATTTAGCTTCCATACAAATATCTACTACAGACCAAATGATGAAATAACTATCTTCACTTATATTTTATTTAAACCTTATATCTCTGGAAAATAGGTATTATTACCTGGAATTAATATGTGTGGAAGCTGAACAAAATATACTCAAAGTCATTCCTGGAAAATAAAAAGTGCTGTGATCTTCCTAGTGCACATTCATTATATCTTAGCTATCTCCCAAATCTATATGATCTCTCATCCTCACATTTAATGAAGCCCAATGATTAATAGATGAGCTGAATATTTTATCTTTTCTAATAGGAAAGTACTACATCATATATCTTACCTAATAAGAGACAAAGATGTAAATTGACCATACCTCCACTACGCCCACAGCCAATCTGAGTGAGTATGCAAATTAGAAGGCCAAAGATGGTGGCCGCCCATCTGCTCCAGGCACTGAGTGGCCCGGTGGGGCAGGATGCCTGCTATGAGAAGGAGGGTGGCGGGGGGGGGGGGGGGGGGGCGGGGCGGGGTGGTGAAGGGATCTACAGGAGTGGAGTGCCGCAGCAAAGAGAAGACTGCAGACTCCCAGTGAAGCAGCAAAGGCGAAGACAGCAGACTCTGGCCAGAGCGAAGTCCTGGGTCCCAGGTGCCGGAGGAAAACTGGTGCTGGAAGCCAAGGGAAGGAAGGTCTACTGCATGAATCTCTTCATGCAACGGGCCTCTAGTATATATATAATATATACTATATATATACACACATATATATATTATATATATATATATACTAGAGGTCCATTGCATGAAATTCGTGCACAGGGGGGTGTCCCTAAGCCCAGCCTGTACCCTCTCCAATCTGGGACCCCTTGAGGGATGTCCGACTGCCCGTTTAGGCCCGATCCCAATTGGATCGGGCCTAAACGGGCAGTCGGACATCCCTCTCACAATCCAGGACTGCTGGCTCCCAACTGCTCGCCTGCCTGCCTTCCTGATTGCCCCTAACCACTTCTGCATGCCAGCCTGATCACTCCCTAACCATTCTCCTGCCAGCCTGATTGATGCCTAACTGCTCCCCTGCCAGCCTGATTGCCCCTAACTGCCCTCCCCTGCTGACCTGGTCCCCCCCCCAACTGCCCTTCCCTGAAGGCCTGGTCACCTCTAACTGCCCTCCCTGCAGGCATGGTCACCTCTAACTGCCCTCCCCTGCAGGCCTGGAACCCCCCAACTGCTCTCCCCTGCAGGCCTGGGTCCCCCCCAACTTCCCTTTCCTGCAGGCCCGGTTGCCCCCAACTTTCCTCCTCTGCTGTCCTGGTCACCCCTAACTGCCCTCCCCTGCAGGCTTGATCGCCCCCAACTGCCCTCCCTTGCAGGCCTGGTCCCCCCAACTGCTCTCCTCTGCTGGCCATCTTGTGGTGGCCACCTTGTTTCCACATGAGGGCAGTCATCTTTGGCCACATGGGGGCAGCCATCTTGTGTGTTGGAATGATGGTCAATCTGCATATTACTATTTTATTAGATAGGATAGAGGCCTGGTGCACAGGTGGGGGCCAGCTGGTTTGCCCTGAAGGGTGTCCCGGATCAGGGTGGAGGTCCCCTTGGGGCATGGGGCGACTTGGGCGAGGGGCCTATGGTGGTTTGCAGGCTGGCCATGCCCCCCAGCGATCCAAGTGGAGGCCCTGGTATCTGGGATTTATCTATCTTCTATAATTGAAACTTTGTAGCCTTAATCAGAGACCAGGGCCAGTCAGGGCAGGTGGAAAGCTTGGCTTCCTCCATCGCCAGGGGCAACCCAAGCCTCCTGCTTTCTCCAGCTCTGTGGCTGCCACCATATTTGTTGGGTTAATTTGCATACTCGCTCCTGATTGGCTGGTGGGCGTGGCTTGTTGGCATAGTGGAGGTACGGTCAATTTGCATGTTTCTCTTTTATTAGATAGGATATATATATGATATATTTATTAGATATCCTACATATATGTTCAGAGAGGAAGCGGGAGAGAGAGAGAGAGAGAAACATCAATGATGAGAGGGAATCATTGATTAGCTGCCTCCTGCACGCCTCCTACTGGGGATAGAGCCCGCAACTCTGGCATGTGCCCTTGACTGGAATCAAACCTGGGACTCTTCAGTCTGTAGGCCGATGCTCTATCTACTGAGCAAAACTGGCTAGGGAAGGAAAGTTCTACATCTTAATTATATCTAACTAGAATATACTACCCATGGATACTACCTTGTTTATCTCCACCTATCTATTCTTTGAAATATGTAACACACAAGTGAGTTAGACTTAGAGCACTCTAGTGTCCATTAGTGGAGTTTCCTTCTTATTTGAAACTGGTTCTCCTACTGTTTCTACATACTCTTCCCATTGTTATGTTGGTACCATCTAATCTCTTTCATACACCACTCTTACACTGAATTCCATTACAGTTACTACTCAGGGTGCCATTCTTAGCCTTCTCACTCATTGGATATATTCTTGATTTTAGTTTTCTTATATATTACAGTGCTATTTACAAACAATATTGACTGATTAAAATAAGGCTATATGATGACAATTATTCACACTATTTTAGAATCTCTGTAAGGAATAAAATACCTAGAATTAGGTTATCTCATTAACTACAATGAGGGATTCAAAATGCCTATCATGAACTCGGACTTTTGTCCTCATCTCCAGATTCACATTCTAACTGCTTAGGCATATATATATATAAAAAAAAAGTATGTCAAAGTCAAATCTAATCATGTATCCCATATTTCCTTATGCTTTTGTGTTTCCTACTTGATAAACATAACTGTGTGCTCATTGCCAAGTTATAAATCCTAGAGACATCTTTGACTTCTTCCTCTCCCATTAATTAATAAATCAATTAATTATTTATTAAATTAGTATTAGCACTGTAGCACTGTTTAATGTGCCAGCAACTCTTCTGTGCATTGAGGATTCAGAAGTAACATTTCCTGCCTTTATGGAATTTTTGCTGTAGCTGGTGACGGATATTAAACAAATAATCACCAAAAAAATCCAATGAAAATCCAGCAATATTAAAAACTTAGAATGAGAAACTTGGTTTCAAGGTAGCATATAATGAAACACTTGACCTATTCAGGGAGATCAGGGAAGGCTTTTCAGAAGAAGGAAAACTTGAACCTTGATCTGAAGTGAAAGTATTGAGTTAACTTATGAGATGGAAAGGAGAGAGTTCTATGTAGGGAATTGCAAGGGTCAAGGCTGTTGGGTCAGAGGAAGCACAGCAAGTGAAAGCAGCTAGAAGAAGGCCAGAGTTGCTACAGGGAAAGAAATCTGGGGCAGTGTGATGACAGATGAGCAGCAGGAGAATAAAGGAGAACATGTGTTCTCTTGGAATTTTTACAGATCCTTTGACAACTATTTCTGAGTTTTAGACAAGGGGTGATTTAATTGATATGTTTTTTAAAATTACCTCACATCTAGTTAACAAATCCTGTCTATGTTAACTCTTAAATAAGTTCAGAATTTTCCCTTCTTTCTTTGTCATTGCCTTAATACAGGCCCTTCTTAATTTTACCTGAATTACTGCAACAGTATCTGACCTTATTTTCCTCCCTCTGTTCTTCCTGTGCCCATACATCTCATTGGGAGTGGGGGGAAGTAACTAAATGTTGTTGAGTAATGTTTCCTAGATTTCCCTGCAGATGTTTTGAGAAGAAAATATTTCATATGCAACATAAGTTTGGGAAGTATTCCACAATCTATCCCCACTTGGTGGTTAGCAGAGCAAATTCCACAGAAAAGACTTTAATTACTTTTGCCTAATCAAGTATTTCCGAAGGTTAATTGATAATAGTCTCCTTTTTCCTCTTAAGAATTAGCAATATATTTCCATACCAATGATTTTTGGAACTTGCTTTGGAGTCATTGCGTACAGAGTGAAATCTAAACTCTCCATAAAGCATTCCAGGCTCTACTTTTAGGATTGTTTCCTTCTTCCCCTTTATAGCATCAACTTTTTTTTTTTTAATCTTCACCTGAGGATATGTTCATTGATTTTAGAGAGAGAAAGGGGGAGATAGAGAAAAACATGGATGTGACAGAGAAACGTGGATTCGTTGCCTTTCTTACTCATCCCAACCAGGACTGAAACCACAACCTGGGTATGTGCCCTGATCTGGAATTGAACCTGTGACTTTTCTGTGTACACTCATGACACTCAAACCAACTGAGCCACACCGGCCATGGTTACAGCATGAACTCTCATAACACTTCACTCACAACACGCACTTAACTATAGATATGTAGAACTCTTCACACTTTCCCACACTATTTTACAATATGTTTCTGTTTGCTTTAAATGCTCCTCTATCATTTTGCACTTGGCCAGTCTTTATACAACTCAATTGCTAGCCCCACAGGGACTCCTTCCCTTATCTTTCAATCAGACTTATGTAGAAGTTTGGTCTTCTTTTTTGGGCATACCCTTCCTTTACACTCATTACACTTTACTATTTACTTTTACAATCTAATACTAAATAGTAAAGTATTAGTAAAGCAGAGACTACCTTCCTTTTCTTTGCATTCTCCTTTACTAGCATTGTGCTTGGGATATAGTAAACTGCAAAAACAGTTGCCTGTTATGTAAATGAACAAATCCAAGGAACCAAACTATTACCAATAGAAGATAAAGGAAAAGTAGGGTAAAGTTCCATCCCTCAATAAGCCTGCAATTTAGTGAGAGTGGAAGACAATAGACTATAGTACAAAGATGATTAAGAAAAATCTTCTGAGGGAAGTATGCAAGTTTCCATGTGGCTGGATGAATTGGGAGAAGATTCCTGGAGTATGTATTATTTTAGATGGGCTTGTGACATTCTACAGTATTTCTTCAGGTGAAAGATGGCTATTCCAAGAAAAATTGAGAAATGCAAGGGCATAGATCTCCAGGAGACAAAGTCCATAACAGAATATGTGATGCACATGTACAGCTTTTAATAGACTCAGACTTATATGTTTTGTCTATGAGTACAGATGAAGCTTTGAGGGATGTGGGCACGAGTTGGTCATGAATGTTGATGTTTTAAAAAGATTCAATTGATAAGAATTAACTTTAGGAGAGTCTGGATGTGAGGAGACTAGTTAGAATCCATATCACAATATTTTAGGTCAGGGGATGACAAATTTCTATAAAAGGCCAGATAGTGAATATTTATGACTTAGTAGGCCATATGGTCTCTATCACAACCAGTCAACTCTACTGGTGAAGAATTAAAGCAGCCATAGACAATATGAAATGAGTGAGCATGCCTGTTTTCAAATAAAATTTATTTGCAAAACAGGTAACAGCCCGGAATTTGCCCAGGGACCATAGTTTGATAGGTGAAAGTTAATGAAAGTCTAAACTGGACTGGAAGCAATGACAGTGGAAAAAAGGGGTACCTATAAAAAATTATATAAGTGGAATATACAGCACTTGTCTCATTGCATGTGGGTGTCAAAGGAGGAAATGGAGTTCAAAATGATACCACGAGTTTAAACCCAGTCACTAGAAGGCTGATAGTGCCATTAATGGAAATAGACATGTTAAGAAAGAGATTGTCTGGGGAGTGAAGGTGATAAACTATGTAATGGAGAAGCCAGTTAATAGAGAAAAGCTATGTAGTGTAAGCAGGAGTCCCATTAGACTGTGAACAACATTGAAAATTTCAAAAGCCTGTACCACTTGGCAATGACTTTTAATACATTTGTTCTAACTTTTCAGTTTTTACATTATAAATAATAAAGAGGTATATGTGTTTTCTTAATATTATAGCATGCCCAGTGTGGTTTTATTAGTATTCTATTAAGAAGACATTGCTCTTTTACCCACCCATCTGGGATATAAAAAAAAATTGTGCTCTAATAAAAAGCATTTATTTTGTACATAATAATCTATTCCTTGCTATAAATAATTCAACAATGTATCTTGCTTGACAAATGTGACCTTATTCTTTGTTCACACTTCAAGAGGATTTAACTTTGATTTTAAACAATCAAACTGAAATAAGATGAACTATAAACTACTTTTCTCCATTACTTTTCCTGAGCAGGCAAATGTTATGATGCATTTCAATTATAAATATATTTGTCATGTAGAAAGGAAGAAGGAGTAAAGTGAGCCAGCAATGGAATAGGACAGGCTTCTATACCAAGACTGCTTCCTAAAAAAAAAAAAAAAAAGAAAAAAAGAAAGAAAAGACACAAAAACCAAAGACCTAGAAATGAATTATTCAAAGCCATGTGAAACTAGTCAGTAACATTGAAATAGGGCTCAATACACCTGAAACCTGTTTAGAAGAATTATTTTAACTTCTTCTTGGGTTTCTATAAAATTTTCTTGTTAAAGCAAAAGCCAGTAAGACTTTCTCAAAAATTCCACTTCATTATAAGGGGCTTGCAAACATAGCTATTACTATTCTCTACTGCATGGAAAGCTTTACCAGAGTTAAAAACTGTGCTCCTAGCTATAACCTCACATAACTGGACTCAGCTGTTCATAACTTTTTAAAGTTTTCTGTCTCTTATTTTCTCAATTACCATTCTATCCCATTTTTAGTAACTTCTAGCAAAGATCTATTTGGACTTTAGGATCTATATTCCTATTCTAAGTAGGTCCATTAATCTAGAAAGTTTTATTCCTATTGTGAGGCAACTGAATCCTTCTTCAGAAAGACCTATTATATTTTAAATACTTATGGAAATGTGTTCTTTTTGGACCTTTTAAAGAAAAAAAATATAAAATAGCTGTTTGTTGTGCATTTGAAAATCTACTGCAGAGCATACTAGTATATAGTGAGATGCAAAACACTATTTTAATTATACCTACCTCTCCTATTGTTCTTTTTTACATGAACTACAACTGATCATTTATGAGATTTGGAGTGATGGTAGGTTATAACCTGTCCTTGTATTCTATAAGCAGATCTGAATATATTTAGTATATTAACTACACTAAGGAAATATTGAAATTGAAAAAGACCATGAAAAATGCCTGTCTGTGCCGGGGAAGAGAGGACTGTAGCTAATGTCTAAAAGATTTCTCACATAGATAACTATAAATGTCTTCTAGGTTGTACTAAACTTGGATGACATTTTTAGGATAACTGAAAATACAGTGAGTCAACTTTAAATAGTAAGTGAAAAATATCACCTGATGATTGGGTGTGGTGTTGAAGATTACCCCAAAAAACAATTAGATTGATGATAAAAATGACTCAAAAGAGTTTAAATGTAAGTAAGTGGTACAAAATATCTTTCTAGTTACAATTATCAAATTGGGATGTGCATACCCTGGGTGGGGCGGGTCAGGAAGACTTTCAAAATGGTAGGAGAGTGTAGATAGTTGTAAGGAAATGAGTTTCCAGATTTTCAATCTCCATATGTATTATTTCCATAGGTGAATGATTGATTATGTGTCTTCTCTCTCCACACCTCCCTTTTCATAATTGCCATGCTCTCTACCTTACAAAAGAAAGGTAAATCTCTCACCATTTCTGCATTTTGCTGCAATGATTTTCATTTAATGACTTCAACTTGTTCAGAGCTCAATTCTAGTCAAATAGCCCATTATCCTTGAAGAAAATAGCAGAGCATTATACCACTAGGCACCAAACTCACAATAGGTCCCATGCTTTATCTATTCATTATAGTATCTTTGGGTTTTATTTGAACATATATAAGGCGCTCCTATTTCCAGCTAGAAAGAATATACTGTGGCACTATCATGCCCCTTCCTGAGGGAAAAAAACACCAGAAGATGGGGTTAAAGTATCACAATATTCTTTTTGAAGGAATTTGGAAGCTGTTGAGACAAGTAAGCCTGAGAGGCTAAGATTCCAAAGAGAAGGAAACTATGGAGAAATTAGTCATCATTTTTCAAATTCCTTTTCTTCTTAGGACATTTGCCAATGCTTGCCTCTGTGTGAGAATAAAACATAGGCAAAGGGCCATAGGCAAGAAGCAGATAACCAGCAGAATAAATGGAAATACCAAAAGGCTGGAGAGACCAACATTTGAATTCAGTGCTGCCAAGGCAGAAGAGATTGGGCGGGGGGTGGCAAATCCTAGGGAAAAGAACTCTAAAATGCTGTCATATTTGCTGAATTTTAAAGTTGGCCAGAAAGAGACTAAGAAACTGTACAGAGAGCCACTTATCTGTGGGGTTCTACATTCATAAATCTGGCATTCCATTAGCTCCCAGGTAGTGGGCTAGATGAGGCTCTGTAGGCAAGAATATAAAATCCATACCCAGCCCTAGTTCAGTTGGTTAGAGCTTCATCTCAATACACCAAGCTTGTGAGTTCTATCCCTGAGAAGGGCACGTACAGGAATCAACCAATGAATGCATAAATAAGTGGAACAAAAAAATCTCTCTCTCTCTCTTTCTCTCTCTCTCTCTCTCTCTCTTTCTCTCTCTCTCTCTCTCTCATCAATTTAAAAATAAATAAAAACTATACCCATACACAGTGAGGATGGATCACTGACTCTTCCAAGACAGAAGGGATTCATCTAGTCAACTTGCCACTGAGTGGCCAGTTGGTTTCCTTGAGAAATAAAAGCATGTGGGGGGCTCTGTTTTGGTTTCTGTTACTGGCAGATGGGAAATTCAAAGTTGATACTGGTCAAATTGGCCTGGGTAAGTAGGAGAACATACTTTTGGGTCAGGGGTAGACTTTATTTCTGTCACCATGTCCACTCTGCACATGCACCCATTGAGCTAGTTCTGGAGCTGGCCGCTGAGAAAAATCTGGCTAACATCTAGTGACAAATTATTTTTCTCCTTGTTTTTTTAGTTTCTTTTTCATGAAGGTTTCATTCTGATAGATGTTAATGTGTGATACAAAAGAATTCCCACTTTGTGACTATATCCATATATAGGCACAAATTTGTTTGTGCCTACATATGGATATATCCACCAATTTGTTTCTATGCCAGACTTCCTTATTTAATCTTAGAGTGTTTTCCTTTCAGGACCCTGAACAACTGACTAGGTCATTGGCCACTGCACAATAATCTTTATATAGCATCACCTAAGGCTACTTCTGCTTCCACCAAAAGTGTGTCAGAAGATTTTAATTGTCCTCTGTCTTTCAACTCACTCCCTGAAGATAACCACCATCCATTTTTGCTTGCATCTACAGTGGAGATGACACATCCATAAACTAGGTAGGGTTTTTCCCTCCTCCTTCAGCTGGTCATAAGTACCACCCACATGATCATACATACAAGATAGAGAATGGGTGTGACTATAGTCTGGGTAGGTAGTATGGAGATCTCGACTACCTGCTCATCTGCTTATCCATGCCTTCTCATGTTTCTTGGATTAATCCTGTTGTCCCATTTAGACCTAAACTAGCAATAGACTAGTAATAGACTGTGGCTGGCCCTATCTGACTTTATGACTGGGCCCATCTGATAAACATGGCTCGTAATGGTTACTTATGAATGCATGTTCAATTGTTGCTCCATAGACAGTCTTCTCTTTCTAACAGGGCTCAACATCACCCAGGGAACTGTGTCTTGAAAGGTGTATAATTTCCTAGTGCAGATCACATGGCTTTGCACTCAGGGCTCAAAGACCTGCAATATGATTCTCTCATTGGATCATGTAAACACTATACTTGTATCTTCTCACCCCTGAAATCTCCAACTTCATAGAGTCTGCCAGATACTATGATCCAAGCCAAGAGCTGCTTGCACTGCAGCCAGGATTGGCTATAAAGCCTTTTCCTGTTCAGAACCCCACTGAAGCCAAACAGCTTTCTGAGTCTCCTAGTATGTGGGCCAAAGTAGTAATTCTGAATGTGAAATGTGTTGCTTTTGGAATCCTTAAGAGGCTCTTTAGGCACTGTGCCTCTGTTTTTGTGACAGGGGATGCAAAATAAAGCAATCTAACTTTTATGGTTCATACTACACATGTCCAAATTAACTTTCTTTTGTTCATCAGTACAGCACATCAATATTACTTAAGAATAGCCATCTAAATCCACTGTCCTTAGAACATTGCCCCAATCCAATCTCCACTCCCCCACCCCCATCATTCAAATAACTGGATCATCACACCAGCAATGGTATTCCCTTCCACTAAGACATTTCCCTAAGTTATTACCAGTTAAATATTAAGCAACTGAGCCACCATTTTTTCCCCATATTTTTCTCAGGATTAGATTCTCCATGACAGCTGGGCAGCAAGTGAGCCACCTGTCCCTAATCGATCTCTTTGTTTCTTTTCTTGAACCATTCTCAGTAGCAATACTTTCTGTTCACATCATCTGAGAAGCAGATATCAAGATATGATTAGATACAAATGAGATTTATGTGGTAAATGTCAACTAAAGTTAAAGACGGAGGGCTCATGCCTGGTGGAAAGAGTCTTCACAACATGACATGGGTCTGACACCTATGAGAGTGGAGAGGAAAGGAGGAGGATGAGATAAGAAGGTGAAGGTTGTAGAACTGCTCTGAGAATGTTGATGGGGAGATACTGAGAATGGTTTCTCATAAAAGGAGTGACATATTGGGCAGAAATGGCCCATCTTTCGTAGCTCTGACATGCTCAGTCATTGTCTGGCAGCAGCCTGGAGGAAATATATTCTCACTTTGAGCAAAAAAGAATCTGAAGGTATATGAGTTGGAGGCTCCTAGTTTTCCTGAAACAGTAGGTCCCCTTGAAGGGAGATCTGAGTGGTGCACACAAAAAGCAGACCACAATTGAACTTTTAAAAATCCCAGAAAAATCTAGTGATTTGATGATATATTATGTGTTGTTTTGTTATTTTTTGAATAAGCTATTTTAATAGGGGATACAAGCCAAAGAAGACAAAGAAAAAAGAATTGTGGTATTAAAATTTGGTAGGAAAGAAGCAAAAAGATGAAGTTATAGAAATTTTAAACTGGATAAAATAATAGAAGTAACCTAAAATCTTTAACTTATTAAAAGAGAAAGTTGAAAATGGCAAAATTAAGATTGCATTCCTGATATACTAGTATATCTATATATAATCTATATCTATATCTATATCTATACATATATGTACCATTCATGTTTCAAAAGGATTTTACATGAAATAAACCTAGTTATTTTACAGAGTTGGAAATTGATAGTATAAAACATACTATATTTGTGGTTCTATGCAGTCATTCCATTCCATTGTATGCATATTTTTTCTATGCTCTACATTCTATATCAAGAATTATGACAGGAAAAATATTTGAATGGTTTTTAATAGAAGAGTATAACTAGCTGTGAAAATTAATGAGACATAAAATAACAAAGAACTGTAAAAGTAAAAAGAAACTGAGACTACTTTATGTGAAATTATTTTGGTAGCCAATCTTGGATCTGTCAAAAACTGTAAGGCCTAAAGGAATTTTCCCACAATAAACTGGAATGTGCCCCAGTGTATTGAATGTGTGTGACAGGGTTATGGAAAGGAAGATTCAAAATAAATATGGGATGCTCTTCCAGGAATGACAGCATAGCTTCCACTGGACTACACTTACCTGGACAGTAGTTATACATATTAGACAACATTTAAGAAACAACTTGGTTCTGGAGAGCAATGAAAGGCAGGCAGAAACTGGATCAGGGTCTGTGCTGCAAACTCCTGAACTAGTTCTCATCCTCAGTTATAATCTCAAAGGATCTCTCATTATATCTAAAGTGGCAGTAGTAATAATGGTAGTGAGCACTCTGATCATGGTGGCCAAATAGAATTATCATGGAAAAATCCCCATCAGGAGTGTTTGTTGAAGGACATCTTAGCTGGCCACAGTAGAGAAGGTAAAACTCACAGAACTCACCACTGTCTGTTTGAGTCTTGAAGAGCCTCATTATGAGATCTCCCTTCCTGCATTATGGATAATGACATTGCTCTCAGTTCAAAGGAAAGATGAAGTGGAATGCTAACTGCAACAGTATTGCAATGACAGCAATAGAGTCAGGAGTGAAACTGCCATCTCAAGGCAGCATCTTGGTGAGCTGTCTGGCTGGAGCAGTGAAGTCCCAATGGGGCAGCAGCAAAACTGAGCCATAAACTGGCCAGATAGTGGATAATGAAATTGCCTCCTGGATGTCTGGAAATATTTAGGAAGGAGTTTGTTGTGTAGTATACTGGACTTTCTGGAGCTGTGCAGTGGAACTTTTAGAGCATTACAATTTTGAGATAGAGGTTATATGATCTGCTTACTCACAAACTAGAAAGGCCCATCCTATCTAATAAAAAAGTAATATGCAAATTGACCATCACTCCAACACACAAGATGGCCGCCCCATATTGTCAAAGATGCCTGCCCCCATGTGGACACAAGATGGCTGCCACAAGAGGGGGGCCACAAGATGGCCAGCAGGGGAGGGCAGTTAGGGGAGACCAGGCCGGCAGGGGAGGGAAGTTAGGGGCAATCAGGCCGGCAGGCAGGTGAGTGGTTGGGAGCCAGCAGTCCTGGATTGTGAGAGGGATGTCTGACTGCCCGTTTAGGCCTGATCCCACCAGAACTGGGCCTAAACGGCAGTCGGACATCCCTCAAGGGGTCCCAGATTGGAGAGGGTGCAGGGTGGGCTGAGGGACGAATTTCATGCACGAATTTCATGCACCGGGCCTCTAATGATATATAAAACTCAATTACTATGTATTATTTGCAGATGCTCTTCATATTGTTGAGTAAGTATCTGAGAAGAGTTCCCAAATATTATAATTGTGAATATTAATAGTGATGTATGAGTTTTCAATTGAGTGTTATTGGTCAAAAGAGAAAAAAAAATATTTTAAAGGCAATGTTATCTTTCTTGTTATATAGGTTTAAAGAAAGTAAACATGGTCAGGAACATGTTCAAGTGCCAGTTAATAAAAAAGTGTTAAGTCTAGGGAATATGTATCTACTACTGAGGTGAATTGCAAGAACAAGATCTACAGAGCAAAGTGTTTATTTTTAAAGTCAGTTTTCCAAATGAGAACTTAATTTAAAAAAAAAAAAGAAAGGAACAACGTTTAGAACTGGAGGTAAATAAGGACATGCACAGAAAAGAATAAAATAAACAGAATAGATCATACAAAAAGTTAAAAGCACTGCCAGTATTTGAGTAAGTTGAAGATATGAATGCAAAGGGACCCAGATAAAATTCCAAAGATGAGAGAATTCCAGGTATCCATATGATTATTTCATAAGAGTTCCCATTTCTTGGGGAAAAGTTTGTTTCATGAATATGTGATGTGTGACTCCAGAGAGTATGAAACTATTAATTGCATAAATGATCAATTATGCTAGCTATATTTGCTCTATTTCCTTTAATTCTGTCAACATAAGAAATGTCAAAACCTGTAGAGAATTTTTATAAGAATTTATTTGAGCCAAACTGAGGGCAGTTGCTGTGACGCAAGCCCTTAAATGCTCTAGCCAGTGATGGTTTTGCAGTTTCTTTTATGCATTTGAAATTAAAGAATACAGGAAGATGGGAGAAAGTAAGGTGGGGATTGGATTATAAAAAGGTTAACAAGATTAATGTGCATTCTTGAGGATGGCTACACTTAATTCAAAGGTGTGTTAACCCAGATGCACAGAAACAATGGATAGGGCTTGCTTAAGGCAAAAATAAAACTTTATGTCTTTGATGTGACTACCCACCATGACCTGTCCAGTTAGGAATATATAATCAGATCACCTCCTGAGTTTACTTTCTGTAGAACCCCTTTTTCTCCCACAAAAAGACTAATATAGACATTGAAATAAAATTATAAATACAAAGCATAAATGGCTTCAAGATAAAAATATCTATATTTTCTAAACATTCTATATATCTTACTTTGTCCATTAATTAACAAGAGAATATTTTATTATTTATTACCATAGACCTAAAGTTTTCATACTGATAATTATTTTTGAAAATATTGATTATATTACTTGTAATTGGTATCTTTAAAGTGTAAATTTTTAATGTGAGAAAAAATAGAAATGAATACAAAATATATATAAATAAGAACGTGTTAAAAGTGACCAAAAATATCATTTTTGTTATTATATTTTTACAAACATAAAAATGAAATCATCAGATGAGCAGGATATTTTAAAACCTGTTCTGTGATAGGCAGTTAAACAGACATGAGCAGAGCAAGGGCAGAAGGTCACCAGGGGCCGAAAGCCCTGGGGGCCTAGCAAAGGACAATTGTAGCATGGGATCTTGCCCCCAGCATGACCTTGCCTCTCCTAGCATATGGATGGTCATGTGGTTTGGACCCCCTGAACTTTCCTCTCTAGACATAACATCTAGGCCCCAGCTGTATTTCAGCTCCAGGCCTAGAAAAGCAGCAAAACCAGACACACACCGCCAAGGCCAAGACTGACCTCGGGACCAGCTACACTGAATAATGACCCCCTGCCCTGGCACTGACCAATCAAGCAGTGGAGACCTAGACCCTGAAAGGACACACCTGGAGAGCTACTGAATATTCTATTGAGATCTTCCCCTAGGACCTCCCCTAAAACCTTCACCCTTAAAACCCCTAGGACAGTGGCTGGCAAACTCATTAGTCAACAGAGCCAAATATCAACAGTACAATGATTGAAATTTCTTTTGAGAGCCAAATTTTTTCAACTTAAACTTCTTCTAACGCCACTTCTTCAAAATAGACTCACCCAGGCCGTGGTATTTTGTGGAAGAGCCACACTCAAGGGTCCAAAGAGCCGCATGTGGCTCGCGAGCCATAGTTTACCGACCACTGCCCTAGGACCAAGGACCCAGGGAGCTCTCCCTCCAGGGAGCACTCCTGGGCCTTTCCCTTTCCCTCCCCTTCACCACCACCACCCCAACCCCCCTCCCCAGTACCACCCTCCCCCCCAGCCCCAGGCACATCACCTTTTCCTTCCTCACTTCTAAACTCCAAGGGCCCTTCCTTTACCTGTACTAGTATAACTTGTTTCCGAAGCCCATTTCGTCTACGAATTACTTCTTCCACCTCTGTGATTATCCAAATACATGTTCTCTTGTAGTTTGAGTCTTGGCTCTGAATTCTTTCCTAGACAGAACTCAAGTACCGAGGTTGCTGAACCCAGGTCAGCCTGACCCAACTGGTCTAACACCGGGTGCAGTTCCTGCTGCCCCCAACTGTTCCATATTCAGTCCTTCTATATAAGGAAGAAACAGGAAGGTTACATTTCCATGAGAGGAATGTTTCAGTTTATTTGAAAGTATTTTCCTTTTTATGATAGGGAAAACTGATTGTTATGGGGAATAAAAGGGAGACTAGCACATTCATTCAAAAAGATGGTACATTTACAGCCACAATTGTTCACTGATGTTTTATTGTTTTGTTAAGGCATTTGTCCCCTATCCCACCCCTATTCTTACTCTGAAAATGTCATTCCATTGTATCAGTAAGAGCACAACAATATACTTAAATGTAAAACCTAAATGGTTTTTATTGTTTGTCTTTCTGTCAAAAGCAAACGGGTTTTTCTGAGTTATTTAGCTATTTGTTTCTCTTTAACTTTTCTAGAGAGTATCAAACTTTGAATACAAATCAATACTTTTGCTATAGTATTAAAAAAAAAATCCACCCAGTGTTTCAAAATGGCTGAGGTTTTAACTAACAGTTGTAAAATTTTTAAAAATAAAACTATGCCTGCCAGACAGTTACACATTTGGGAACTGGGCTTTGCTTCACATATCCTGGCAAGTGAAATAAAGTTTCCACACTCCCAGAACCCTAATGATAATTCCACATTGCTGTTTCTCTCTGGGGGTTCGAGTGTATGTATCAAATAGCAACCTCTCTCTCAGTTCATGTTCATGTAAAAATCTTCCTCCACCTTAAGCTTTATTTGTATTTCTCATTTCATTTTATTTTTCATGAACTCTTATTTTCAGGAAAAAGAATGCCTTTTTATACTACTGCTTTGCTAAATATGACAATCTCTGACTTGAATTTCTATGACACTGGTGTCAGAGAATTTCAGAGACATCTCAAAATGAAGGGACTAATGTAGAGCATTAGATTTAAATAAAAAATCTCTCCACAAGACCATATTCTGCTTTTATAAAGAAGAATAAAGAGAAGTCTTTATAAAGAGAAGTCTTATGAAAAGATATAAATGAGAGGTAAATTAACCTTGACACCTTTATTTTATAGATTAGAGACTAAATTGTTTGTGTTAAGTGTGACACAAATATAGACTTAAATATTTAACAATTTATTTAAATTTGGTTTACATATGTGAGGATAAGTGCTTTGGTCTAAACCAGTGGTTCCCAATGTGGGGCACATGCCCCACAGGGACAATTTGATTTTTAAGGGGAGCAATTCGAGAATGAGTTATTAACAGTAAACTTTTTGCATTTCTTATGGTTCTAGGGGCCTCATATACAGTATATAAATACATATTGTGACATATTTTGTATTTAAATTCTCTATTATGTTTTGAAACTTTATTGGCTATTTTTTCATATCACTTCATATTTTTTTTTAACAATTTCTTGGTGATTTCTTCCTCAGTACTTCACCTGTCCTTTCATTCTTTTATTTTTCTCTTTCATGGATGCCATGTTCTTTGGAAACTTGTTTAGACCAAGTTAATGGCCTTTTAGCCTTCCTCCACATGAATAGGAGTTCATTTTTTGAATAATAAGAATTGTATGTCACAGTGGGGCATCAGGAATTTAGAAATGCTTAGGTAGGGCATGCCCAAAAAAAAGGTTTGGAACCACTGGTCTAAACAATCTGCCTCTATAAACCACTGGAAAACTGCAATACAAATTTTTGATTTACTGTACATTCCTATCATACAGTTTGTCATTAATAGCCCATAGTTATATCTGATCAACTTCTACGTAAGCAACCACAACTAGGTTAAGTAGAAATGCATTTTTATTAAATACTAGAGGACCGGTGCATGAATTTTTGCAGGGGTGCAGGCTGGGCTGGCCAGGGGGAGGGGAGGCAGGAGGTTGGCCAGCTGGCCCTACCCCCTGGTCGAACTCCCAGTCAAACTTCTAGTTGAACTCTGGATCGAGGGGGCAATTTGCATATTAGCCTTTTATTATATAGGATTTTTGATAATGGTGAAATGATGAAATAGTAACTGAATTAACCTTATTTATATTTTAGCAAATTCAAGTTAGTTTAGGCAAATTGATTAGATTAATTAGAGTATTTCTAAGTACAAACTACTACAGATTCCTAGTACACTTTGATATAAGATAAATGGACCTCCCATTTATTGCTTGAATGTAACATATGAAAAAAAATACAGGATTAAGGGAAATTTCTATTTCTCTCATAGCTTTTAAATACCAAAGTAAACAGAAAATGAACAAGCACTGAGAGAGGATTCTGTCTGCTCTATACCACTGACAAAATAGTCCCTTATAGTTAGAGGGAAAAAATTATAACAAAAGTATGAGGCAAAGAATTGTGGAACTTGGACAAGCATTTTTTCTTTCCCCAAGATTAACTCTTCTAGAGAATTTATATTTCAGTAGACGGCACTGGCTATTCACGCACACTTTTATTTTGTTTGCTTATTTCTTCCTTGTCACTCTGCTCCTCTATCAGGAGAAGTTGTTGCCAATGTGCATATTATTTTTTATAGCATGTCTTAAGGTATCAAAATCAGTATTAATAAACCCAGTGTTACAATTTTTCAGTTCAGTTAAGTAGCTTTGGGTGAACTATTGCAATATGAATCAATATAAAGTGCGTTGTAACTTATTTTCCTAGGTATACTGCTGATGAGTATTCTGGATAATGAAATTTTTGAACTACATTTTGTTGTTGTTGTTTTATATATAGTAATAGGTTTTATCAGATTTCTTTTTGGACCATTAAAGTGGGTTTCAATGTGGTACGTTCACTAATATGAGAAAAGTACAGTGTAAACACAGATAGTTTACTTTCTCATTTTAATGGAGAAGATGTACCAAACAATAACCTAGTAAAAATGCAATATTATATATTAGCCCAAAGGTTTAAAGATGAGAGTCTGAATTTAACATGGGGTTCTCGGGGAGTGAACCCAGATAATCGCCCTTGTCTGCCTACCACCTACATCTCCACCTGTCACACAGCTGTTAGCTGATGAGATAAATAAGCTATCCTATCTAATAAAAGAGTGATATGCAAATTGACCATCACTCCAATACACAAGATGGCTGCCCCCATGTGCTCAAAAATGGCCACCACCATGGGGACACAAGATGGCTGCCACAAGATGGCTGGCAGGGGAGGGCAGTTTGGGGTGACCAGGCCTGCAGGGGAGGGCAGTTGGGGGGGACCCAGGCCTGAAGGGGAGGGCAGTTGGGGAGGACCAGGCCTGCAGGGGAGGGCAGTTGGGGGGGGGGGACCAGGCCTGCAGGGGAGGGCTGCTGGGGACGACCAGGCTGGCAGGGGAGGGAAGTTAGGGGCAATTGGGCTGGCAGGGGAGCAATTAGGCATCTATCAGGCTGGCAGAGGAGTGGTTAGGGGGTGATCAGGCTGGCAAGCGAACGGTTGGGAGCCAGCAGTCCTGGATTGTGAGAGGGATGTCCCAGATTGGAGAGGGTGCAGGCTGGCTGAGGGACACCCCCCCCCCGCCCCCACCATGCACGAATTTCGTGTACTGGGCCTCTAGTATATAGTAAAATCTTAAAGCAAAGGAGGAAATCTGTTGATAAACAGTTAGGACTTTTCTTAATAACTGAACATCATGGAAGTCAAATGCCTGCTTCCTCTCTAGGGAAAGATTAGAGAAAGAGACTGTCTGCTGCATGCAGTCATGAGGGGCTATTTAGCTTGCCAAAGCTTCCTAAAACCACACTGTTTGTGCTATGGTGAAAGTATAAACTTTTAAGCATCAGGTATATTCCATTAAGGTTGGTACAATCAGAAAATATGTATTACAGTAGCAAATTCACAACCGATTGATGAAGCAAGAGTTACTGTTACATGGATTGCCCCAACCACTCCATTATATGAAAATTCCTTGTAATTTTAGAGACTGTAGAAATACCCCTGGCTTGCTGAATTTTCTGAAATTTGATTTTTATGAATTATCATACCTGTATAGAAGTGTGCATTACCATATTCCACACCTAGCTCTAGGAGGAACACTTTGTAAAGACTTTGTATACATTATAAACCACTGTTCTGCACAGTGAAAAATTCATCAACTTTTCCCTTTCCATCACCCATCATATGTCCTATGACAGTACCTGTGAATTATATCTAAAGCAATAAGGGAATCCTACCTGAAAGCTCAATCTTACCTAAAGATTTTGAAGTGATTACACTCTGCTTCTGTGAGTTCCACACTTTTTATTTATTTATTTATTTATTTGTTTATTTATTTATTTATTTATTTATTTTAGAATTTACATAAGTGATGCTATGCAGTATATCTTTCTCTACTTGGCTTATTTTATTTAGTGTCTTTGACAGTATTGCATCAGTGATATGTTAACTCCTGAACTTTCTGTCATATACTGAAGGGGTCTGTCCTGCCTTGGCATACCACAGATGTCTCTCTGATCCATTAAAATAATTATATCAAGTCCACCAGCCAGGAGGAACAAGACGTGCTAAATTATTTTAGCCTTGGTGTATCACGTATATGCTCCAAAGGGATGAAAAATCACAACGAAGTTGTCTGAAATTCTGGAACACAGCCAATCTATCCCTAGCAGATTTTTTGTGTGCCTTTCTAGAAGTAGCTCTTGGCATGCTGCTGAGATTCTGAAGAGACAGAACACTAGATGACAGGCCACCAAGTGATCGTGCATATAGGACTGCTCCCGTATGATCTGGGTTATGTCAGACATTCTGCTATGGTATGAAGGTTTGTGTCTACCCCAAATTCGTATGTCAATCTGCTAACTCCCAGACTGACATACGATCAATCTGATGGTAGTATAAGGTAGAGTCTTTGTGGGGTGATTAGGTCCTGAGGGTGGAACCCTCATGAATGAGATACATGCTCTTATAAAGTAGACAGCAGGGAGATCCCTAGTCCTTCTGCCACCTAAGGATGCAATGAGCAGTCTGCAACCCAGCAAAGAGCCTTCACCTGGCCATGTTGGCACTCTACCTTAACCTTTTAGTCTCCAGAACTGTGAAAAACCAATTTCTGTTGTTTATAAGTTACCCAGTCAGTGGCATTTTGTTATAGCAGCCCAAGCGAACAAAGACACCCTCCATGTCATAAAGTTGGATGGGCCCAAATAGCACTTCATCTTAAAATGGAAATTGGGGAGAACACTGGTCCCCAAGTGCCACAAGCACACGGATTCAGAGGAGCTCTACACTCCATCACAAAAAGGAGAGAGAGAACTACATAACCAGACACCCAGAGAAGAGAGATCATGGGGAAACAAAGAAACAGTCCGCATATAAAAGAAAAGCAGGCATCACCAAAAAAGGAAGTAAACGAAATGGAGACAAGCAACCTGTCAGAGAAAGAATTAAGAGAAATGATCATAAGGTGGATGAAAAGAATGAAAGACAAATTCGACAATATGTTTAAGAAACAAGAGGAAATGAAGAACTACCAAGAAGAAATGAAAAATGACATCGCTGCTGTAAAGAACTCAATAGAAAGCATCAAGAGTAGACTAGAAGAAGCAGAGGATCACATCAGTGAGCTAGAAGACAAGGTGGGAAAAAATACCCAAGTAGAGCAGCTTCTAGAAAAAAAAAATTAAAAAGCAGGAGGAGAGCCTAAAGGAACTTTGGGACAACACAAAACAAAACAACATCCGCATAATAGGGGTGCTAGAAGGAAAGGAAACTGAGCAAGCAATAGAAAACCTGTTTGAAGAAATAATGACAGAAAACTTCCCTGATATAGGGAAGAAAAAACCCACACAAATCCAAGAAGCTCACAGAGTCCCAAGCAAAATGAACCCCAAAAGACTGATGCCAAGGCACATTATAATTAAATTGGCAAACACCAACAACAAAGTAAGAATCTTAAGAGTGGCCAGAGAGAGACAGAAAGTTACCTACAAAGGATCCCCCATCAGACTAGCGACTGATTTCTCAACAGAAACACATCAGGCCAGAAGAGAATGGAATGAAATATACAAAGTCATGCAAAAGAAGGGTCTGAAACCAAGAATACTGTACCCAGCAAGGCTATCAATCAAAATTGAGGGTGAAAACAGGAGCTTAACAGACAAAAAAGGACTAAGGTAGTTTATTACAACCAAACTAGCAATGCAAGAAATGCTAAAGGGTCTGCTGTAAAAAAAAGAAATAGGAAGCAAAGAAGGAACATGGGGATAAGAATAAAAATGGTGACAAACAAGTACCTATCAATAATAACTTTAAATGTAAATGGATTAAATGCCCCAATCAAAAGACATAGGGTAATGGATGGGATAAGAAAACATGACCCATATATCTGCTGTATACAAGAAACCCACCTCAGAAAAAAAGACGCACACAGACTGAGGGTGAAGGGATGGACAAAGGTTTTTTAGGCGAATGGAAATGAAAAAAAAGTGGGGGTAGCAATACTTATATGTGACAAATTAGATCTCAAAGTGAAGGATATAAAAAGGGATAAGGAAGGCCACTTCATAATACTAAAGGGAGCAATCCAGCAAGAAGAAATAACTCTGGTAAACTTATATGCACCCAATACAGGAGCACCCAAATACATAAAAAAAAAACTCCTGGAGGATATCAAGGGAGAGGTTGACAACAATACAATCATAGTAGGAGACTTTAATACCCCACTATCACCATTGGACAAATCCTCTAAACAAAAAGTCAGCAAAGAAACATCAATCCTAAATGACTCACAAGACCAGATGGAATTAATTGACATCTTCAGAACATTTCACCCCAAAGCCACAGAATATACATTCTTCTCAAGTGCACGTGGGTCATTTTCAAAGATAGACCATATGTTGGGTCACAGGCAAAGTCTCTTCAAATTCAAAAGGATGGAAATCATATCAAACATCTTCTCAGATCACAGTGGCATAAAACTGGAAATCAACTACAATAAAAACAATCCAAAAAAAAAATCAAACATATGGAGACTAAATTGCATGTTATTAAACAATGACTGGGTTACCAGAGAGATCACAGAAGAAATAAAAATCATGGCAATAAACGACAATGAAAACACAGCAATCCAAAATCTATGGGACACAACGAAAGCAGTCTTGAGAGGGAAGTTCATAGCTCTACAAGCCTACTGCAAAAAACAAGAAACAATGGTAATAAATTATCTAACCCTACAGCTCAAAC
This sequence comes from Plecotus auritus, assembly GCF_963455305.1. Taxonomy (NCBI): domain Eukaryota; kingdom Metazoa; phylum Chordata; class Mammalia; order Chiroptera; family Vespertilionidae; genus Plecotus; species Plecotus auritus. Next base: position 50,255,301 of record NC_137773.1, on the reverse strand, counting down.
AGTTAGAAAGAGAGCAACAAGAAAAGCCCAGTGTAAACAAAAGGAAGGAAATAATAAAGATCAGAGCAGAGATAAACGACATAGAGACCAAAGAAACAATACAAAAGATGAACAAAACCAAGAGCTGGTTCTTTGAAAGGATAAACAAGATTGATGAACATCTAGCCAGGCTCACCAAGAAGCAAAGAGAGAGGACCCAAATAAACAAAATCAGAAATGAAAGAGAAGAAAGAACAACAGACCCCACAGAAATACAAAGGATTGTTAAAAAAAAAAAACTATGAACAACTCTATTCCAACAAACTGGACAACCTGGAGGAAATGGACATATTCCTAGAAAAATACAACCTTCCAAAACTCAATCAGGAAGAATCTAAACATCTCAATAGGCCAATAACTATGGAAGAAATTGAAGCAGTCATCAAAAAGCTTCCAGCAAACAAAAGCCCAGGGCCAGACAGCTTCACAGGGGAGTTTTACCAAACATTCAAAAAAGGACTAAAACCCATCCTCCTCAGACTATTCCAAAAAATTCAAGAGGAAGGAACACTTCCAAGCTCATTCTATGAAGCCAGCATCACCCTAATACCAAAACCAGATAAAGACAACACAATGAAAGAGAATTACAGGCCAATATCCCTCATGAACGTAGATGCCAAAATCCTCAACAAAATTCTAGCAAATCGAATCCAGCAGTACATCAGAAAGATCATACACCATGACCAAGTAGGATTTATCCCAGGAATGCAAGGATGGTACAATATCCGCAAATCCATAAACGTGATACATTACATAAACAAATTGAGAGATAAAAATCACATAGTCATATCAATTGATGCAGAAAAAGCATTTGACAAAATCCAACACCATTTCTTGATAAAAACTCTCAACAAGGTGGGAATAGAAGGATCATACCTCAACATAATAAAAACCATATATGACAAACCCACAGCCAACATCATAGTCAATGGGCAAAAACTAAAACCATTTCCCCTAAGAACAGGAACAAGACAGGGATGCATACTTTTACCACTCCTGTTTGACATAGTACTGGAAGTATTAGCCATTGCAATTAGACAAGAAGAAGAAATAAAAGGCATCCAAATTGGAAAAGAAGAAGTAAAGCTGTCCTTATTTGCAGATGACATGATATTGTACATAAAAAACCCGTAAGACTCCATCAAAAAACTATTAGATGTAATAAATGAATTCGGCAATGTAGCAGGATACAAAACTAATGCCAAGAAATCTATGTCATTTCTATACACCAAAAGTGATCTTCCAGAAAGAGAGACTAAAGATATACAAACATATTCTCAACCAAAAGTTAATAAAGTAATCTTTTCTATAAATTTGACTTGGGAACCTTTCTCATTTTTTGCCCAAATTATTTTCCTTTGGCTTGTTTTAACACCATGTGTGTTTTTCATGGGTGTCTTGCTGTTAGCATTACAAATGAATGTTAATTTTCTAAAGTAAAAATTTTCTAGATGTAATTTACTTACAGGATACTTTTCCTTACATGATATTCTTCTACTATCCTCCCTTTTTTGATTTAAATATTAGGAGGCTTTTGGAAATTTTATAATGCAGTATTGATAGCTTTTAAATTTTAATTTTTTTCCACTAAAATATGACTGCTTTAGGTTCATTACATATTATACAATTTTACCATGAGATGAACTACCAATAAAAATTTAAGTTAACACTTTAGGAACAGCTTTTTGTACAGTACCATTAATTTTTCTAGAATATTTGCTTATTTCAATTAGCCAATTTAAATTAGTCTGAGAACTTGACTACTATTTTACTGTCAAATTTAATTTGTATATTTTCAGAAAACAATTCCAAGACCATGTGGATTCCTGCAACAGAGAGGAATTGACAGAACTGCTCCAGCCATGAAGACGGAGGAGAAACAGTCCAGAGATGGAAGACGCTGACGACGCCTTACCATACTAGCAGTCAGCAGCTGTGCGTTGCTGCAGGTTGCCCAGGACCAAACCAGACAGGGTCAGAACTGCATTACCACCATTTGTCCACCACCCAGAACTGAAATATCATTGCTGACATGTACACATAAGGAACTGTTTGACATTGAAATTGGGACTCAAAGAACTGTTGGCCCAGAAAGAAACTCACTACAGACTGATTCATTTGCCTCTCAGCATAACCATTATTGCTTGTCTCATTTTCAGTTCTTATAAGTGTATTTCTAGTATCACATGATCTCGTTCATCCAGGGGAAATGATGAGCAACATAAACTGAGACAGGGAAGCATCGATCAGACTTTCAAACCTCAGAGGGAAGGTAGGGGAAGGTGGAGGTAAGGGGGAGAGATCAACCAAAGGACTGGTGCACATGCATATAAGCCTAACCAGTGGTCACGGACAACAGGGGGGTGGGGGCATGCGTGGGGAGGGGTTTGGGATGGGAATGGGGGGATGAGGACAAATATGTGATACCTTAATCAATAAAGAAATTTAAAAAGAAAGAAAAAGAGACTAAAAAAGCAATCCCATTTACCATCACACCAAAAAAATTAAGATACCTAGGAATAAACTTAACTAAGGTGGTAATAGACCTATACGTGGAAAACTACAGGACACTGAAAAAAGAGATAGAGGAAGACGAAAACAGATGGAAGAACATACCATCTTCATTGATTGGTAGAATCAACATTATTAAAATGTCCATACTAACCAAAGCAATCTACAGATTCAATGCACTCCCCTTTAAAATACCAACAGCATATTTCACAGACCTAGAAAGAACTCTCCAAAAATTCATCTGGAATAAAAAAAGACCCCGAATAACCACAGCAATCCTGAGAAAAAAGAACAAAGTAGGTGGGATCTTAATGTAAGATTTCAAGCTGTGTTACAAGGCCACTGTTCTCAAAACAACCTGGTACTGGCACAAGAACAGACATATAGACCAATGGAACAGAATAGAGAACCCAGATATTGACCCAAACTACTATGCTCAATTAATATTTGACAAAGGAGGCATGAACACACAATGGAGCCAAGATAGTCTCTTCAATAAATGGTGTTGGGAAAATTGGACAGATAGATGCAAAAAAATGAAACTAGGTCACCAACTTACACCATACACAAAAATAAACTCAAAATGGATAAAGAACTTAAACATAAGATGGGAAACCATAAAAATACTAGAGGAATCCACAGGCAGAGAAATCTCAGACATATACCAAAGCAATTTCTTCACCGATACCAACCTAGGGCAATGGAAGCTAAAGAGGAAATAAACAAATGGGACTACATCAAAATAAAAAGCTTTTGCACAGCAAAAGAAACCATCAACAAAACAACAAGAAACCCCACTGTATGGGAGAACATATTTGCAAATGTTATTACTGATAAAGGTTTAATCTCCAACATCTACAGGCAATTTATACAACTTAATAAAAGGAAGATAAATGATCCAATAAAAAAATGGGCAACGGACCTAAATAGAATCTTTTCGAAAGAAGACAGAAGGAAGGCCAAGAGACATATGAAAACATGCTCAAAGTCATTAATTATCCGAGAGATGCAAATCTAAACGACAATGCGGTACCATCTCACACCTGTCAGAATGGTTATCATCAACAAATCAATAAACGACAAGTGCTGGGGAGGATGCGGAGAAAAAGGAACCCTCATGCACTACTGGTGGAAATGCAGATTGGTGCAGCCACTGTGGATAACAGTATGAAGTTTCCTCAAAAAACTTAAAATGGAATTCCCATTTGTCCCAGTAATCCCACTTCTAGGAATATATCCGAAGAAGCTAGAAACACCAATCAGAAATGATATATGCACCCCTATGTTCATAGCGGCACAATTCACCATAGCTAAGATTTGGAAACAGCATAAATGCCCATCAGCAGATGAGTGGATCAGAAAACTATGGCACATCTACACAATAGAATACTACGCTGCTATAAAAAGAAGGAATTCTTACCATTTGCAGCAGCATGGATGGACCTGGAGACCATTATGTTAAGTGAAATAAGCCAGGCAATGAAAGAAAAATACCACATGATCTCACTCATTTATGGAAAATATAGAACATTATAACCTGATGAACAAAAAGATAGATACAGAGGCAGTAAAGCCGAACAGACTGTCAAATTACAGCGGGAAGGTTAGGGAGTGTTGGGGAGGGGGGGAAAGAGATCAACCAAAGGACTTGTATGCATGCATATAAGCACAACCAATGGAGAACAAGACACTGTGGAGGGGTGGGATGAGGGCATGCGACGGGGTAGGGGAGGCTGGGGGAAGGTCAATGGGGGGGGAAGGAGATATATGTACTACTATATGTAATACTTTAAACAATAAAAAAATCAATTAAAAAATGGAAATTGTATAGTATCTGGGATTGAGCCAGAAGAGCACACCAGAGCCTCTTCCAAGTCCTTACCTATAATTACATGGAGGGGGTGGAGGTTAAGAAGTCTATATCAATAGCTAACAAAAGAGGAAAATTCCCAACTTCTGATTTATGGATAGGTCATTTCTGTTTGAAGGTAAAAGCAAGAATGGATGGTGCCTACATGCCAGTCACATTCAGGGGTGGTTTTGAAAAACTGAGGGAAACAACTTCCCATTGGGCAGAACTCTATGCAGTGCACCTGACAATCCACTTTATGGGGAAGAAAAAGGGACAGAAGGTAAGAATATATGCAGATTCTGGCAGCGACCAATGGCTTTACTGTCAAGTCATGGGCCTAAAAGGAAAATTATTGGAACATCAGATACCTAAATGTTATAGTTTACTAAAGATTCAGTATCCAAAATTACATAGCTTTCAACTTGCAAACAAAGGGACATCTAGTAGGCTTATCACATTTACAGTGTTTTTTTTTTTTTTTCTATGTCAACACAAATTTCCCTTGAAAAATGTCAGTTTTTAATTGGAATTTTAAAAATGCATATTTAAGTATATTATAAATTTTCAGTTATGTGTGGTGACATTGTTTTCTGTGTGTGTGTTTGTAAGAAAAAAAAATAATTCTAATTTTTTTTCTCATCTTGATAGAAAAAGACGAGAAAAAGTTGCCATAAAACACTATGTGCTTGAATTTATTCCACTGTGGAATCTTAAAAAGAAAAATTCCACAGTGTGTTGGAATAGATGTTGCCAGAAAATTTTTTAATTATCACATTTCTTCATAAAGCTGAATATTTTCTTATAAGCAGTCACCACAGAGTGGGATCTCAGTAATCCTAAAAATTAGACTTTCCTCAATATGTTTAATATGACCATTTCCTTAAGTATCTGTTAAAATTTCTTATTTTTTATTTTATTTTCTTGTTAATTTAATTTTTATTAGTCAGGAGCATTACTTTCAGTCTTTCAGAGTTGACATACCTACAATATTTTATACAACTACACGTGTTGTCTGTATGACAGATGGTGAAATCACATATTTTTCACAGCATTTTCATCCTAATGGTGCCTATTTCCATGCAACCTGATTCTACATCACTGTGACAGATTAAGGAGATTTCTCAAATGATAGCTATTTGCTGTGTTAGGTGCCTAATATAAAGGTAACTAATGTGAAATATTTGAGCATTCTTACATTTCTTAAGTGTAGTAATTTCTGTAAGTACTGATGTTTTAAGGATTCCTAATAATTGTCTTATAAAACCAGCATACATGAAGTTTCACAAAGCAGTTTTGAGCCTGTGTAAGCTTTTGTTTCTACACTGGAGACAATTGATCATTGTTCCTCCATTTTAAGGAAAGAGATTAAATGATTATAGTAACCTAACTCATCTTCTAATAGTTATTTTCTCCTTTCTAAGCTATTCAATTCCTAATTAAACTCCCTAAAGTATATGTCCAGAAAAGACTGTGTTTATCATGGAAGAACCATGCAATTAATGCATGTTTGTTTGTTTATTTATTTATTTATTTATTTATTTTATTGATTTCAGAGAGGAAGGAAGAGGGAGAGAGAGACAGAAACATCAGCTATAGTTGGTTTGGCTCAATGGATAGAGCATCGACCTGCAGACTAAAGGGTCCCAGGTTCGATTCCGGTTAAGGGCACATGCCCAGGGTTGTGGGCTCCATCCCCAGTAGGGGAAGTGCAGGAGGCAGCTAATCAGTGATTCTCTCTCATCATTGATGTCTCTATCTCTCTCTCTCTCTCCCTTCCTCTCTAAAATCAATAAAAATAAAAATATTTAAAAAAGGAAACATCATCAATGATGAGAGATAATCATTGATTGGCTGCCTCCTGTGCACCCCACACTGGGGATAGAGCCCGCATCCCAGGCATGTGCCCTTACCAGGAATCAAACCATGACCTTCCGGTTCATAGGTTAAGGCTCAACCACTGAACTACGCCAGCTGGGCTATATCCAAGGCTTTTAATGACATCTTAATGCATCTTACAAGGTAAATTCTTAGCAAGGCATTCAAGAATCCATATGAAACATCCTAGGCCCACATTTCCCCAGCCACAGTTATTATAATTGAGTATTTTATGCGATAGGCAAGTGGGAGGCCAGTGTCTTAGATCTGTGTTTCTTCTATAGTACCTATCACGATAGTTTTGATATAATGAGAATATAAATGTAATGGGTTTGAACTAGATGATTACCTATTCAACTGCATGAAAACACTATTACAGAAATGTAGGTGACCTATTTGAATATAAAAACCTTGGTCCAAGTCCATTCCTTGTCAAACATTCAACATTCTGATTAAAGAACACTTTGGTCAGAGAAGAAGAGCTTCAATCCTTCAAAAAGGGGAAATATGTGGCTTTGAGTACATCCATTTTAGAATAATAAGTAAATGAAATTGAAATGGAACTCACTATTATAATCAGACTAGAGGCCTGATGCACGAAATTCATGCAAGAGTAGGCCTTCCTTCCCCCGGCTGCCAGCACTGGCTTCCCTCTGGCACCCAGGACCCGGGCTTCCCTCCTAGCCCTGGCTTCGTCTGGAAGGTTGTCCGGAAGGACGTCCAGTCTAATTAGCATATTATGCTTTTATTATTATAGATATTTTATGGATAGAATTGCCTTTTGTGTCCTGCTTGGAAAAATGAAGAACAGTCCACAATACTACTTCCATAGAAAGAAGCACCTCAGTTCCAAATGGCTTAATTAAAAGAAAATTTTGAATACAGCCTTTTCCTAGGATGAGGACTATCTATGTTTTCAACACCAATTCAGAGATTTCTATTTTAATTTAGTGATAGTAATATTTGATGTTTTTGTCATGGACAGTATGATAGAGGCAACTGGGAAGTATGCTTACACACTAAAGATGAACAGAGAGCTCAGGTTGTTTGCACTATTGTAATGATTCCCATACAGGAAAAACAATAGGTAGAATACATTTCCTGAGTGGGAAATTAAATGAGTACATACAACTCAGCTTCCAACAATAAGGTATCAGAAAAGTATTATGTAATTGCAGATTTAATAATAAAGTGGATAGATTTGTAGATTTTTTTTTTTATGACAAAAGGTGTTTGGAAAGTCTCTAAAGGATATGGGACCTAATGTTGACCAGAGAGGATTAATAAATAGTGCTACATAATTAACCAAGTGAGGAGAGCATGGGTTTTTATTTAAACTATGTTTTTAAATAAAATTACTTTTTCCTATGCCACTAGATTTTTCTTGTGTAAGATTATGGATATTGTCAGATATTAGAATCAATTCAGAGCTGATGAATTGAATATTGAGTTCCACAGATTATTGTTACAAATTATCAATAATCTCTATGTTTGTGTATATGTATATTATATGTACATATGCAAAAATGTGTACATTTATATGCACATATACATATACATATACATATACATATATACTATCTCCTGCTTTCTCTCTCACACACACATATACACATATACATACAGGTGTGTTTATAAGTATACTAGAGGCCCAGTGCACGAATTTGTGCAGGGGTGGGGTCCGGCCGGCCTGCCCCCATTGGGGCTGATCAGGCCAGGCTGGCTAGAGGGAGGGGATGCAGGAGATTAGCCAGCTGGCCCTGCCCCCGATCAGAGTGGGGGGGCCTGATCAGGGGCGGGGCTGGCTGGGGGGAGGGGCCGTGGGCAGTTGGCCAGCCAGCCCCACCCCCTGGTCAAAACTCCCAGTCGAACTCCCGGTCGAGAGGACAATTTGCATATTAGCCTTTTATTATATAGGATATGTGTGTGCATGTAATATTTGTTAGTTAATCAGCAAATACTCATATGAGATAACTGATACTCAATAATACATGAAAATTTTTTAAAGAGAATTTTAATATACATTTTACTTGGTAATATGTTTAATAAGCAGTGGAGTTGGAGAAAAATAACGCTTTGCCTCATAGGTCCAGGGCAATTCAGCTCAGCTATATTTGCTCTCATCCAGCTGCCTATAAAATTTTTTTCTTGTTATCAGCAGGGTATGGTTAATGAATGTTAACCAAAGAATACTTAAAAAAAAGAGAAGCTCAAGTAAGCCACAGGATTTAAAAAGACTCAGTATGAAACCTAGCACATGAATATGTTCATTATTCTTTTCTATTACCTTTACTTTTTTGAGAGAATTTGCTGAGACCACTTTAAAATGTGGCTTTTGACACTATAAGAACCAAAATGTCTCATTTAAGATATTTCCTACCTTTGATCAATAAAGTCACAGTTCTGCAAATTTATAAAAATACCGCTTAACAAGTTTTTCATATATATGTTATTTAAATAAATCAGAATTTTCATCATTATTTTAAATTATTATTCCAAACCTATAATAAATCTCTTTATTTGGGATACTTCCTATTGAGAAGGAGAATGAAGATTATTGAATCACACATAATACAGCTTTGCTGCAAATCATATGTATTTAGAATTATTTTCAAAAATATGCAATGGATTTGTTAAAAAATTTTAAGATAAAAGAAGTCTAATTTTGATGGGGAAGTTATCTAGGTCAATCTTGTTAAAGAAATAATGGAAATCCTAGAGCTGAACTTTATAATTCTATCACTTTGCACAACCAAAATATTTTAAGCAAATTTAAAACCACATATGTTAACCATATCAAAATACTTATTAACCAACATTACAACAATGTTGAATTTATCAAACCAAGAGAATCTTCTTATAAAAATCTACATACCTTTTCAGATTTAGAAAACTTCCATATAGTGTTTCTAGAACCACAATGGTAACAAACCCTTCCTCCCTCCCTCCCTCCCTCCCTCCCTCCCTCCCTCCCTCCCTTCCTTCCTTCCTTCCTTCCAACTTCTCCCTCTTTACTTCCCTTCCCCTCTCATTCCCTCTCTTCCTTTTTTCTCTTTCTGAAGGTTGCAACCCATTGTAAACAAATATTTTTCTAAATTACAATATCTTTGCTACTGACCCCCTCCAACCCCTTAACAAATCATCTTATCTGTGTCACAGGCCCTAATTCTCCCTGTTCCAAAAACCCACATCTCTGTAATTATCCCATCCTTTCTCTAATACTTTCAAGAACTGTGAAGAGCCTCAGATTTTACCCTACTTCCAAGCTCACAAATTAGCCTGCCACATCTCATAGATGCTGGGGAAAGACACAAAACTCCTGGGTCAAAGAAAAAGGACTTTATTTTTTATGACACATTAAGTGGCAGAGCAACATATTTGCATCTATTTTCCCTGTCCCAAGTCTCATGGAGAAACATAAATAGGACCAGATGGATTTCAATACAGAGGGAACCCTAAGCTTAAGGAACCCAGATCTTCTATAATGGGGAACAAGTATGCCTATCTTTTGTGGGAATTATTATTTTTATTATACCAGGCAATACGTGTGCCTGTTCTTTGCTCTAAAGGAAAACACTACTATCTTTAAATTCCGAAAAATTTTGTTATACAGACATCCTTAAAAAGACAGGTTGAAACAAAAGCTATCAATTTTTTGCTCACAAAATATGAGACCCATGAAGAAATGGCTACCAACTGCGGGATCTGTCTTGGAGTTTCCTGAATCATTTCTATGTGACTGAGATTCTTGCATTTCTGCCAATTCCTCTAACATAACATAATGTTCCACGTACTTTAACCTGCAAGTGAATGGGCCTGACCTACTGCTATATATCTGTTATGCTGTCAGCAGACACATCCGTCTATAAAATCTAGGACACCTCGAACACTTTCAGACAATGGTCAATCCTGTTTACTTGACTCTACCCTACAGAGAATGTAGGTGGTGTCTGCATATTTGTTTTCTGGGGTGGTTTTGTAAGTTAATTTGTTTTGTTTTTTGTTAAAAAGTTGTCATACTCAGTCTATTTCTTAATGTAAGAACCCTTCATTCAATATGAGATCCTTATATATATCTCAATACAATCTAGATGTCTTTTCTCTATGGACATATTTCAACCTCATTCACTCTTTTTTTTCTAATCATAGGTCTGGCTCTTTCTGCAGACAGAACAGTCTCAGCGATGATAATTTTGTGGTGGTGTATATTTAATTATATAATATTTACCTTTGCTATTGCTTCATCTTGTTACAAAGCACTTTATATTTAACTATATTTTATTATTAATGTGTTTTTATTAGTTTCTGAGCAGGAGAAATTGAGTGATAATGGCTGCTTACTTTCTTCGGTACATTGTCTAGTAGAGTACTGGAGTATTAAGATGATAAATATGCATTGTTTATTTATTTAATTATATTGCTGTGTTTGTAATATTCAGAGAAAGCAGAGAAACTTGAAAGAAAGAAATGTCTTACATTGAGATGATACAATACTCATTTCTTTAGAAGAAACTCACTGGCCAAAAGGCTACATATTCTAAGCCATATTAGGGCTTTGTATGGAATAAACTTCAAATATTTTAACCTTTAATTAGAATTGAGACACCATGGACCAGAGAAGTATCCAAATAAATAACTCATGATGAAAGTGAGGTTGAAAAAAATTGGAAATGAAGCTGCAGCTAAATAAAACAACATTTTTTCCTGAAAAATTGAGTGACAATATTTCATCTATTGCATTAAAACACAATTTATACTTCTTAAAAATGTATTATCTATATAAATTATGAAAGTAGTACATGTTTATTTAAGCTAGCAAATCAATCCAAAGTGTAAGGTAAATGTTCTTAATCTCCTTACACCATGCTGAATTAACCAATAATAACAGCATGCCTTGTATTTTTTAATTTCTTTATAAATTCTCATATGGATAAACATAAAAATATGCACACATATATGCATGGCTTATTGTTGTAGTTGTTTACAATGAAGGCTGTTAGACATATTTATGCATATATTTTATTTATATATCTTGCTGAGCTTAAACATATCATGGTCATTTTCTCTAGTAATTTAATATATATCACATTCAGATTTGATATAATTATTAACAACTTCACCATTGGTAATTGTTATTTTTTTTCTTTGAGCAGCTATAAATATAATAAAATCCTAGCACATAAATATCCTTATGTAAAATTTATTGCACATATATATGTCCTGGCTGTTTTATTTATATAGGATCATTTTAAAATGTATGATTTATGGCTCAAAGTTTATGGTATTTCACATTGTAACAGCTATTGACAGATTTTTTTTTATGCCATTTTCCAGATTACTTCCATGGTCACCAAAATTTCTATCCCTTTACCACTTATTAAAATGCTCCTCATCACTAGAAGCTATTCCTTTTACATTTTTTTTTGTCTAATTTGCTACATTAGTTTATTTAATTTGTATTTTTCTGACTCTGATTAGTAAGATCAAGTATCTTTTCAGATGTTTGTCATTTGAACATCCTGTATGTGAATTGCCCTACACTTTGGCTAACATTAGTGGTTATTAGTTTTTTATTAGTTTGCATTTGTTATTTTTCTGGTAAGATTTATGCTGCAACTATGTCCCAACTTAACATTTTTCTATCTAGTAGTTTTTTGATACAATGTAATGAATTATATGTGGTGCCATCTATGTTTAATTTTGCTTATGGCAGCTGAGATTCCTGTTTCCTTAGGATGATCAACCCATTATTCTACTATTTCAAAGTTTTTAATAAATGCTGGTAAGATTATAAGTATAGGGCAAACACATTTATAAAAAGAGCTTGTGTGGTCTAGCCTTAGAGTGGAGTAGCAGTGTGAGTTTGGGGGCATTTCAGAGCCACTTTGTGATTTCCTTCCTGGTACTTATTTTCCTAGTACTTTGGGTTGACAATAAGAGAAAGCATGTCCATATTTTAGAAGAAAATATTGTATTTTCTCTTCTGGTATGGTTGTGGATTTTTTGTTTTTGTTTTTGTTTTCAGCCAAGAGAAAGCCTAAATGTATATTCAGATGGCTTCATATCTTTCCAGGGTTTTTATTGGTCAGCCGTGGGCAAACTACGGCCCGCGGGCTGGATCCAGCTGTTCTATCCGGTTCTCTTGCTCTCCCCTCCGCTCCTTTACTTTGAATTTATATTAGTTCACACCAACACTCCATCCATGCTTTTGTTCCGGCCCTCCGGTCCAGTTTAAGAACCCATTGTGGCCCTCGAGTCAAAAAGTTTGCCCACCCCTGGTAGGTCTAGGTAAATTATCTGAGAAATGGAATTAATGCACACAAATGGAAGGATTTTGTATTATTTGAGATAATGTATTGGATAAGTGCACATCATTTATCAGTTTGAAAGTGCAGAAATTATGACCAAATTCCCAGTTTATATAAAATTAAGATCTAAAACTAACTTGTATTATGTCAGAATAAAATATGCAAAACTTATAGAAAAATATATAAACAAGTGGAAGAACATACCGTGTTCATGGATTGGTAGAATTAACATTGTTAAAATGTCCATACCACCCAAAGCAACCTATGGATTCAATGCAATCCCAATTAAAATACCAATGGTATATTTCACAGATCTAGAACAAACACCCAAAATTTATATGGAACCAAAAAAGACCACAAATACTCTCAGTAATCGTGAGAAAGAAGAACAAAGTTGGAGGGATCACAATACTGGATATTAAGTTATATTACAAAGCCACTATAATCAAAACAGCCTGGTACTGGCATAAGAACAAGCATATAGTTCAATGGAACAGAACAGAGAAACCAGAAATTGGCCCAAACCATTATGCTCAGTTAATACTTGACATTGGAGGCAAGAGCATACAGTGGAGTAAAGAAGTCTCTTAATAAATGGTGTTGGGAAAATTGGATAGGTACATGCAAAAAAATGAAACTAGACCACCAACTTACACCATACTAAACTCAAAATGGATAAAAGACTTAAATGTAAGCCATGAGACCATAAAAATCCCAGAAGAAAATGTAGGCAGGAAAATTTCAGACATCTCATGTAGCAGAATTATCACAGACATATTGCCTAGGGCAAGAAAAACAAAGGAAAAAATAAACAAATGGGACTACATCAAACTACAAAGCTCTGCACAGCAAAGGAAACCAGCAGCAAAATTTAAAGGGAACCCACTATACAGAAGAACAAAAGAATCTCAATTAAAAACCTGAGCCATCTCTATTTTTATATCTATGTCTATGCTTGTACTTATGTCTATATTACCTATATCTATATCCCAATCTATATTCTAACCTGCATCTATATCTATATCTATATATCTACATATCTACCTATCTATATATCTATACCTATACCTATATCTATATCTATATATCTATATCATATAATCTATAGTCCATATTTTTATCTGTTGTTGCCAGAAGCACTTATTATGTTCTAAATACTGCACTAGGTGCTTCCATAATAACTCTTAAAACAACCACAAAGCACTATGAGAGAAATCCCTTGAATTGCTTATTGGTGAATTTAGCAATATTGGAGAATTCAACAAATTTCATTAATGAATGGATTAATGAATGGGATAAGGATACCCACCAACAGTGGGTAAGGGGGATTGGCTACAATCTTCCAATCTTAATTCATTGGTGAAATTAGAAGATAGAGCAGAACTCACCAGAATTGAATGTTTTCGTTGCTCACCCACAGTTGAGCTAAGTGTTTTTTGTTTGTTTGCTTTGCTTTTTATATAAGTAGATGTTTCTATACCCTGTCTTATTCTTCACCAAGTATTTAAGATTTATAGTCAAATGAAATCCAGCTTCCTACTGAGTCTCTTTCATCAACTACTCATACATAGATAGTTGGTTATATACATAGCAAAGGTAAGCATATAAAACTGTAATTAAGCACTTAACACTCTACCATTATTTATTTAAAACACTTCAATGCTTCTTCCTTTTACATTTGTAATAAAATATGGACTCCTAGCATACATATTCTATCACCTGCTTATCTCTCCCACCCGTGTCACATCACTCTCCTATTTGCTCTGTCTTCTCCAGATATTCAGGTCTTCTTTTGATTCCTCAATAACAGTAAGCTTGTTCCTTCTGAATTGCCTGACTTCCCAGTGATCCTTATCAGGTACCAGCCTAAACTCCTCCTCCTCAGATAAGTCATCCCTGTTATCCAATCTATTGCTTCTTATTTTGAATTCCCTGCATGACAATGAATTTTTCTGTGTGTGTGTTTTGTCTCCTCCAAACAGACTCCTATGAAACCTTCACAGAAGAATTTAAAATACTGCCCAGAATTTCACAGTTAAGAGACAGAACTGGGATTCAAACACATGTCTTCTAAATCCTGTGCCCATACATCATCTAGGAATTTGTTTGTGTTGAAAAGAAGGGTGTGGTCAAGAATGTGAGATGCTGCCAAGAAGAGTAGTCGCATGAAATAAAACCTAACAAGAGGGTTTTATAGTTTAGTAAAAAGTAATTGAAATTTGAAGAAGCTGTTTATTTCCCTGGAGTGATGAGGGCAGACACTAAATTCTATTCAACTGAGGATTGATGAAATCTATGTGATGGCAAAGTTTGTCTAAAAGTGAAGGAAACTGTCTGAACTAGGAAAGACTTGAGTCTTAGATGTTGCTGGGAAGGAGCCCAAAGGCGATTTTGAGGTGAGAAGAGTGGTGAGAGCCAGGTTCTCACAAAGATAGAAGGAATGAAAGAAGCCAGTCAGAGAGAGATAAATATCACATGGTCTCACTCATTTGTGGAATATAATGAACAACATAAACTGATGAACAAAGACAAATCCAAAGACAGAGAAGCATTGATCAGACCATCAAACCTCAGAGGGAAGGTAGGGGAGGGCGGGGGTAAGGGGGAGAGATCAACCAAAGGACTTGTATGCATGCATATAAGCCTAACCAACGGACACAGACAACAGGGGGGTGAGGGCATGAATTGGGGGGTAGGGGGGCAATGGGGGATAAGGACTTATATATATAAATAAAGAAAAGAAAAATTAAAAAAAAGAGGTAATGGAAGTGAATGAAAAGGGTCAAGGATCAGATTAGTTTGGCATAGTGAGTAAGTAATTTGGAGTTGAACAGACCTAATTTAAGCTAAGATTAGCATCAGTTTCCTTCACTGCAAAATGAAAGTTGTAGTAGCTACTCTGAAGCGCTGTTGTACCAATTAGAGAAAATCAGAGTAAAGTATGCATATATACTTAGCATATCGTGAAATACACCAAATAGTAGCTATTACTATGTAATAGTTAAAGAGCTCACTGAAAAGTCATTTCTCTGGTAGTGCTGGCCCAGTGACCTCATCACCATCTACTCTGCACTCCAAGATAAGAGCTCCCTAGATATCTTTATGTCTGTTTATCTTAAAATGAAGCATTTTTGCTCTTACCTAGAGACATGGCAACCCTGCAAACATTGCTGATACTATGTTTTACCCAAGGTTTCAGAAGGGAAAGGAGAACATAAGTAAAAGTGTGCTAGGAATGATTCACCTAGGCACCTAGGATATCTTTAATAGTGATCATTGAGGAGGATGTTGGCCTCCTATTTATCAACTAGAGGCCGGGTGCACCAAATTCGTGCACTGGGGGAAGGGGTCCCTCAGCCCAGCCTGCGCCCTGTTGCAGTCCAGGACCCCTAGCTCCTTACTGCCCACCTGTTCGCTGCTCCTTAAAGCTCAGCTCGCTGCTCCTTAGCGCTGCTGCAGAGGCAGGAAAGGCTCCCGCCACCACCATGGCACTCGCCAGCCTTGAGCCTGGCTTCTGGCTGAGTGGCCCTCCCCCTGTGGGAGCACACTGACCACCAGGGGACAGCTCCTGCATTGAGCATCTGCCCCCTGGTGGTCAGTGCACATCATAGAGACCGGTTGTTCTGGTCATTCCGCTGTAACGATCGCTTAGGCTTTTATTATATAGATACTACAGGATTAATTCATGCCATATTATCTGAGGGCAACTATATCACTCTTCAAGAAATTGAATCAATTATAGGCTGTTGCATTTGTCCCTGTAATAAATACAATGTTAGTGCCAAATGAGATTAACTCATGAAAAGAAAATAACAATTGAGGTGTAAACATTAGAAAATAGCAAATATGTAGCATATTCCACATCTCCTTTGGTCCTACTTTTGTCCTGCTTGTGACTGTAATTCCTACATATGTTTTCTCTTCTTTCCAAGAACCTGGGCTTTGAGGTCAATCCCACCACCTCTAATCCATGATCTGCACTTCATAAATTTTAGAATGTTTGGTGGGTTACTCAACCTGTTGGAGCCTCAGGTTATTCATGAGTAACAAATAGAAATAAAACCTCATCATAGTGTGGGTGATAAAATTGTATAATGCAAGTTTTGTGCCTTGTATACAGCAGGTAAGCAGGCAAGCTTTGGATAGAATTGCCTTTCTCCCTTCTTTGTCCAGCTCATTTAATCATGGGATTTTTAAAAAATATATTTTATTGATTTTTTTACAGAGAGAAAGGGAGAGGGATAGAGAGTCAGAAACATCGATGAGAGAGAAACATCGATCAGTTGCCTCCTGCACACCCCTACTGGGGATGTGCATGCCCGCAACCAAGGTACATGCCCTTGACCGGAATCAAACATGGGACCCTTCAGTCCACAGGCCGACGCTCTATCCACTGAGCCAAACCAGTTAGTGCAATCATGGGATTTTTTACTATGCCTTTAATGAAGATAACTCTCAAATGTAATTCTTAGTTTTATATTTCCAATTACATCTCTTTTTGTTCAAGGTTCAAAGAAAATAATATACCCCAATCATAACTATCATTAGCAAACCATAACAATAGGCTTTCTTCCTTTAAAGCATCTAATACCTTAGACTTCTCATGACTATTTTCATTTTTAACTTAATCCCTCTTTCCAGATATAGATTGTCATTAGAAGTCATACCCAAATCATTTTTAATTAGCATAATCCAATGCCAGATTTATATATTCAAGGGGAAAATAAAACATTGTACATTTTTAACTATTGGTCATTATTTACATGAGTTGGTTTTGTTTTGTTTTAATAAAAACCAGTTACCACATAATAATATAAATAACTACATAATTTTGAGATAGAGCATATCCATTGTTTTCATCACATTTTTCAGAGAAAATAATCCCTTTTCTATTTATTTCTACAATGTCATATCCAGAATTACCATTTATTCCCCAGAATAGCATACTTATTCTCTATACATTCATCAGCTTATGATTCACTATCAGCATATTTCATATTTACCAGCCCATTACATTGCCATTCATAAGAGTTTTTAAAGTTGCATTTTCACTTAATAGCACACAATACTTTTTGTATTGACAGTCAATGTCATGCTACTTCTAACTGCACATGCAATGCCAACCAAATTTGTTTGTGACATGCTCATCCTGAAGTCTATATTGCCTAAGATAATCATCAATGTCTTTCTGATCTCTATCTTTATTTTAGACATTTTCATGGCAAGTCAATTAATTAAGTGCAAAATATTGGCTTTGATTTCATACAAATAAAGAGTTTTTACTGGGAAAACCAAACCAATGAGTGATGCACTAGAGTTTATTTATTTTTTGTAAAGAAGCAAAAATTATGGGTATATATTAAATTTCTGAATCTATAATAGTCATAGAGTTGGTTACTCTCAAAACTAAGTATGTTATTATACAATCTTAATAATCCATGATAATAAAATAATTCTTCAGAATTAATATTTATATATATGCTTTATTGTTATAAATGTCTATTTCAAAGACAATATCAATACCATTGGCTTTCATTACCTATATGTGAAAATTTAGATAAACCTGAGAACTATTGTTTATAATAGAATACTAATTCCCTTAAATAAATTCTTGATTTTTATAAGCCCTGAGACCCACAAGGGCATGAGGTCTGTTCATTTTTGTTTTATAGTTATCATTCTTTTAGCATTATGTTTAAACCAAAAAAGACACTTAACAAATATATATTAAATGAATGTATGAATGAATTTGAAAAAGATGCTTCATTTATTCTAATTTTATTAATTAAGGATTTTAGTACCATATACATTATACAAAGCCCCAACTATTATTATTAATTCATGAATTTAAAAAGAGAAACACTAAAATCAATAACTACCTTAAATAAGACTTAAAAAAGTGCTGTGATTCAGAGTTTCCAGTGTTCAAGTCATTATGGGCCCAGCCTCAAGAGACAAAGCCCTTTCTGAAGATATAATTAAAAAGAGTTTAAAGAAAAGCTCTCATTTTCCATGGAAATAAATTCCACAAAATTACAGCTGTCCAGTTATAGCTGGTTTTACAGGTTCTTTAGCAGAAATTCAATTTTTGTTGGGTTTTCTACAAACATTCAGACTCAATTTTAAAATGCCCTGTCTGGCTAGCTCAGTTGGTTGGAGTACTCGCCCAGTATGCCAAGGTTGTGGGTTCAATCCCTGGTCAGGGCATATTCAAGAATCAAGCAATGAATGCATAAACAAATAGAACAACAAATTAATGGATTTTTCCCCCTCTCCATTCCTCTCTTTCTAAAATCAATTATAATAAAAAAAGAATGTATTATTTTTTGTCACTTTTGTTCCTCCCACCCCAAGTTTAAGGCAGTAACTAAAAAACCAATATGTAGCTCGGCTAGCATGGCTCAGTGGTTGAGCGTAGACTTAAGAACCAGGAGGTCATGGTTCCGTTCCTGATTGGGCACATGCCTGGGCTGCAGGTGTGATCCCCAGTGGGGGGCGTTGCAGGAGGCAGCCAATCAATGATTATCTCTCATCATTGATGTTTCTATTCTCCCTTCCTCTCGCTTCATCTCTGAAATCAATAAAAATATATTTATACAAAAAACCAGGATGTACTTCTTCAGTTTCTGTATCTATAATCAGCTTTTTGTTTCTTGGACAAATGCCCAGTTCTTGCCAACTAGTATAGCATGGGAAACAGGGAATTATTAGCTTACATTGATTGTTTAAGCCTAAATAATTCCCAGGCTAAAAATTTCAAGGAACACTGTACATGTTAATTTAATAAGAGCAAAAACCAAGTTATAAGATCACAGAGAACTGCAGTTTGTCTTTCAAATAATTCTTTAAAAAAGCTATTGATAGGACGATTTCATGGTACTACCTCTGGATGTCTTGAAGATCGCTGACAAATCATATAACATCCTCGAAGACAGATCCTGACCCGTGCAATGTAATAGCTCCTTAGTCTTCCTAAGTGTGACTCTAAATAATTGCTTTTTTATAAACAAGCCATATTGACTCTATCAAAGGAGTGTTATCTTTTAAAACAGACTTCTTGGGAGAGGGTCTAGTTATGCCATTACACAAAGAAATTGGAAAGCCTCTTTTATTGCATTATTTTGCAAATATGTGAGTAATGCAGAAACAAAAATCAATCTTAAAATTATTAAAATACATGGAGTGCAGGAGGCAGCCGATCAATGATTCTCTCTCATCATTGATGTTTCTGTCTCTCTGTTTGTCCCTCTACCTTCCTCTCTGAAATAAATAAAAACATATTTAAAAAAAAATACAGGGACTCTTTGGGGGCTAAAAATGGGACAGCCTAATTCCATCACTTACATTTTTCATGAGGCTGAGTTCCAAATAAGATTCATCTTTTTTTTTTCTCAAATGAAATCCAAATTTAAAGTATAAAAGTCCAGGGCTACTGAGTCAATAAAATATACCGCATACTGTAAGGCCACTTCCCAAAGAAATTTTTCAAATTGCCAAAAGAGATGGTATTCTCCGTGGGTGGGGACTATAAACTTCCAAGTGACTGTTGCATAAACACTCAAAAAATAAGCCATGCACATCTTATAAACTTCACAAATGATGAGCGTAGTGTAAATGTTAGAATCTCTTATTTTTTTCTTAAGTTCTAAAATAAATGGTACATAATAAGGGGCTACCCTATGAAGTAATTTTAATTTGTGAATCTCCATGCCTCTACTGCTCAATACTTACAGTTTTGAATTAGAGTCAATAAGCAAATGTCTGACTCTTCAGTGAGCTCACATGATAATCAGAAGCAGAGCAATCGGATGACATGAGGGGTCTTAACTGGGGCCTGTGTTGAGCTCTCTGACAAGGTGTTGGACTCATCTACACAGATATTAAAATGGTCTCTGCAGGAGTCATTTCTTACACTAATAATAATGTCCTACTAATATTTTAGACAAATTACTAAAGTCTCAGCCAGGGCATTGAAAAGGGATGGTTCATGTGGGGAAAGGGGCAAGGAGTCATGTATAGCAGGGTTATAGCAATGAACACTTAAAGCTCTCTTCAGAGAAAATAAAAGAATACATTTTCTTTTTTGTTCAAATATAGTTTTAAATTGAAAGTCAAACTATCTTGCTCCAGGCAATTTTCATCAAATATTAAAATCAAATAATTACAGGAAATTATTGATTTGTATTTCAATTGCCAAAAACACAGGCGAAGCCATTTCCTTCCTGTGTGTTTTCCAGATTTTGAAATGGTTATATTTCCTAAAAGTCAACTCTAAATATAATCAGATACATAAGCTCAACATATGCCAAGTTAGGTTTTAAAGACATCTGAAATTTCATCTATTACACTTAACATTAATTTACAAGGATACCTTGTACCTAGAAACCATACGGTGCAATGATCTTATATACAGTATACACATGCTTAATCTCATTAATAAAAATTCTCTATATTTTTGCTCTATATTTTTGCTACTCAGCTTTAGAGAAGCATAAAATCAAATGCTAGACTCTTAAATCATCACACACATGAGTCATATAATCTATCAAAAAAGATATAGTTCATAACCTCAAGGGTTACAATATATATTGTTAGTAAAAAGAAAAAAAAGGCATATGCATGAAGTCTATAAGGTTCTTTCTGGCAATACGGTCCTCCTGTATTATGATAAAATTTTAAAACTATGATAAAATTTCAGCTTCAAAACAGATCAGCAGACATTTTTTAAAAATGTCTTTATTGATTTCAGAGAGGAAGGGAGAAGGAGAGAGAGAATGAAACATCAGTGATGAGAGAGAATCATTGATCGGCTGTATCCTGCACACCCCCTACTGGGGATAGAGCCCACAACGTGGGCATGCGCCCTGACTGGGAATCAAACCAGCAACCTCTTGGTTCATGGGTCAGTGTTCAACCACTGAGCCACACCAGCCAGGATCCATAGAACATTTATAAAGATATCAAGTAAATTATCACATTTCCTAAGGATGAATTATAATCAGAAACTGAGCAATTGTAAACTTTACAAATTGAGTGTATATTTAGCCTGTTTGAAAAAATGGATAAAGAAAGGGAAAAAAAAGACAATAACAAAGGATTCAAACATGGGCAATGAGTTATTTGATATCTAAAATCCAAACATTTGTTACATAAGAATAGTTTCAGAATTATCATAGTATTAAAATAATTTTGATTAGCATTTGAGCATCTAAGCATATTAAAGAAGAGAAGATTTACACCCTTTTATTCAATGTTTAAGAGAAAAACAGGAAAATGTTTATAGTCTTAATTATCCTAATTGGGTTTAATTTGTTAAATTTGTTTAATTTGTTCTCTTTATTATGAAATTTGTTCTCTTTATTATTGAATTTTGAAACATAAAAATATGAGAATGCATGTTCCTGAATTTACTGAATGAGTATATTTTATACTTTTATTGAAAAATATAAATGTTATCTTTTGTGGCCAAAGAATTAAAAGACAGCTTAATATGTTTACCTAGTGTGTAAAATGTATGAGAGATTATTTAATAAGGAACACATATATAGATCATCAAGATATTAAAGTCGAAGATATTCAAAACAGAACCTCAAATTGATATAGACATATATGGTGAGCAAGGGTCAGCAAGCACACTGATAATGCTGAGAATTCAAAGTAAATCTGCTCAAGTGAGGTAATGTTCTGTTGGTGATGATTTGGATTTGGGGGATGAGAAAAAGAGAACAAGGCTATGTTTCTTTTACAAAATGTATACAATAGGGTCGAAAAGAAAGAGTATAATGCTTTTACTAGAAGACCAAAACTGACACTGAAAGCATTTTAGTTTCTAGTGTTAATAAATTTCATCGTACTAAGGAGATAAAGACCCTGGGTCAATAAGAATCCAGACCCTGCTTCCAATGATCAGACTTAAAAGTATGTTCGCCGCAAAGAAGAAAGAACTTACTTCTGATATAAGAACTTATGGTGTGCTTTTGACTCACAGATGGAGGAACGCACCATAGGAGGTCTGAGAGCATGGGTCAGCTGGTGTGACCTCTATAAACTAAATTGCTTCTGTGTATTTGTATGTTTTCCCCTGCCCATAAATCACATATTGACTTAGGGTTCCTTCAGAACAAGTAGAGAAAAGGTAAGACCTCCAGTGGTGGAGAAAGTAGAAGATACTTAAGGAGATCTGGGAGGAGGGGAGAATTACTAATAAAACAAACTATGTAGGACTATTCATTTTTACATCCAGGATGTCAAATTCCCTCTCTGCAAAATATTCTGTGTTATAATACAGGGCCCTTTTGACTATTGTTCTGTATACTAGGTACTTATTCCTTTCCATTGTCTTTCAGAGGCATAAGAAAAAGTCATTCAAACAAATATGCTTAAGGACAAAGATGCTGAGCAATAATAAAGATGGTAACTATAATATTTTCCATTTCTATCAGAAAAGACTCATTATTCTTTTCTTAATCACAGTAAAGAGTGCTTAATCTCAGAAGAGTGCTTGGCTGGTAGTGGGTGCTCAGTAAATATTGAGTGGATGAATAAATGGTTCATTATCCAAAATATGAACTCACCTTCAAAGCATTAATAGCCCACCTTTTGTTTATCCAGTTGTTTTCAAGCCCAGACTTTTCTTTATTCATAGCTTTTCTGTCATTGTTTTCTCTTTCTTTTCTGAATGTGCCTCTCAGAAATTTCATTCTTTTTTTAAAAAATAAATTTCATTCTTGTAATGGTTTCCTGACTTTTTATCATGTGTTTAATATTAACTTTGACACTCTGCTGCAAAAGTGCTCCTTTTAACACATACCTTTCTGCATACTTACATTTAAAAGTTCCCTGTTGTGTAAAATGAAACTTTTAAGTTTAACAAATTATGGTTCATCACTTTAATTTCACTAATTAGCTTGAAAATTTACTATTTATTTAAACTACTATGTATTTTTTTAAAATACTATTTGGCAAAATAAGTAAGAAGGCCAGTATGTCATAGAGTAGACTTGTAATTAACTAGGAATTAAGAGATTTTAATTGTTAATCTAGGTTTAATATTAAGTACTCAGGTGAAATTCTATAAATCTCTTAGATGATATCTGAGATATGTCTTGGTTATAAAGTGTCACTATGATTCTGTAGGAAGGAAAGAATAGTATCTGATATTTGGATCATAACAAAAAAATTACTTTTTTGTTCAATACCTTCATGAAAAAAAAGGTTTTATGAAGAAGCTAAAATTTCCAGACCCCAAAGCCCATTTGTTACTTTAGCTACAAATAAGTCTTTTAGATTATACTAGAGGCCCGATGAACGGTAGGCCTTCCTTCCCCCGGCTGCCAGCACCGGCTTCCCTCTAGCACATGGGACCTGGGCTTCCCTGGCAGCCCTGGCTTCGTCCAGAAGGTCATCTGGAAGGACATCCGGTCTATTTAGCATATTATTCTTTTATTATTATAGATTATAGAAAGTACTAGGAGGGTGAAAAATAAATCATTCACCATATTGTTAAGGAAAATTATTGTTCATAAAGAAAAAAGTGTAAAAGTGAAATGTTTTTCCCACTCAGCTTGACTCCAGTCAGCCCAGCTGCCTTTTAGCAGTCAAGCAACCCATTATCTCTATTATTGTGTTTGAATCATCATGGCCTTGAGGTGAACTGCTTGAGGAAAATGGCTTGAAAGAAGTACATACATATACATTGGCATGGTGCTTCAGTCTCTTCTTTTTAGTGACATTGCTTTCAAGTCAAATTGGCTCTTGTCCAAAACCAAAAAAAAAAAAAGCAACAGTTTAACAGCTGGTACCAATTACACTAACTTCAGTGGGACTACATGCTCAAGTGTCCAGGTAGTAAACTGGTTCTATGATATAAGGGACTTGTTATTTTGTAACTTGACCGTGGCACTGATGCTCAGTTTGAACACTGGATCCTATTTAAGGTAATCTCCAGAATTATGTACCTACACTAGCACAACATGCAAGTGTTATTGTTTTTGCGTGTTTCTATAAGCTCCTTAGATTAATACTTCATTATATATACACAACAAGGAATCTTATTTTCTGGGGAAGAAAACTGGATAAACTAGGTATAAAAATTTGCACAAATATGATCTGGTGATTAATATTATATTTTGACATTAGCACAGGGATATGGAACTGTAGAAAGAGAGAAATACCATAATGAAAAAAAAATAGAATGTGTATCACAGATTATTTTTCTAGCATCAAAAATTATTAAAAATAGTATTTCCCCTCTAGTTCACTTATACAAAAGATGGAAAAACTAAGTATATTATACACTATTGACTCATTTTAAAATATTTGTCTTTAGAGGACATACTTTGACATTTCATAACATACTGATATATGTTATGTTTTATAAAGTTGCCTCATTTTTTTTAAGGAGCTTATATTGCCCTATTAGCTGAGATCCTATTCTCTAGAACCAGGAAGTAAATGTTGGCAATATTAAATAGAATTTGGAGAGGAAAATTTCCAGTTCATAATTTTAGTCTCTAAGAAGTACAAGTTCTAAATTTGGCAAGATATTCTGGTTTTAATATGTTCTACTCTGAAATAGAAACTCTCTTTAAGTTTACTTTAGGAAAAAAAATTCATTGCTCTCCATCAAGACAAGCATCTCACAAATCACTAAGAGGATTTTGTAACTAGGCAACCCAGGTCAGCGAGACTGTGACCAAGGTTTGGAGAACCAGCTGAACACACACACCAGGAAGAGTGAGGACTAGAGCTGCAAGGAAGAAAATTAATGTACTTTGAATCAATCCTTTTTGAAACCTATCACTCCCTAACACTATGCAGGTGTACCCTCTGAACAACAGCTAATAAATCTGCTCCATATCCACATTTTGAATAACAAATTTATATTTTATTCAAAAGATTTTCTATTATAAATATAACCTGATCAGCCAAGAGACTGGAAAGTAAATAAACAACAAAAGCCCTTAAACAGACATTTTTTTTTTTCTAACATGGGTCATTTCATGAAATAGTACATGAATACTTGATCTTCTTGGCAAAGATAAATGCTCAAAAAGAAAGGAAAAATTTGCCTACTCGTGTACTTGAGAATGTTAAGATGAATGAAATGCTTCCATGAGTGCTCATAAACTTTTCCAAGTAATCGTAATTGATGTTTGCATTTTTGATATTGACACAGAACATAGCATCTTGGTCAATACTACAAAATTATCCTACTTATCAGAGAATTCTAGAAAGTAACAAATGCGACAAAAATCACATATTATTATTGATTTTTCAGTTGATTGTAGAGCTGTTAGTTTCAGAAGCTCTAAAACTGTCAGAATCCTATAGCCCTAAGTAATTATGTCAGAAAATGACATTGAGTATTGCAGTCACTACACTTTAGACCACTGGAGTGTCTTTTAGAGTAAGCAATATTGTGAACAGCTTTAAAGCTTGTATGTGACTTCTAAGGTCCTCAAAATCTCAGCTGAGTACATTTGGGAGACAAGTTAGACACACTTAGCTATTATTCTATTTGCTTACTTTCCATTCATTTTTCCTAACAGATATGTTCATATCTGAGGAAAAAGACTACCATTGCCTGAAGTGTGCACCAAAATGCTCAGATAAACTACTAAGTTATTCTAGTTGAATCAAATTGACATTTAGTTTTATACTTCACTAGAGGCCCGGTGCACGAATTCGTGCATGGGTGGGGTCCTTCCCGGCCGATCAGGGCTGTCTCGCCCAGTCCCGATTAGGGCCGTTCAGGGCTGGCCAGCTGGGAGAGGGGCCATGGCAGGTTGGCCGGCCAGGAGAGGTTGGCTGTGGGAGTGCACTGACCACCAGCGGGCAGCTCCTATGTTAAGCGTCTGCACCAGGGGTGGCCAGTGCGTATCATACCTGCCAGCTGGTCATCTGGTTGTTGTTTAGGCTTTTATATATATAGATATCTAATTTTTTCTATCTAAACCTAATGATGAAACTGAGGATGCCATTTTAGCAATATGCACCTCATTTAGAATGTAGGATGTATTTGTGGGATCAAAATTTCAAATTGTTTTCACATGTTGGGAAGGCACTGGAAAAGCACAGAGAAGCATACATATTTTATCATGCATTTACCTCTTCTAACTATTCCTCCTCAATTCTATTTTTGCCTATTGCACATCTAATCCAGCTTCAATGAGGCCATGATTAAGGGTAATCTTGTTGACATGAAGAGAAACCTGTATATCACAGTAATGCTCTGTTCACAGGATCATGGTGTTATCATCTCAGCACAGACATCTTCCTACATGATATTCAACAAATACATTTGTCTGACTATAAGTTTATAGGTGAAATAATAAACTGCTGGGTTCAGCAGTATTTTCTGAACTTATAACCTTTCCCTCTTAGCTGATCCACAGGAGGGAGTATGACATTGTACTTGTTGGAACTCTAGATCCATTTGAGAATTTATGCCCCAGTGAGAAGAACAGTGGGAAACTAAGATTCAGTAATTCGGGCTCCAAATAAGAACTGACTATGTCAGGAGAATATGAGGCACCACACTAAAGTTCACTTACACACCATATTATCAGCCAGATTATTTTTAGGGCATGAGTGGTGATAAGAAAACCATATATGAAATGAAAATCATCTCTATGTCATTTACATATTTGTGGTTGTGAATGACTACATGGACATCATTTTAAAGGTCTACTTTTGCATTTTTAAAACCAAATCTTTAAAATGTTATATTATTAGAAGCCAAATTTAAGTGGAAACAAAAAATATTTCATAATTTCCAAAGAAACTTTCTATAAATCAAAACTTATCAAGAATATTATTAAATGAGTTAGACTTTTTCCCTAAAATAATCACTATGTATCCATGGGGTCCACATATGCAGATTCAACTAACCTGAGAATGAAAATGTTAAAAAAATTTTTCTTTTATGGTCTTGCTGACCTTTACCATGTAGGTAGGCCTGTGATGGTTGTGCATCTGTACTGAAAATGTACAGACTTTTCTTGTC
Organism: Plecotus auritus; assembly: GCF_963455305.1. Lineage (NCBI taxonomy): Eukaryota > Metazoa > Chordata > Mammalia > Chiroptera > Vespertilionidae > Plecotus > Plecotus auritus. The sequence continues at coordinate 50,227,709 of NC_137773.1, read as the reverse complement.
ATTATTTCTTAAACAATATAGTATAGCAACTACTTAAATAGCATTTACATAGTATTAGGCATTATAGGTAATGTAGCCATGATTTAAAGAATAAGGGAGGATGTGTGTAGGTTATAAACAAATAAGTCATTTTATATAAGGGACTTGAGCATCCACAGATTTTGGTATCCACAGAGGTCCTGGAATCAATGCCCCTCAGATACTGAGGGACAATTTTATACTCATACTAGTGGCCCGGTGCCTGAAATTCATGCACATTAAAAGGGAATTAATTAGAGGAAATATTTTAATATTGCTATTTGCCCTTTCTCTGTAATAGAAGTGTCCAGCCAGCCCCACCCCCATTGGGCAAAGCCAAGACCAGGCCAGCCCCACCCCTGTCAAGCCTCACCGGGTGGGAAACACAGCCTCATGTCCCAGCGCTGGGGTGGAAGGCGTGGCTTAGGACCCCCGTCAAGCCCCACTGGGGCGGGGGGCGCAGCCTCAGGTCCCCCACCCCAGCCCAGCGCCAGGCAGCGTCAGGTCCCTTCTAATTGGTGTGACGGTGTGACAGCGTGACGGCTTGATGGCGTGACAACTACTTGCATATTAGCCTTTTATTATGATGATACCCTTTAGTAATAAAAGTAAATCTCTTAAAATATTTTACTCAAAAGTCATTCTTTGTACTGGTGAGAAAATATTAAATATTATTTTAGATGAGAATTACTAGTTGAAAAAAATTATCATTTAGTAATTTACAGATTCTTTAGATTTGATAAATATGTAAATATATTCTCTTTAAACCTGCCTATAGTATTTACTAGTCCTTTTATCTTGCCATAAAAATGAATGTGTTTCAGAATGGATTAGCCATAAGGTTTTCATACATTGCTAATTTTGACAATAAATGACATCTGTGAGCCAGATGGAAGTAACAAGAAAGTCCCTTTCTTCCTGTATGTCTCAAGGGAAAACAGCACTGTTCATTTTGACCTCAAAACAACCATAGTTACTGTCTGCATATTACATTATTTTTCATTTGCTCCAGAAGAAAATAATTTTCATATCAATAGCTATTTCAGTTGATTGTCTTATTGTTGAAGAATTTGAAGAATTGATGCTTTACAAAAACACAGCTGAAAGAGAGAAAACTTTAATTCTAACATATAATAAACTAAATAAATCTAAACCTCTTACCATTGTAGACAAATGACATAAAGATAAAGCAAATATTAGCTCAAATTTTAAATTAAATAATAATATTTTAATTTAATAGTTAAATGCACAGCTTTAGAAGTTACCTAGAGTATCTAAAATCATATGAGTTTTATACTGGAAAAACAAAAAGGACTAATCAGCAATCTTCAGCTCAGTTCACTTGGTAAAATAACTTTTAGCACAAATAATTTGACTAACACATTTAGCATCTTATTTTGCTCGGCTTGTCCTAAGCATTAGCAAAGCAAATGGACAACTGATATAAGAATGCACTTACTGGAGACACTGCAAAACAAACAAACAAACAAACAAACCACAACATGAAAAACAGGGGACAAAGACTTGGTCATTCTAAACAAGAAAGTTATTAAGAAATTCCTTGCATTTGCCAAGGGAGAAAAGTGGAAAAAATGTACAAGAAAAAAAAAATGTTTTCAGTTTTGGAACTCTTTGGATATGTCTTTATTTTAACACTGAATGTTTAATGTTTTAACTCAACATTCCCTCTAGACCAGCCTTGGGCAAACTACGGCCCGCGGGCCAGATCTGGCTGTTCTATCCGGTTCTCTTGCTCTCCTCTCCGCTCCTTTAATTTGAATTTATATTAGTTTACACAAACACTCCATCCATGCTTTTGTTCCGGCCCTCTGGTACAGTTTAAGAACCCATTGTGGCCCTCGAGTCAAAAAGTTTGCCCACCCCTGCTCTTAACTGTAGTAAGGACAGGTAGTGCTTCATTCATTTCTGTAGCCTAAGAATTTAACAGTCTGTTTGAAAGTAAGTATGGAAACAATGCAAGCCTGATAAGTAAATGAACTCCTGTCATCAGTTCCATCAATAACCACCTGCCCAATTATTGAAAAACTAATAAAAGAATAAATTTTAAATAATGAAAATGAATAATTATTTGTCAATATGTATATGTACTTGGTGTTCATTTTACCTAATCTATTAGTTAGAAAACACTAAAGAATTATTATTAAATGTGTTATTTTTATTTATAAATAAAACTAGAGGCCCAGTGCACAAAATTCATGCATGGGGGTGTGTGTGTCCCTCAGCCAAGCATGCACCCTCTCCAATCTGGGACCCCTAGAGGGATGTCCAACTGCCCGTTTAGGCCTGATCCTACCAGGCAGTCGGACATCCCTCTCACAATCCAGGACTGCTGGCTCCCAACTGCTCGCCTGCCTGCCTTCCTGATTGCCCCTAACCCAGGGGTGGGCAAACGTTCTGACTCGAGGGCCACAATGGGTTCTTAAACTGGACCAGAGGGCCGGAACAAAAGCATGGATGGAGTGTTTGTGTGAACTAATATAAATTCAAAGTAAAGGAGCGGAGGGGAGAGCAAGAGAACCCTCCGCTCTTTCAGCTCCACGGGCCGGATAGAACAGCCGAACAGGCCGGATATGGCCCACGGGCCGTAGTTTGCCCACGGCTGCCCTAACCGCTTCTGCCTGCTAGCCTGATCACCACCTAACCACTCCCCTGACAGCCTGATTGATGCCTAACTGCTCCCCTGCAGGCCTGGTCACCCCTAACTGCCCTTCCCTGCAGGCATGGTCACCCCTAACTGCCCTCACCTGCAGGCATGGTCCCCCCAACTGCCCTCCCTTGCAGGCTTGGTCCCCCCCAACTGCCCTTCCCTGCAAGCCTGGTCACCCCCAACTGCCCTCCCCTGCAGGCCTGGGTCCCCCACAACTGCCCTTCCCTGCAGGCCTGGTCGCCCCCAACTTCCCTCCTCTGCCTGCCTGATCACCCCTAACCGCCCTCCCCTCAGGCTTGATCGCACCCAACTGCCCTACCGTGCTGGCCATCTTGTGGCAGCCATCTTGTGTCCTCATGGGGGCAGCCATCTTTGACCACATGAGGGCAGCCATCTTGTGTTGGAATGACGGTCAATTTGCAAATTATTCTTTTATTAGATAGGATTAGATAGGATAGAGACCTGATGTATGGGTAGAGACCGGCTGGTTTGCCCTGAAGGGTGTCCCAGATCAGGTTGGGGGTTCCCTTGGTGTGTGGGGTGGCCTACTGTGGTGGTTTGCAGGCCGGCCACGCCCCCTAGCAACCCAAGGGGAGGCCCTGGTATCTGGGATTTATTTATCTTCTATAATTGAAACTTTGTAGCCTTGAGCGCAAGCCAGGGCAGGCCAGAAGTTTGTCTTCCTCCATTGCCAGGGAAACCCAAGCCTCCTGCTTGCTCTGTGGCCGCAGCCATCTTGGTTGGGTTAATATGCATACTCGCTCCTGATTGGCTGATGGGCGTGGCTTGTGGGTGTAGCAGAGGTAAGGTCAATTTTCATATTACTCTTTTATTAGATAGGATTACAATGGAATCAATCTGTTTTTCCCACAATTCTTTGATATTGTATTTAATTACATGATAATTTTTTAAAAGCTAAAATTTTTGCAATCAATGGATTGTTAATTATTTCAATATATGTGCAAAATACTAAAATATAATGAATAGATTGTTTAATATAGAAGAAATACAATGCTATAAAATTAATTATATTGTAAACTTTACAAAGATAAAATGGCATGTCCCTAAACTTATTTTAGTCTTTTGTTCACAATTTTGAAATAAAGTAATTATTTGACTTGAAAGATAATAGAAATTATTATATTTTTAAAGAAAAAATTATTAATGTCTTTACTATTTATGTAATTCTCAAATTTAATGAACAATAGCAAATTATCTCAATAACATTTTCATAAGCCTTACATAAACATTCATTACTGAGCATACTCATAAATTGCAAGAGGCCTTGAGTTTGTGCAATAGTGTCTACATATGTGCATGTTTGTATATCCTATCTAATAAAAGAGTAATATGCAAATTGACCGTCACTCCAACATACAAGATGGCTGCCCCCATGTGGTCAAAGATCCTGCCCCCATGTGGACACAAGATGGCCACCACAAGATGGCCAGCAAGGGAGGGCAGTTGGGAGGGACCAGGCCTGCAAGGGAGGGCAGTTGTGTGCGATCAGGCCAGTAGGGGAGGGCAGTTGGGAGGGACCAGGCCTGCAAGGGAGGGCAGGGGAGTGGTTAGGGGGTGATCAGGCTGGCAGGCAGAAGTGGTTAGAGATCGGGCCTAAAAGGCAGTTGGACATACCTCAAGGGGTCCCAGATTGGAGAGGGTGCAGGCTGGGCTGAGGGACACACATCCCCTCCTGTGCATGAATTTCATGCACCGGGCCTCTAGTATATATATAAAATGTGTGTATGTGGTAGTATTATCTACTTATGTACCTCTGTCTATCTACACTTTCCTATTCTATCTATTTATTCATCTTTTGATAGCCTTAACTATAGACTGTTTTTCTTCATATGGACTTAAACAAGACTACAGAAACTCTATGCAACTTAATATCCTCTCCCCCTAAGATATCAAATTGTCAGTATTTTTCCTTAACTTGAACTTTGTTTTTCTCATGGGGTTACTAAAGAAAAATAAATGTTATTGTTTTAACAATGCTTGATGCATTTGCTTAAATTTTATACATATTGTATTTATAAATGATTATTTATAAAAACACATACATGTGCAACAACGATATATTGTCATCACTGGACAAATGAGAAGCAATGAAATAAAATTGCTTAGATCCAGAAATGTACCTATAACCTCAACTGTAAATTCAAAATTATGTTTTCCAGATCTATTTTATCCTGGCGAATGTATTTGTCCGATGGCAAAGCAAGCAAACAAACGAAATGTGGAATGGAAATAGGTATATTGGAGTTAAAAATTAGCTATATGCATCTCTAGGACAGTATTGTTTTAAATTATTACAGAGTGCCTGGAGCATAAAATGTATATAGATAGGTGTGATTAAGTTGAAAAACAATGTATAGTTCCACATTTTGAAGAACAGGCAGTAGCTAGCCTTAAATATTGAAAGACTCCCTTTAAATCACACAATTGTCCTAAGGTAATTCCGGGAATTACTGCCAGTCTTTTTTGCCCATTTAAAATCATTCCTCTTCAGAACAGGCCATGCAATATCTAGCCATAAGTGAAGACCATCCACACAGCACTGACTTCTACAGTCTGCAATAATTTTAATGTTTATCCTTTTTTTAATTTTTACTACTTTTTGTGTTGGTTTGGTTTTTCAGTAGAGTTGTACTATGCTATTCTGGAAAACAGTCTTGCCCTGTGGTCTGACTCATGCAGCATGATTATTTCCAGAAGTGTAGCCGCGCGATTTCATTCCTCCCCCCCCCCCCTTTTTTTTTTTTGCCATTTCTTTTGTTACAACTATAAGGTGCAGGGAGTTTGAGTTGCATTTGATTATTAAATTAAAAAAAATGTATGCTGAGGAATAGGAAAGACAGTTATAAATGATAACATGTCATTTTCTATCTGTGTTAAAAATGTTATTTATTCAGTTCATTGTGTGGTAACCCTGAGAGTGAATTGAATATTTAGATCAGATACCCCAAAATTCCCTTGCTCCAATATTACTTCCAATGTGCAGAGAAGGATAGGATAACTCTATACACTTACACAATTTGTTTTCTTACTATATTAAAATATTTTCAATATTAGTTCTCATTTATTAAAGATCAAAGTATAAGTTCCTAGGACCTTGCATGCAACAATTTCTAATATGAAGGATTTACACTTGAACAATCAGTACAATGCAGCAATTGAACTTTTGAAAATCTTTAAACATAAATAACAGATTTAAGACAGCCATATGGTTTAAATTTTTCAAATTAGCCTCTGCTTGTTCAAATATGCAGATCAGGGATCTGGGTTTGGCAAACTTTTTTCTTAAAGGGGCGGTATAAATATTTCAGGCTTGTGGGCATTATGTTCTTGATCAGAATTACTCAGATCTTTCATTGTAATATGAATGTTGCTGCAGACAATCTATATATATATAAAATGCTAATATGCAAAGTGTCCCTTTAGGAGTTCGACTGGGAGACCGGGAGTTCGATCACTCGCTATGATGTGCACTGACCACCAGGGGGTGGCGCAGAACAAAGGAAGGCCCCAGCCAGCAGCCAGCAGCCTGAAGGCCCCAATAGGCCCTGATTGCCAGCCAGGCCTAGAGACCCTACCTGTGCGTGAATTTTGTGCATCAGGCCTCTAGTATGTAAATAAAGAGGTGTGGCTGTGTTCTAATAAAACTTTATTTATAAAAATAGGTTGCCCACTGTAGTTTTGACCCCTGATGTAATTGTTCAGTATTATTGGGTACATAGAAGTTGATATGAATATTAGCATTAAGAACTTTTTTTCTGAAAATTAAAGTTTTAAAAGATAGATGAAAGGTTTTTGAGACATGAGTCCGATCTGTAGTCAAAACAATCAGGAAGCCAATATTTAAAAAATGAAAGGTACCCATGTACCCTCAAGAAAACAAATGTTATTCCCAATAAAACTTTCCAGTTTTAAGCCTGCAAATTATTAAAAAAATTATTTTATTTACTATATATTTGTTTGGTATGGCATCAGAAAGTAAAAACAAAGTATCAAGAAAATAACCACAAGCCCAAAATATTCATTTCTCAAATATAACTGGCTTTATATAAATTGATAAAGGAAACTGCTCTACTAAATGTTTCTATAATTGTATGCTGCAAAGTTATATATATAAATTAGATCAAACTTGTTAAGCCTAATATCAAATTTCCTATATCCTTCCTAATTGTTATTTTTGTCTGCATGTCCTACCAATCACTGATATAGGTATGCTGAAATTTCTCACTTCGAGTTTAGAAATGTTTTTATATTTTCAGTTCTGTAAAATTTTGCCTTATATATTTTGAGGCTGAGTTACTAGGTAGACACCAATTTAGAATTGGTGTACATTCTTGGCAGATTGTCACTTTCATCATTATGAAATGTCACTCTTAAAACTTGGGGTTTCCAGTGCATCTTGTATCTGTGACAAACTCATTCACTGATTTTAGCAAAATCTTTTAACAATCCAAATATTGATTCTGTACAATCATGTTTCTCATATTCTTCTAGGACTGCAAATTAAATGTACATTATACTTATTAGTAATGTAATACCCTATCTCTCTTACTGTGTGTGTGTGTGTGTGTGTGTGCGTGCGTGTGTGTGTGACATTTTAGTCTCTATTCTTTAGTTTCTGTGCAATTTGTTGAGTAATTACATTCAGTTATGGTACTCTTCAGTTCCTGGTGATACCTGAAGAGGAACCTAGATACTCCTCTGCTTATTGAAAATGGGTCAATATCAGACATGGAAACACCATGTTGCCATAGTCATTTTACATCTTTGCCAACACTTGGTAATATAAGTCTTTTGCATTTTTTCCATTATAGTTTCTGTAAAGTGGTATCTTATTGCATTTAAATTTTGGATTCCCCTGGTATTTAGTGACATAGTACACCCTATTATGGATTTATTGACATTCACATATTTATTGGGTGAAATCTTTGCCTGTAGTATCATTGGCTTCTAACTGAGGTGTGAGTGTTTGTTGGATACAAGTATTTTACCAGAAATATATATTGCAAATATAATAACACATTCTGTAGCTTTAGTTCTTCATTTTCTTAATGATGACATTCAAAGAGGTAAAGCTTTGAATTTTGAGAAAATTCTGTTCATTTTCTAAAGGCTCATGCTTTTCATGTCTTATTTTGGAAATCTTTCTCTACTCCAAAGTATTAAATACCTTCTATTATGTTTTCCTCTAGAAGTTTTATATTATTAACTTTTATTTTTTAGATTCATTTTAATTTGATTTTTGTGTGCTATGTTGATATATGTTGATGTTTACTTTCTGTCATGTAGACAGATATTAGTTGTTCCAGTACCATATATTGGAAGACTTTTCTTTTCTCAATTGAATTGCTTAGAACTTCGACAAAGGGGGAAGTCATATGAAATACTTTCAACAATAAAGATTGAAAAAAATAAAAGCAACTGGTTATATATATGCAGATATGTTTTATGACTATTCTATTCCCTTGATCTCTATGTTTACCCTTTCACTAATACCATCTTTTTTATTACTGTTGCTTTATACATCTTGAAACCAAGTGATGTAAGTTCTCCAAATTTGTTTTTGCTTTTGCAACATTACTTTGTTGTTCTAAGTTGGTTTCATTCTCACATAATGCTCCCTCAATAGTGCTTCCTTCCCCAAGTCCTCCCTCATTGAACTCAAAGACTCAGAATCTCTTTTCTAGGCACTTGACTTGCAACACTTCTAATTTAAAAAAAAAAATAAGTGGAGAAGAATTGGAAAGCTTGTGTGTTTCTTTTACAATTTAAACTTTCAAAATTATCTATTTTCACTTCTCCTGTACAAGGGGAGATCATTGTTTATCTTGTTTCACTGTTCCTGAAACTGCAGTTATTTGCAAAACAATTTGAAGATACTCTGCCAACATGTGTTGAATTAAAGAAAATCTTTTGATATCTGCTGGAATCCCTCTGCTTCTCCCACTCTCTTAAACACAACCATTTTCAAAGTGTATTTACTTTTCTCAGGCTTCTTTGCACTTTGCTTCTGGAATAAGATATGGCACAATTGAAGAACTCTTAGCATTATCCCCTTTTCTTACTTGATTCCACACTTCCTAGTCCTGCTGCATATTTAATAACTTTATGAAAAATTTTCCCACTCTTTTGTTCTGTGATTCCTTAAGTATGGATATTCCCTAAAATTTTATCCTTTGGCCAAATCCATGGATTTTAGCTATTGCTAATGTCCATTCTTCTGAGACCCAGTGTGTTAGTGTTCTTGGGTGGCTATAACAAAATACCATAGATTGGGTGGTTTAAATTAGGCATCAATTTCTCACAGTTCCAGAGGCTGGGAAGTTCCATGTTCTAGGTTCTGGCAGATGTGGTGAGGCCTTTCTTCCTGACTTGTAAACATCTCTCTTCTGGCTGTATCCTCACATGGCAGAGAGAGGAAGTTCTGGTGCCTCTTCCTCAACTTATAAGGGCATTATTTCTATCATATGGACTCCATTCTCCTGACGTCATCACACCCTCATTAACTCCCAATGTGATAGGGATTAGGGCTTTATCATAGGAATTTTGGGGAACACAAACATTCAGTCCATAACACCCAGTTTCAAGGTTTTATTTTCACATGCCATATGGACATCTCTACCAGGACTTGATGGACAACTAAAACTCAATGCCATGTGAACCAGATCTCGTGCTTTTTAGATTTTCATTTTTAACTTATAGCATTCTAGGATCTAGGGTCAATGGCTAACATAAAGTAGGTTCAGCTACTAATTATTAAAAAACTAATGAAATTATCTTATGGATCCAACAGGTCCTTCTCATTTCTCCTCTACTTTTCTAAATGTCACTGGTTACCTTGGTTAGAAACTCTGGGGTCACCTTTGACTTTTTGTGTTTTTCTTTCTACATAATATCCACTTAAGCACTATTTTGCTAAATTCTATATATTTAAATTAAAAGTGCTTCTCACAGCTATACATTTATTTTCTATTTTGTTTCCTCCCTATGAATATTTTTTTCTGATACTCAAAAGCCTTAGAGATGTATCTTACTCTGAGAGATCCTCCAGCTCTTTGCTCACATATTGCTAATGGTACCAATCACATATAAGACTTAGTATGCTTTTAGCAAAAGTATAAAATGAAAATTTATTTTCTCCCCATCCTTACTAAATTGTAACTTTTGAGAGCAGGGACTGAGTCTTGTTCATTTTTTTAAATATTGCATGCAAGACACACACACATAATGCAAAGTACACTCCATATGATGCTTAGTTGATTGATGAAAATAAATGTGTAAATAGACAATTCCTATCAAGTTTATTTGATTTGATTTTTTCTTCAACCAATCAGATTTCTCCAAGCTACAAAGAAATATGTAGAAAAAATTAACCCCGGATATATGTACTCTGCTTGTGGCAACTGAGGAAATTTAAATCTGTGGATAATATAAGATATGTCCTTATTTTAGTGCAGATTTTAAAACATTACTTTCTCTGTAAAGACTAAAAACAACTTTTAGCTGAAGCATGATGACTTTAGTCTACAGCCTAAGAGGCTCCCCCTGTCTCAAATGATATAAGCTTCAAACAGATAAAGGGGAGGTGAATAAATAACACTGTTGATATAGGGTTGGCTGAGTTATTTTTTCTTGAGAGGCAGTAATGAAGACAGCTAAAAATTTCTACTATTACTTAGCACATCACTAGGCTTGTCTATTCATTCCTATAGCTTTAAATTTTTTTTTCTTTATTGATTAAGGTATTACATATGTGTCATTATCCCCCCCAGCCCCCCCCCCCCGCCACTCATGCCCTCACCCCCTGATGTTTGTGTCTATTGGTTAGGCTTATATGAATGCATACAAGTCCTTTGGTTGATCTCTCCCCCTTACCCCCACCTTCCCCTACCTTCCCTCTGAGGTTTGATGGTCTGATCGATGCTTCTCTGTCTCTGGATCTGTTTTTGTTCATCAGTTTATGTTGTTCATTATATTCCACAAATGAGTGATATTTATCTTTCTCTGACTGGCTTATTTCACTTAGCATAATGCTCTCCAGTTCCATCCATGCTGTTGCAAATGGTAAGAATTCCTTCTTTTTTACCACAGCGTAGTATTCCATTGCATAGGTGTACCACAGTTTTTTAATCCACTCATCTGCTGATGGGCACTTAGGCTGTTTCCAAATCTTAGCTATGGTGAACTGTACCACTATGAACATAGGGGTGCATATATCATTTCTGATTGGTGTTTCTAGCTTCTTGGGATATATTCCTAGAAGTGGGATCACTGGGTCAAATGGGAGTTCCATTTTTAGATTTTTGAGGAAACTCCATACTGTTCTCCACAGTGGCTGCACCAGTCTGCATTCCCACCAGCAGTGCATGAGGGTTCCTTTTTCTCCACATCCTCGCCAGCACTTGTTGTTTGGTGATTTGTTGATGATAGCCATTCTGATAGGTGTGAGATGGTACCACATTGTTGTTTTGATTTGCATCTCTCAGATGATTAGTGACTTTGAGCATGTTTTCATATATCTCTTGGCCTTCCTTATGTCCTCTTTCAAAAAGTATCTATTTAGATCCGTTGCCCATTTTTTGATTGGGTTGTTTATCTCATCCCTATAGCTTTATTTACAATGTATTTGCTTGACTCTGCCCTTCAATTACTCTCCTATCACGATTATTCACTGACGCTAATCTGGTTTATTAAAAGCAAATCTCTATTCCTATTGATACTTAATACCACTGTGCTTCTTAGTTTGACCATTTACAGGTTTGGAAGAAGATACGAAATCATACTCATCTAGACCACATCTCTACATTGTGATGTCAAACGTATTAGCTATCAACCACAGATTTCTACACATCTGACCAATTAATTTTCCACAACCTTTTACAATATGAAATAATATATAAAAATATTTTGTACTGAGCATTTCAACAAGTCAATTTTCCTACTAAACAAAGAGCACATACAAATTAATTTAACACACATATTTCCATAGATAAAATGGTACTTCTTAAATAGATTAAAAATTAAACAAAGCATCATAAATAAAATCTGTTTGGTTAGAAATTGTAGAAAAGAAAATTTGATCATTGATTAAACTGATAATTATTGATGTTATGTGGTGATCACTGTGTCATGGATAACATATTAAGCAATCCAACAACATCCTTGCCCTTATGCATAGTACATTTTGGTGAGAAGAGGAAAAAAAATTAAAATTAAATACTTGAAGAATTTTGTAGCAACATACATGCTGTGGAATGTAGCATGCTGAGATAGCATAAAAGAGAGAATAAACTATGGTCTAGAGCAGCAATTTTCAACTTTGTTTTCTTATGACACACATAAACTAATTTCTAAAATTCTGTGGTACAACAAAAAATAGGTATAATTTTGATTCATTCCCACTGGATGGCCATTATTGTGTTGGCTGTTGTCATTTTTTTTATTTGACCATAAGGGAAAAGAAGTCAGTACCCCTGGCTAAATAGTCAGGTGTTGCATATTTTACAAATTCTTGCAGCACACATATTGAAAATCGCTGGTGTAAAGGCTCTGGGAAGGCATCCTAAGAAAGTGATATTTCAGTTCAGAGCTGAAATTGAGGATTTATTTAGGTAAATGAGGTTAATGTCCCACACCAACCAAATGAAAACAAAAGAGCCTCATATGTATAAATATCACCCAGCCTTCTCTATAATTACAACAGTCCAGTAATAGATGGCTGATTAAGGGAGTTATAGTACAAATAGATGAAATAATATTATGTAGGAATACTATAAAATCTATTATTGATCCCACCAATACCTATATTGACTCAGAAATGATACAGGTTTGGAAGAAGATACAAAATCAGACTCATCTAGACCACATCTTATAGACAAAGTTATGTTTCTCTCTGACGTACACTCTGATACCTGTCCTTTAACAAACAATAAAAAGCAGACAACTTCCATAGCCCCAATAATTCTTTCATTCCTGGATTATTATTTTATGACTACTTTGTTTAATTGGCCATATATTGCCTCTTAAAATAGTTTTGCTACATATTGTAGGTTGCCTATTTTTATGATATTAAAGTTTGGGGGAGCTAACAATTTTGCAAGTAGCCTTAAAAGGTTTTAAAGACAGAAACTGAAATATATCCTTAATAATAAAAGGGTAATATGCTAATTAGACCAGATGTTCTTCCAGATGTCCTTCTGGATGACCTTCCCGATGAAGCTGGGCCACAGGCAAGCCCGGGTCCCGGGTGCATGCCAGCAGCCGCAGGGGAGCTCAGGTCCTGGGTGCCAGAGGGAAGCTGGTGCCGGCATCTGGGGAAAAGAAGGCCTACTCTTCCATGATTTTTGTGCATTGGGCCTCTAGTATATACATAATTATTAAAAGCCCCTTTAATTTTACAGATTGTGAAACTAATGTTCTAATATGCATATTTCAAAACTCCTAATTTGTAAGCAAAATTATTCAGCTTGATTGTTTAAATGTCCTCAGATTCTCAGATGGTTCATTTTTAATTTTAACTTCAAGCAGTGTGGAGATAATTAGTATAAAATATTGTTTATTAATGTAGTACAAGTATTCCAATAAAAAGGATATACTTTTGGTTAGTCTTTCAATCTGCTGTGGTTCTTATTCACCCTCTTTTATGCTAGTTAAAATAGTTAAAAGACAATTCTTAAGCAGTCTGCAGAGTTCAAAATAATATTTTCCAGCCCTGATTTTTAAAGCTCCAGATTGTTGACAAGTGTGAGGACATCCTATACTTCTCTCTCCTCTTACCTTATAAAGCCCTTGTACTAAGTAACCTAAGTTCTAACTTTCAAAATTAAAGAAAAAAAGCAATATTTGGGGTTTTTTTTTTGGCACTCTGTGTATTATCCTCTTTGCACCTATTACTCCAGTTGCAAAATATTGAACATCCTTGCATGACATCATTTCATTCAACATAATTTTGTATCATAATTTTAGTATCATCTTGATGAGATAGATGCCTTAGGAACTTAACTCCTGTTTATACGAATTAGCCTAGAGTGAAATTGGTTTTGCTATACACCTGTTTTCTTGAAAGTCACAGAACCTATGGATGATGTTAAGTGAGTATTTACTGCAATGCAACGTGGGGCATAAAGAGCAAAGCACTGGAGTTAACTGCTCTCCAAACTGAGTCTCAATGTCCTTGTTTATAAACATCCTATCTAATAAAAGAGTAATATGCAAATTAACCATCACTCCAAGACACAAGATGGCTATACCCATGTGGTCAAAGATGGCTGCCCCCATGTGGACACAAGATGGCTGCCACAGGGGAGGGCAATTGTGGGCAGTTAGGGGTGACCAGGCCAGCAGAGGAGGGCAGTTGGGGGTGACCAGACCAGCAAGGGAGGGCAGTTAGGGGTGACCAGGCCTGCAGGGGAGGGCAGTTGTGGCGGGGGAACCAGACCTGCAGGGGAGGGAAGTTGTGTGGTCAATCAGGCAGGCAGGGAGGGCAGTTAGGGGTGACTGGGCCGGCAGAGGAGGGCAATTGGGGGAGACCAGGCCAGTAGGGGCGGGCAGTTGGGGGGTACCAGGCCTGCAGGGGAGGGCAGTTGGGGGTGGACTAGACCTGCAGGGGAGGACAGTTGGGGGGGGGAGGGCAGGCCTGCAGGGGAGGGCAGTTAGGGGTGACCAGGCCAGGAGGGGAGGGCAGTTAGGGGTGACTAGGCCATCAGGGGAGGGCAGTTGGGGGGTGACCAGGCCTGCAGGGGAGGGCAGTTAGGGGTGACCAGACTGGCAGGGGAGGGCAGTTAGGGGCAATCAGGCCAGCCAGGGAGCAGTTAGGCGTTGTTCAGGCTGGCAGGGGTGTGGTTAGGGGGTGATCAGGCTGGCAGGCAGAAGTGGTTAGGGGCAATCAGGCAGAGGCAGGCGAGTGGTTGGGAGCCAGCAGTCCTGGATTATGAGAAGGGTGTCCACAATCCCTCAAGGGGGCCCAGATTGGAGAGGGTGCAGGCACCCCCATGCACGAATTTTGTGCACCAGGCCTCTAGTAGGTAATAAAAGTTACAATGTAGGATAGTTTTGGAGATGGGCCCAGATATCACATGCTAAAACTCAGCATTGGCAGGGACATTAGTAAGGCTACAAAGTACTAACTAAATGGTAGCTGTTAGGAGGAGGAGCAGGGGGAGTGGGAAGAGGTGGAGGAGAACACAGACAAAGGGGAAAAAAAGGAAAAGGAAGAGATGAGATCAGAAAAGGCACCAAAAGCCTCCCCATAGACCTGGATATTTGCTGCTCTGTAATCCCTGCAGAGATTATGTGAACACTCTAATGAACTATTTTGAATAAAACCACAAAGATTTTTTTTCAAAAACTGAACATTTTAAAGAATTTTAGAAAATTGATATATATTTCAATCAACAGGAACTTTAGATGTTAGATTCCTATATGTTTCTTTTTTAAAAAATTTGCCATAGACCTGCCTCTATAGCCCTGGACAATCATTTAGATGCCTTATAAGTGATAATTAATACCAACCTGCAATTTAACTACCTTATGGGATAAATGTCCTTCATGCGATTTTTTTTTTCATTTAGGTCAAACTCTCAGCTTAACTTTATTTACATTAACTTTCTTGCAAATTAAGCTTTAAATAATTTCATTAAGCTATTGTATATTGTTAAAGTAAATACAGTTGAAATGATTTTAGCTCCTCTATCTCTTTCTTCTCTGCTGCCTCTCTCTTTCCCCCTTTTTGTTTTCTTTCTACCCACCCCTCTTTCTCTTCTTTCTCAAATATACATTCCAAGTTGATTTTTTTTCAAATTTAGTATCTGCAATATCAGCCTCCGAGGGTGTACATCCGTGTTTATAATTTGTGAATGAGTATAGCTGAGTGTAGCACAGAGCAGTTTATTTCTGAATCCATGTTAATGTCCTAATTTCAAAATACTTCCAAAGGGCCTATATGTTCAGTAAACATTTGAAAGAAAACCCTCTTTTATGTTTTTAATTTTATTTCTGCTTAAAATATAAAAGCTGTTAAAGCATCACTTAAAAATAAAATAGAACAAAAGCTAATTCTAAGAGAAGGAATAAAAACGAAACAAAACAAAACAAAAACAATCCAAAGCACCTTCCAAATGCCTTTCATCATACTCTGCAAGGTACTGAAATAGAATTTTCTATTCCTGTCACATTCAGTTGCAGGATTTACCAGAAGTGGACCTGTTCCAGTTAGATGAAGTAAGATTATACTGAAAGCTGCTGATCTGTTTTCAGAAGAACTGTTACAATCCTTGAGAGAAATTGCTTAGAGTAATAGAATTTTAGCAGAAATGAATCTGTTACTAGCTGGGAAAAAAACTGTTATAGCCACAGAGACTTGAGATGCCAAACTTGCAATTTTGATCACGGTCTATGAAAGTAGGACTCAGAATAAGGGAAATACATTGGGGAAAAAGTTTTACTTATTTTTCAACAGAAACTTAAATCCCAGTGAATTGCACCACCTCACTTTTTCGCTAGATAGCTCTCAGAAAATAGTTATTACTAATCCTGGCAATGAACTTCACTTGCATGTCACTTCACCATGATACCTTCCTCTTCCCTGGCTAATCCAAATGATAAAAGGAAGACAGACATTTAGGCTATTCTCTTTGGCAAAAGCTTTATCCCTAGGGACCATATTTAAAAATTGATGTTTGCTCGGAAACCCTAAATTGATGAGGCATCAATCCAGAATAATTGATTGGGATCTACCACCAATTTAAAAGTCACTCCAGTTCTCTTATAATTCAGGAATTTATTTTTTAAAGACATTAATTACCGCCATGCACCACTCAATGACGGTGTTATGTTCTGAGAAAATTGCCTTGCAATCACACAAACCCAGCTGGTACAGCCCACTGCTGTAATTGTGCGTGGCAGTGCAGGGAGTTTGTTTACACCAGCATCATCACAAACCCCTGAGGAAATGTGCGTGAGCCCCGACAGTCCGCTTTTCTTTTTGTGATGCAAGTGCCTGGTTTAAGCTCTCACTGGCTGGCATCCTCGTCCAAGCGAGCTGTCTGGAGTACCCAGCACCCAGCACCCAGCTCAGGACTGGGAACCCGAGCCGCCGCCTCCCCGCACTGAGGCGCCTTTATTTCAGAGACCTTGTTTAGTTGGGATAACTGACCTTTTGGGCTGCTTGTTCTTTTCTCTTCCCACACTTTAAATTCCTGCTCTCAGGTCCTAAATTCACCAATGAAGAGCGAGCAGGAAACGCTAGGCCCACCCCCACCACGACCTCAATAGAAGCAGAAGCCCAGGCCACGTGCGCCCAGTTCAGCTCCACTCACCACCTCGCTCTGCGGCTCCCGGCGGCTGGCTGAGAAAGCGCCAGGTCTGTAAGTAATACATATTTTTTCTTCCAAGTTTCCTATGGTTTTCATGGAAGGGCGTCTTGCAGTCTCAATAACCACACGGCTGCGTCCAGTCCACACTGGTTTGTAAAGGAGAGGCGTCTGTGGACGCTGTGGGGCCAGGTGAGCGCCTGCAGGCGTTTCTGATAGAATGAGCCCGCAGGTCCAGCAACGCCTTGTGCTATGATGAAGAGGGTGGTTGGGAAGTCATAGGAGTTTTTCACTTCCATTATCGTCTTATGGGACCACTGTTGTCTATGCTATTTGTCGTTGACTAAAAACATCGTTTTGCAGCACGTGGGTGTATCTTTTAAGTAATTATATTAAGGTAAATTGTTGTAGACAAGACAGAGGTGGGAACCAAAGGCAGCCTTTGACCATAAATGAGGAAGTGTGTCATTTATACACTGAAGGCAACAAAAATCTTACATGCAGTAATGACCAATTGGAGTTTATGTCCCCAATTTCATATTCAAAACTTCAGAATTATTTTGTTCATACTTATAACTGTCTTAGTCTGTACAGGCTGCTGTAACACCATCATGTGGCCTAGGAGGCTTATATACAACAGTGATTTATTGCTCACAGTTCTGGAGACTGGATGTCTCAAACCAGGGTGCCGGCAGGGTCAAGTGAGGGCACTCTTGACCATCAGAGGGAGGTAGGGAGCTCTGTGGAGTCTCTTTTCTAAAGACACTAATCCCATTCTTGTGGCCTTCACCTCATGGCCTAATCACATCCCCAAAGGCCCCATGTCCTAATACTATCACATGGGCATCGGACACCAATATGTGAATGTGGGAGGACACATCCAGACTCTAGCAATAACAATGAGACAAAATATATCACAAAATAATATAAATATTTAATGTATGTGAAATACAAACTCAATCTAATCTCGCTAAATTCTGTCTTTACTGCTTGCTACTAAAAATGTGATTTAAGTAAAATAAAATTAATAAAAGCAATTAGTAATTTCTTAAATTGAAAGATTTTCTTTTTTTTGTTTGTTTGTTTTATTTGTTAGTTCTCACCTGAGGATATTTTTTTCATTGCTCTTCAAAGAGAGTAGAAGGGAGGGAGGGGAGGGAAGAGGGGGGAGAGAGAGAGAGAAAGAGAGAGAGAGACATTGATGTGAGAAAGAGAAACATTGATGTGAGAGAGACACATCGACTGGTTGCCTCCCACAGGCACTCTGACCCAGGTCTGGGAGCAAAACCACAACCAAGGAACATGCCCTTGATTAGGAATCGAATCCATGTTCCTTCTGTGTGCAGGCCGATGCTCTAACCACTGAGAATGCCAGCCTCGGCAAAGGTTTTTCAAACTAACAAAAGATTGCTGGGAATCCAGAGTTGATCATAAGGCTAGAATGTAATAAACTTGTCTCCTCACTCCCATCCCTTCCATTCTGGCCACGGCTTCACTTGCCCCTTATGTTTCACTTGACAACTGCAATTCTTGCACCCAGCACAAGGGAATTGTAGGCCAGATGTCTTCAGGGTTAGAGAATTCCGCAAGAACACACAACTTTCCAGCAGCAGAATTGCTTCATCTTGTCAATTGCATTCTTCAGTTTATGTAGACATGGTATTTATAGTACCTTCAAGTGAAGAGGAATTTATGGTTTTAGTATGATTATTAGTTTAAGATTTATTCCACTTTTTTTCATTCTGATTGCACAAAATAATTTGGCCTCAAGAATGTAATAATGCTGACTTGCTGGTTTCTGAGGCATAGGTACCTTTAAAAACAGAAATTGCTAATGCTGTAACTCTAGAGCTGTATAAGTGAAGTAAATGCTTTCCATTCCTTTTCTGTTTTGTTTCTCTTATATACATCAACTTTGCAAATGTCAGCCCCCGAATTTATAGAATAGAAGAAGGAGTAGTAGATATCTGATGAGGTTATAAAAAAGAAATTGACTGCATCTCTCTCTTCTATAAGTTACTCTATTGGTTGATATTATGTTTGTTTATTATTGTAGCACAGCCTTTGAATAAAGGGAAATATATTTAGTAGGAAATAGTCAATCAGAAAGTTATTATCTTATAATTTACTTTCTCCATTTGAATTTTACAAAGATCTATACACAAGTAGATGTAACAATCATATTCCTGATGATGTATTTGCCTTTATATTTTTGATAACCCTAAATATAAATATAAACAGAGTTTTCACAAAAATTTTTTATAAAGATTGGTTTTGAAATCTGTTTTCTGATTGACTATTTCCTACTAAAAATAATTCATAGCCAAGAGAATTAGACAATATCCTAAAATTTATTAAAGCATTGAAACATAAAAGTAGAATAAAGATTACTAGATACAAAAGCTATACACCATCATGTCATTTTTTTCAGTAAATGATAACATGTTCATATTAATTCAGACATAAACCATGTAAACAGATGTTTTTACATGGAAAAGGATACCCTGAATTGTTGAATTGTTCTGTTATAACTGGTCTCAAACAGACTCTTGAGGGTTTAAGAGGTAATGCCATGACCAACAAATCCAGATGCTCTTTGAGCTCCACTAAACCCAACAGAAACATTAAGCTGTATGCTTTTACCCTTGAGAGTTTGACCTCAACTATTTGTAGATATAGTTATGCGATGGTGAGACAAAAATGAATGTACCATATAAAACATTTAAAAAACATATTGGTTTGAAGACATTTATTCCAATTTTTATAAGGCTTTATTTTTTCCCTGGAAGTTGGTTCAGCTTGTTAAAAGAATATTGCCCTCTAAAATATATATAAACTTTCTTCTCCTTAAGGACAACATAAACATAGTTAACCTATATCGTCACATTCTTCTGAGACTAATACTGAGTAAAAGAGGGCATTGTGTGGACAGTCAGCAATTCTTTCTCTGCTCAATACCACTAAAACTGTGTAATTATCTGAGGTGTTGCTATAAATCCAGTATTTACAGCATACATTCCTTAGAGGGTGAGGTAATAGCATATGTCATAAGGAAAGAAAAAAGTTTCAATTTTTTTCTGAGACTCCCTCTTTTTCATCATTGAATTTATGATTTGGAAGAAACATGAGTGTAAATATTATGCTGTCCAGTGCATGAAATCATAGCAAAACTACTTTATACAATGCATCTAATAATCATAGTATGGTCTTACTTCTAATGAATATAAATAACTAATTAAAATACTGCTTATGTTTTCTTTATTTACAGGTGTACCAGTTAATAATGCAGAGTTTTTCAATAGATGGAGTTACACATATGTTGATATATATGCGATTTGATATGTGTGCTATTTTGTTGTATTGACAACAACCTTCAAAAGTTCATATATCAAATTTTTTGAAGGTGTTAACATCATAAATACTTTTATGCTTAAAAATGTCGGATTTCATGCCAAAAAAAGAGCATTTGCGTGAAGTTTTAATTCATTACTTTATTTTGAAGAAAAGTGCTTCTGAAAGTTATCGTATACTTCAGGAAGTTTATGGTGAACATGCTCCATCTCAGGAAACTTGTGAACACTGGTTTAAATACTTTGAAAGTGATGATTTCGATGTGAAAGACAAAGAACGTCCAGGTCAACTGAAAAAGTTTGAAGACCAACAATTACAAGCATTATTGGATGAAGATGCATGTCAAACTTAAAAACAACTTGCAGAAAGATTAAAGGTTGCTCAGCAAACAGTTTCCGATCATTTACAAGCAATGGGAAAGATTCGAAAGGAAGGAAAATGGGTGCCACATCAACTGAACGAAAGACAAATGGAAAACCGAAAAGTCATCAGTAAAATGTTGCTTCAACGGCACAAAAGTCTTTTTTTGCATCGAATTGTGACTGGTGATGAAAAGTGGATTTATTTTGAGAATCCCAACTGCACAAACTCATGGGTTGATCCAGGTCAACCATCAACATCGACTGCAAGACCAAATCACTTTGGAAAGAAGACAATGCTCTGCATTTGATGGGATCAGGAAGGTGTGGTGTATTATGAGCTTCTAAAACCAGGTGAAACCATTATTACTGATCACTACCGACAACAAATAATCAATTTGAACTATGCTTTGATCGTTAAACGACCAGAATGTGCCAGAAGATATGCAAAGTAATTTTTCTCTATGACAACACAACATCACCCACTTCAAAACCAGTTAAAGACACATTTAAAGATCTTACCTGGAAAGTAGTAACCCACCTGCTGTATTCACCAGACCTTGCTCCTTCAGATTACGACTTGTTCCGATCTATGGCACATACACTTTCTGAGCAGCACTTCAAAATGTACGAAGAAATGAAAAATTGAGTCTCTGAATGGTTTGCCTCAAAATAAGAAAAGTTCTATTGGGACAGTATCCACAAATTACCTGAAAGATAGGAAAAATGTGTAGCTAGCGATGGACATTACTTTGAATAAGCACTTTTGATGTTTCTCTTGAAATTATCGTGTTTTCTTTGATTACAGAATCCGCATTATTGACCGGTACACCAGTAATGCTTTCTGGGCATGTTATTTCAGAGGTTTCAACATTAACATTGTTTTTTTGTGGCCTGTTATGCAAAATTCAAACATTTTATGCCATACCACTTGAATTTTAAACATTCTTAGCTCTTCCAATTAGCTCTACTGTACAAGTTCAGGGTTACTTAAAAATTGCTTTCATTAGGAAATTGTAGAGCAGGCTGAGCTTGCCAATAAAATGTCCTTGAAAGTTATTGTCAAGGAAATGTATTCATTTTTTGGGTTATTTTCAGAGTCTACACACACACACACACACACACACACACACACACACACACACACGTGTGTGACACCTGAGCATTCTAAGAGCCAGGCTCACTTTCAAGGCTCAGTTTGTTCTGTCCACGAGGCTCTGTGTGTAAGTCACTGTGATGCCGCTGTGAGAGGGTAACACAGCACAGAACTTCACACTAGTCCTCAGTGAAAGGCACTGCTTAACTCCCAAACCTCTCAGCTCTCCTTTTCACTGCCTCACGGTATATCCATTTATTCATTTCAACTAATTCCTATTAAAACTAACAGCCAGTGTGAACAGGACAGGGAACACAAAGACTCTCTCCCCTACTGGGATTTACAGTCAAGTAGGGGAAACATAGAAACAAAAACCTACCCAGGAATTTAGCTATAGTGGCTTAATCAAGTAGGAATTTATTTTTCGCACATTAAAGAAGTGGTATTGTGAGAGATTATAATTTACAAAGGTGGTCACACCAACATATTTTACTTCAGATGATCTTTTTACAATTGAGAGGTAGATGGTATGTTTTCTTCTCTTGAATATGGTGGGTTCAACTACGGCAAATGAGACACAATGCTACTTCCATGACTAAATTATAAAAAGAACTCAAGCTTCTGCCTCATCCTCTTGGGATGCTTGATCTTGAAAAGAGCTACCACGCTGCGTGGAAAGCAGGCAACCACATGGATTGGCTATGTGTGGGTGTTCGAGCTCCAGCCCTTGTCTAGCTAAAGTCTCAGTAAGTAGTGTCAACATCTATTTAAGTGAACAAGTCTTCAGATAATTCAACACTCAGTCTTCAAAACTGATTGGAGCAGGGATGTGCTGTCCCTGGTAAAGCCTGACCAAACTGCAGATTTGTAAGTGAAATTAGAAATTAGAACTTAGTTGTTTAAGCTACTAGATTTTGAGATTGTTTGAGTAGACTTTGGTACCTATAAGTTGGGTGCTAGCAAATACACACACACACGTATACACACATATATGTGTGTATATATATATATATATGTGTGTGTGTGTGTGTGTGTGTGTGTGTGTGTGTGTGCATGTGTGTATCTTTGGAGAATGAGTGGCAAGTGGGTAAAAGGAGTCTTGAAAAATTTTTTTTAATTTTCTAGATCTTAATTTTTAAAAATTATTGTTGAAAGTATTACATAATGTCTCCTTTTTCCCCCCATTGACCTCTCCCCGGCCACTCCCCCCCTCCCCCTCCCCTAGCACATGCTATCACCCCCCTGGTGTCTGTGTCCATTGGTTATGCTCATATGCATGCATACAAATCCTTTGGTTGATCTCTTATCTGCCCCCGCCCCCCAACTTCCCTCTGAGGTTTGACTGCCTGTTCCATGCTTCTCTGTCTCTGGATCTATTTTTGTTCATCAGTTTATGTTGTTGATTATATTCCAGAAATGAGTGAGATCATGTGATATTTATCTTTCTCCAACTGTCTTATTTCACTTAGCATAATGCTCTTCATATCCATCCATGCTGTTGCAGATGGTAAGAGTTTGAAGTGAGGGTTAATAAAAACTGCAAAGGGAAAGACTGTTGGTAGAAGCCTCATAACCCTCCAAAAGGCTGTCAGTGGGAGCTTTAAAAGTAAGAAAACTATTACATATTGTACTATGGAAGAATGGGAGCACTTGTTATGAGGTAGTAGAATGTTTAGATACTCTGTCACCTGTGTTAACGTGGAAAATAGCTTATTGTTGAATGAGCTCAACCAGGCAACATGTTGAAGATGCTTACCTTCTTCAATCTGCCTATAGTAAAAGGAGAAAGAAAAGCATTAGGCTAAAGAAAGATCTGTTAGATAAAAGTGAACTAGAACTTGCTGAGTTCAAGAAGTGAAGGTGGGGGAAGATGGGTTGGTGGGAAGTGATGAACCAAAGAACTTGTATGCATCTATGCATAACCCATGGGCACCGACAATAAGGTGGTGAAGGCCTAGAGCTGGGATGGGGGCGAGCTAGAAGGGGTCAATGGGGAAAAAGAGGACATATGTAATACTTTCAACAATAAAGATTTTTTTAAAGTGAAATTGCTACTCATGTCCTGCCTGTTTACTGGTAGATAGACAAAAAGAAATGACTTATGAACACATATCAGGTCCAGAATGCTGTACATGGCATATAGAACCACAACACTACCAGTCCAGAGTAGCTTATCTTTCTGCTTTGCAATGTTAAATATGCACATTTTATGTTCCTGTTTATAAGATAGCTGTGGCATTTCTAGAGATGCACCTTATTCCATGAAGGAGGGTGGATCAGAGCAAAGGGCAAGGGTCACGTAAGTTATTTAGGCTATCTGCTTCAAAGTTAGTAACATGAGGTTAATAATTGTAACATTTCTTGTTGGCATGAAACATGTTAATAATTATAAAGCATTTTGAATCATGACAGGTACATAGTGAGTGCTATTAAAGTGTTTGCTTAAAAGAAGAGGAGAAAAAGCACAGGCCTCCAAGTCCAGTCTGTGTTTCTGTTAAGAAAACAAAAAGCAATAGCTTTCATGAAAGCCCTGATTGTAGAATCTCATTTCTTTGCCAAAACTGAGTGACATATTTTTAAATGAGTAAAATTCTGTATTAGGGAGCATCAGAGTCCTAGTGGTAAGGAAAAGGAGAAACATGGACCCTAGGTAGGCAACCATGGTGAGTGCCCTGTAAAAACATGAAAGCCCATGTGGGCATATCCTAGGGATACTGGATGTAGTCTGACAACCTGTCACATTTCCCATAGGGCAGAAACATAGGGCAAGAATGCATCAAATATATGTTTGACATGATTTGTTTATCTTAATGGGATATTTTGAGGTAATATTGGGGAAAATACATTGAGGAGAATCATGATGAGCTTTAAAAACCAAAACAACAATGACCTTTATCATTTAAGCAAATACACACATACACACACACACACACACACAAGGCCCGGTGCACAAAATTCGCTCATGGGGCGGGGGGGGGGGGGGGAGGTTGTCCCTCAGCCCAGCCTGCACCCTCTCCAATCTGGGACCCCTTGAGGGATGTCCGACTGCCCGTTTAGGCCCGATCCCAGTGGGATCGGGCCTAAACGGGCAGTCGGACATCCCTCTCACATTCCAGGACTGCTGGCTCCCAACTGCTCGCCTGCCTGCCTGCCTGATTGCCCCTAACCGCTTCTGCCTGCCAGCCTGATCACCCCCTAACCACTCCCCTGCCAGCCTGATTGAATCCTAACAGCTCCCCTGCCAGCCTGTTTGCTCCTAACTGCCTTCCCCTGTAGGCCTGGTACCACCCAACTTCCCTCCTCTGCTGGCCTGGTCACCCCTAACTGCCCTCCCCTGCTGGCCTGATCGTCCACAACTGCCCTCCCTTGCAGGCCATCTTGTGGTGGCCATCTTGTGTCCAAATGGGGGCAGGATCTTTGACCACATGGGGGCAGCCATCTTGTGTGTTGGAGTGATGGTCAATCTGCATATTACTCTTTTATTAGATAGGATAGAGGCCTGGTGCACAGCTGGGGGCCAGCTGGTCTGCCCTGAAGGGTGTCCCGGATCAGGGTGGGGTTTCCCTTGGGGTGTGGGGCGGCCTGGGCGAGGGGCCTGCGGTTGCTCCCCAGCAACCCAAGCAGAGGCCCTGGGCTCTGGGGTTTATTTATTTTCTACAATTGAAACTTTGTAGCCTGGAGTGGAGCCAAGCCTTTTGCTCACTCCGTGGCGGCAGCCATTTCTGTTGGGATTTATGTATCTTCTATAATTGAAACTTTGTAGCCTTAAGCAGAGGACAAAGCAGGCCAGGGCAGGCGGAAAGCTTGGCTTCCTCCATTGCCGGGGAAACCCAAGCCTCCTGCTCTCTCCATGGCCGCAGCCATCTTGATTGGCTTAATTTGCATACTTACTCCTGATTGGCTGGTGGGCGTGGCTTTGTGTGTGTAGCAGAGGTACGATCAATTTGCATATTACTCTTTTATTAGATAGGATATATATATATACACACACACACATAATTGCTTAAATTATATACACACACACACACACACACACACACACACACACTAGTGGCCCAGTGCACGAAATTCATGCACATTAAAAGGGGATTAATTAGAGGAAATAATTTAATATTGCTATTTGCCCTTTCTCTATAATAGAAGTGTCTGAGATGAAAGAAAATTAGTAAAATGTATATGAAAACCTTCCTCCTGTCAGAGTCTGGGGCCCACCACAGGACCCAGAGTCAAGTCCCTGCCCACCCACATGTGCCTCAAAATCATGTGAGACCCAGACCCAGCTGTCCCCCCCCCCATATTGGGCTAGATCCAGACCCAGCCAGTCCCGTCCTTGTCAAGCCCCGCCGGGCAGGGGGCATAGCCTCAGGTCCTCTGACCCAGTGCCAGGACTGGGGGCGTGGCTTGAGGTCTCCCAGCCCATACCAGGGTGGGGGCCGTGCCTTGAGGTCCCCCGTCAAGCCCTGCTGGATGGTATCATGGCCTGAGGTCCTCCATCAAGCCCTGCCAGGCGAGGGGGGTGCAGCCTCAGGTCCCCGGCCCAGCACCAGGAGGGGGGTGCAGCCT
The DNA here is from genome assembly GCF_963455305.1 of Plecotus auritus. Lineage (NCBI taxonomy): Eukaryota > Metazoa > Chordata > Mammalia > Chiroptera > Vespertilionidae > Plecotus > Plecotus auritus. The sequence goes on along the minus strand of NC_137773.1, from coordinate 50,201,327 downwards.
CAAGTTCCCCATCAAGCCCCACCAGGAGGGGGGCGCAGCCTCAGGTCCCCCGTCAAGCCCCACTGGGTGGGGGGCGCAGCCTTAGTTCCCCCGACCCAGCACTGTGGGTGCACTTTGAGGTCCCCTGTCAAGCCCCGCTGGGTGGGGGGCATGGCCTAAGGTCCCCTGTCAAGCCCAGCAAGGCAGAGGGGTGCAGCCTCAGGTCCCCCAGCCTGGTGCTGGGGTGGGGGTGTGGCCTGAAGTCCTCTGTCACACCCCACCTGGTGGGGGGTTGCGGCCTGAGGTCCCCTGGCCTGGCGGGGGGAGCAGCCTGAGGTCCCCTAGCCCAGCACCAGGACGGGAAGTGCACCTTGAGGTCCCCTGTCAAGCCCCGCCAGGTGGGGAGCATGACCTCAGGTCCCCTGGCCTGGCGCTGGGGCGGGGGGCATGGCCTGAGGTCCCCAAGCCTGACGCCATGGCAGGGGGTGCAGCCTAAGGTCCCTTGTCAAGCCCCACGGGATGGGGGAGGGTGCAGCCTCAGGTCCCTGCTGATTGCTCATAAAGGCTCCTTATGGGAACTTGGCCTCAGCTGTGGGTGCAGCCATCTTTGTGACGGAGTGGTGGTCATTTAGCATATTCCCTCTTTATTAGATAAGATATATATATATATATATATATATATATATATATATATATATATATATGTGTGTGTATATATATATATACTCACATATATATACACATTTTTCCTTTTACATATATTCACATATTTATAAATTCCTTTATATCAGAGTTACACTGGTGTCATTTTTCTTTTGCTTATGACTTAAAAAATATTTTCTGTTGTATGATATCAACACATCCTGTCAGATTTTGACTAGCTGAAAATATATATCGTTTTCTTTTTTTAATGATAAATTCAATGGCACAACGTTCTTACTTGGCTTTTTTTAAAAAAGTATTCGAATGTATTTTTTTAATATCTTCTGGAGATATTGTTTCTGCTGAAAAGCCAGCTGTTAATTGTATCGTTAATGCAATACAATGGTATGCACTGTTATTTTTCTGTTGCTGTCTTCAAGATCTCTTCTGGCTTAAGCTGTGTCTTTGTGTCCTTATCTTTATCTTACTTGGGGTTCATTGAGCTTCTCAAAATTACAAGTTAATATTTTTCACTAAATTTGTGAATTATTTCAGCCATTATTTCATTGATTTTTTTTCCAATTTCCCTTCTCTGCTAGTACAATTATATAAATTTTGAATGGTTAGATATTGTTTACAGGTGTCTGTGGCACACTTGATTTTTATTCATTTTTCCTCTTTTTTAAAGTTTTGTGTATTTTTATTTACCTTGCTTCAAGGTATTCTGTCATATTAAGTCTTCCATTGAACCCTCTAGTAAAGTTTTCAGTTATTTAATTTTAACCTCTAGATTTTTCTAGTCTTTAAAAATATTTTTTTATACTCATCCAAGGATATGTTTTTTATAAATTTCTAGTCCTGACCGGTTTGGCTCAGTGGATAGAGCGTCGGCCTGGGGACTGAAAGGTCCCAGGTTCAATTCCAGTCAAGGGCATGTACCTTGGTTGCAGGCACATCCCCAGTGGGGGTTGTGCAGGAGGCAGCTGATCGATGTTTCTAACTCTCTATCCCTCTCCCTTCCTCTCTGTAAAAAATCAAGAAAATATATTTTAAAAATAATTTCTACAATATTTTAGAGAGAGATGAAGGGGGAAAGGGAGAGAGAGAGAAACATAGATCAGTTGCCTCCAGTATGCACCCAGATGGGGAACTGAACCCATAAGCTTTTGGTGTATGGGTCGACACTCCAGCCAACTGTGCCACTGGGCCAGGGCTGTATTTTTCTATTCTTTAATAGTTTTAATTTTTTTATTGAGTTCCTGTTTACTAATTAATCTCATATTATCCTTTAGTTTTTAAAATGCAATTTCCTATCTTTTTTTAGTATATTAATAATAATTATTTTGAAGTGTTTATTGGCTAAATGTATTATCTAGCTCAACCGGCATCAGTTATTATTAACTGCTTTTTTCCACCCTGAATTTTCTTGTTTCTTTACATGTCTATTATTTTTTCTTTAAAATCAAACATTTTATATGTTTTTTGACTATAGATTCTGTGGTGTGTCTTTTTTTTTCTTCTGTGAACTGTTGAATTTTTATTCTAGTGGGCAGATACCTGGACTGAATTACAAATGTGAAATTTCTCTACCCACAGTGATCAATAATGATGCCGCTGTTCAAGGTTTCCAGATTCCTGCAGCTCATTTTTTAGCCTGGCTTTCTGAGTTTGCATAGTTTAGTGTTCAGCCATGCATTTGAGTAGAATTTATATGAAGATTCTGGAGATTACTCTGTCTGGGATTCTCTTTCTTTTGTAGCCCCCCTTTAAGTTTCTAGTTGCTCAGTCATCCCAGGGTTCAGATTCCTAACCTCAAGCCAGTAAACTCTAGCTTTCTGATTCCCATGCTGTGTTCAGGGGAACAAAGTCAAAGTTGCAACAAACTGAAATGTCAACAGGAGTAGACAAGTCTTTCCAAAGTAGAATTCTCCCCAATCTCTACAAGCTTGTTCTTCAGGCTGTCAAGGACCTACCACATGCATGTGTAGTCATTAGCCAGACAGAGATTTGGATAGTTTATATTCAACCTCGGATTTTTGCCAAACTATGGCTTTCTTGTTCCTTCCCTGAATTCAATTATCTGCCACTTTAAGCTGTTGAGGCAGTGGCTTTTCTTCACTGGAGGTGGAGTTCAAGAAAGAACTGGGGAAAAAAGCTACACACTCACATTTTCTATTCAATATGGGTAGAAATTTTTCAATAAACTTGTTCCAATTTGTTGTCTGACTTTTGTTGTTTCCAATGATTTGGTAAAATCATTTTCATTATTATCTGTGGGAGGAATTGACTGCCCTCTTTGCACTGCCATTATCAGGAGTCGCAAATACTTTTTCATCACTCTAATTTCCACTTCTTTTCAAGCCATACTGGCATTGTGACCTATGTTTTAAATCTTTCTCATGGGATGATTGCATAGTCTCACTTGTGTATTTGGTGCAGCACAACATACTTATCCACTTGCCCAAGGTGGAGTATTCCTTTGAAGCACTTACCATGAGTCTTTTTATTTAAATCATCATCATGATTGCTCAAGTCCCAGGACTACTATTTTCCCTGCCCTCAGCTGTCACATTTTTTCCTAATGGTAGATAATTCATTGTCCAATAAACTTTTCAACAATACCTCTAATTCTGTTATGACCTAAATATCTTAATGCATCATGCTTCTTTAAATAATAATTCCAGTGTCCAATTACTGAGTAAAGAATTCGGAGAGGCTGGGCAGGATTTAGAAGCAATTGAGTTCTACATTCCAATTTGGCCATAATTTTAAAGTGATGGAAATTAAGAAGATCCTCGCATGTGTGGGTAGGAACTATTCCTCACATATTCCTTTTCTCTCTTTCCATGTTCTTACTTAGAAAGTCTAAGTATTAGGCATATGTAACTTTTCCCATCTTATTAACCACCTTCCAATGTGAATATACAATTCTGTGGAAGGCATTGGTGTGAGGGGAACAACATATATATTTGTTTACTTTTTTTGAAAATTTTTGATAATTGTTTTCATGTATATCACAACTTGTTATTCTAAAAGTTACCAACACATTTTTTTTTTACTTTGCTATGCAATTGTTTCACATGTTTAAAAAGGTTTGAAGCTTACCTGTTTCAAAAGTTTTCAGCTTCAGTATTTAAATATATATATACACACTGAGTGGCCAGATTATTATGATCTCTGAATGCATAATAATCTGGCCACTCAGTGTACTTCTTTTGAGTAGTTTATTTGATATCAAAGATACTATAAATAGTGCACCTGATCAGTTTTCCCTTTGCACTGGCTGATAGAAAGCTCAGGGCAAATAGGTGGTTGATCTCCAGCAAAAGTCTAGAATACTTTTGGTACCCATTTGAGATACAAATACACTGAGTGGACAGATTATTAGGCATTCAGAGATCATAATAATCTGGCCACTCAGTGTATATACAGTGTGAAACTACAAAAGGATAGATGAAAGAGACTGTGTGTGTGTGAGAGAGAGAGAGAGACACACATCAGGAATTCTGAATATCCCAATGTCAAAACTTATGATTTTAAACTTACAGCCTAAAAACATGTATGTTATATGCTTTATTTAGGGGTCTGTTTAATGTTTTCTACTACTAGAGAACAGAAGAGTTCAACTGCAGTAGGTGAGAGACCAGTCGTACCCTCGTATTTTATGGGCTGTTTGCTCTGGTGCATTCTGAACTCTTTAAAAACATGATGGACACGATCTTTGTTGGGATTCTTGCACCTTGGGATGCAAATATTAGAAATTAATAGAAAGAATGCTCACTTTGTGCCTTTCTTGTCCTGCCACATACTTTTTTCTCCAACCATATGTCATTAATATAGCTAATGGAATTTTGGCACCAAAGTGACTGGGAAGGGATGTGGTAAAGGTGGGAGTGGATGAAGGCAGGTGACATGAACTAGGAAAGCGCTCGATGTTTCTCTGTGTAAGCAGTGGCAGCTCTATCAGCTTTCCCTTTAGTCCTCACTCATGGGCTGCAGGCCCTTCTACACATGACCGTGTCTCATGCATTCATGGGCGGCTCTGACACCACAGCCCCTTTTGTTCAGGTCTGAAAACACAGCTCATTCCTTTCTTTCTCTCAGCTGCCATATGGCTTTGTGGAAACTGGCCTAAAAGGAAGCAGGAAAAAAAAGCCTTCGAAATAAAACAACAGCAGATGAAATTGATTTATTTTCAGCATTAAGAGATGGGGGTGGAAGCCTTTCAGAAACATAAAACCTTGGGCTGAGCAGGCAAACAGGCTGCTCATATGACAGTTCTTGTGTACTTTTAAAAAAAAATAACATGTGGCAGAAAATAGAAGCCCCATTGTTTCACTTAACTACTGTATCCAATTTGAATGAAATGAAATTTTCAAGCTTAAGTAAACTGACTGCTCCATTTTCCAGTGCTCTTTAATTTTAGTTGGACAAAATACATCCCAATTTTAAAATATGTAGTGAACATCAGTGGTCTAGAAGCTTATCCTACTCTATAACATTTGAAAATCATTCCAGACTGAAATCACTTTATTTTAGTTCTTTTACTTTAAGCTTCTCAATTTAGGCAGTTATAGCACTCTTCTAAATTGTTTTTAAAAGCCTGGTAGAGTACATCTGAAGGATGGGCTTGGAAATGGCATTTTATCTTGCTGCAAAAATGTGACGAGAGTGCTGAAAAAACAAACTAATGAAGGAAATATGTTAGAAAAGACAAGTTTAGCTCTGACCAAATTTGTTAAATGGAAATATTTAAATGTTAAGAGTACTTGAGTCCTAAAATAGTCCATAAGACTACACCTTTTTCCTGCAGACATTTAAAATGGTTAATAAAGGTCAGTGTAATTGACAAGTATATAGAAGTGAAAATTATTTAGTTTTCCTTTGGTGCCTCAAGTGTGTATCACTAAAACACATGATACTTTGTAAGAGTTTCTTATATTTGTGTAAATAACTCTTAAGCCTTGGGTTATCTATTCTTGGATTTTGGACTTTCATTTTAAATGTAGCTTGAAATATAGCAAGTTCAACTGAGTGCATAGGACAAAGTAGGCTGTGCAGACATCGGAGGCTTCAGGTTTGAAAACACAGCTCATTCCTTTCTTTCTCTCAGCTGCCATATTTTTTTTTTTTAAAAAAAAAGAGAAATCAGAAGTATGGCTAGAGGTGAGGGGTAGGACATTGCGGCAGAGCTGCAGGTTTAGCTTTACCACCAATCTGCTGTTTGACTTTGGCAAGTCATTTAATGTCCTCTATGTTTTGGGTGTGTTTTTGTTTTGTTTTTTCAATGTCTCATAATTTTTCAAAATTTCTTTCAGAAGCATATTCCTGCATTTAAAAAGAAAATTAATTTAAAATCAGTGCTGCTCTTAAAATCTTTGGATGTCTAGTGGAAGTTGCTCCAAGAGATTTTGTACTGCTCCTTCTGTGTTTTGGGTAATCCCTTGGCAACTTTTTAGGAGAAGCTTATTGTATGACTTGTAAAAATATTATCTCTTTAAAATTGCATTATTTCATGAAGAAAAAAATTGAGAGTATGAATTCATCACCGTATCTGGGTGTTGGTAGGTTTGGAAGAAGAGGAGCCATAGATCTGTGGGTAAAAGGTTTCTGTTGACTCTAGCCAGGCAGGTAAATTTTTAGCACTTATGGTTTTTACTAGATTTGAACTTTTCAGAGGAGACAGTATTTAAAAATTAAAATGGCTAGCTAAGAGTTCTATTTATATACTAATATATTATATATGTAATATTAATAATACTATATTGCTTATATATTTTAAGTAACAGATACTTGTAAGTATAAATATTTAGGATAAAAATTTATTGGAAAGGAATTTAAAAGCAAATAAAGCAGTTTTCTCTGGTTTTTCTGCTTAAAGTCAGATTAATTTTTATTAAGACCACATGGCCTTTGGCACTGCGGTTTAGAATTGTGTAACCCGATAAAGGATTATACTACCTGAAATAAAAATACAGGGGCGGAAGAAAGAGGGATTGGTCTCAAACAACATAAATATATCCAAAATAACTTTCAGTTTTGAAATGCACAATTGCTATTAGCAACTTATTGTGACTTTAGTCTCTGTAAGCCCTTCTCTAAGGTTCTCATTCTGCAGTTGTGCTAAGGTATCTAGCGTCTTCCCCCAAATCACAAAGAATTCGTTTCTTCTTTAGCAAAAATCTGGGAAGCATATGGGCTTGTGCAGATGTACGCATGTGTAATGCTTCCTTGTCTCCGAGTTCAGACAATGACCTGTGGCTCCCGGCTCACTTTGTGTCTGTCCAGTTTTTGTTCCACATGTTTTCCTACTCGGAGGAAGCAGAAATGAAGCTGCTTCTCACCTCATTACTTGTTCTACAGAGAATGCTTTATAATGACTTGAGGTTTTGTACGGTCCCAATAGGAGTCAGAGAAATCTTAACTTGTGTGATGTTTCTTTAGACTTTAAGATTTTTGTGCCTCAGTTTCAATCGTGACAAGAAAATATAAAGAAGGAAACAGGCATTTCAGCAGCTAAGCCTTGACCACTTAAAACTAGTCAAAATCCTCTCCCTTGTCGTTAACAGTTTCCAGAGTTTTGAAAATCTGCTTTCATATTTTTAGCAATGCAAACTTTCTAGTTTATTTATTTTACTATAAATTTCATCTAAACATTATTAGAAACTTTCTTTTTATTGGAAGCATTATGATTGTAATGACTTCCAAATGAAAATCTGTAGTTATAAGGAAGGACAAAAATGTTTTAGTAAAATACCTGATGGTGAATATCTCATTTTTAATTTATACTTTGATTATCTAGTAACCATTTGGAAGTAGTTTAAATGCTATTATTGTTAAGCATTTTCATTAAAGTTCTTTATGTATCTAAATTCTTTGTTTCAAATGTAGGTTTTTAGCTCCATCACTACAAATTTAAATATACAATTTAATCAAGAAAATGGTCCTTTGGGACATAATTACTTGAGAAGAATAATCTGGTGTTTACAGAACATCCTTTAAAAGCACCCTTTCTATTTCTTTTATGAAAAGTTTTATAGACAGTTGAACTGAGGTGTATAGGATTGATTGACTTCAAGGCCACTGCAGCAGTTTGAGTCTAAGAATTTTCTGGCTGCCTCCTTGATAAAATTTAAAATATTTCACATTCAGGAAGCAGAGACTCAACAGGGATTTGGAGTAATACAGAGTTGCTTTAAAAGAAAAAGCCAAGCACTGAGCAAAACTTTCAAACTAGGTATTTATCTTTGGTGATCTAAGTTATTTTCGCTTTCATTGTTTTAGGCACCTGGTATGGTTTACACTGCCATGAATTTTCTCTGGAAACTATGAAAACAAGGAATGAATTCTTAACAGAAGTACATGCATGAAAAGCCACTCTTAATTTCCTATAGTCTTACCACTCTCAGGGGATATCTGTATTCCAAAGAGAGACACATTTGAAGGACAAATGTTTAACTCAGAGGAGTCACATTTTGTGCTGCAAACTTTATTGTATCATGTAAACAGGAATAACATTTGGAAGCAAGAGGCAGATGCCCTTTCCAGATCCTTTAGGAGGCATCTGATCCACAACTGGGTTTTGACGAGGTCTAAAAAGGTCACATACAATGAAGATGCATTTTACTATCAGAACTCATGTTTCCAATTATACCTGTGGAACAAAGAGAAATTATACAGACTAAGGCCTTATTATGATGAAACTACTGAATAACCACATCAATTGGAGCAATAAAACCCTTTCTGAACCTAAAGTCTTACATCTATGTAATGGGGCGAATTATATGAACCTGTAGGGCTATTGTAATGATTTGGGATAATTCAATAACTTACAAAATACTTGGTCTGGAATATATTAGGAACTCAATAAATAATAAAATAGATTTTAGAAAACATAATGGGTGGCTAAAAATAAAAACAACATTTTGTGTGTGTGTGAAACTGTAATCTACCAGTGACTTATTTAATACTAGAGGCCTGGTGCACAAAATTCGTGCACGGGGATGTGTTCCTCAGCCCAGCCTGCACCCTCTCCAATCTGGGACCCCTCAAGGGATGTTCAACTGCCCATTTAGGCCCGATCTTGGTAGGATCGGGCCTAAACGGGCAGTCGGACATCCCTCTCACAATCCAGGACTGCTGGCTCCGAACTGCTCACCTGCCTGCCTTCCTGATTGCCCCTAACCGCTTCTGCCTGCTAGCCTGATCACCCCCTAACCACTCCCCTGCCAGCCTGATTGATGCCTAACTGCTCCCCTGCCAGCCTGTTTTCCCCTAACTGCCCTCTCCTGCAGGCCTGGTCCCCCCCAACTGCTCTCCCCTGCAGGCCTGGGTCCCCCCAACTGCCCTTCCCTGCAGGCCCGGTCGCCCCCAACTTCCCTCCTCTGCTGGCCTGGTCCCTCCCAACTGCCTTTCCCTGCTGGCCATCTTGTGGTGGCCATCTTGTATCCACATGGGGGCAGCCATCTTAGACCACATGGGGGCAGCCATCTTGTGTTGGAGTGATGGTCAATTTGCATATTACTCTTTTATTAGATAGGATTCTCAACAATCCTCTGAGGCAGACTTGATCATTATTCTAAGTTTAAATGTGAAGAACTTAATGCTTAGGGATAGTGACTTGTCCATGGTCTCATGGTTAATACTGACTATGGAACTGGGCTTAAAACTAGGATTCTCCAATAGAAGAGTTCTTAACTCCTAGACCAACTGGCCTCCATTTTGACACCCATCTATCTATCTCTGCTAACTACAGAATTCATTCCATGTTAGTACTATTCTGGTTTTGTAATGATATATGAGGATGTATTGTATAGATGTATACTTGGTCATTCTAGATCAGATATGTAATTATTATTAGTCTACTTACCAGATTGTAGGTGGCCACTTGCACTTCAGTACCTACCTCTACCTACCTGATGTGGAATGGGGTAAGCATGCATGATCCTACAATATAGCATTTTAGTCAACTGAGATTTAAGTTACTAATTTGATGGTTTTATTTTTTAGCAAAACATAAATCTGAAGGATGAAGAAAATTCTGAAATAAAGGAATTGAATAATGAACATTTCACTTTGTGCATGATGGTGGCAGAACGATGTTTGACAACTGGTAAAACATATTAGTCTATCTCTCTTTGAAGCCTTAAGATTTTGACGGGAATTGTCAGAATACTTCTTGAAATATTTAAGTCTAGACAAGGAGCATTAAGGACAGAGATTCTATCAACCGGAAGCAGGTGAACCCAACAATAAAGTGGTAGCGACCCACGCAGCCTAAGATTTCTCTGGCCATTTGATGACACCAGCTGCTCTGCTGAAAAGCCTTTGAAAGCGTTCTTCTTTTAACCTCTTGGGATATTTTCGATTTCGACTCTGGCTATTGCTTTGCATAGAAATCTTGGACTACAATTTATCTTCCTACTGGCAGGAAAACTCTAACTTATGATCCCTAGCTGGGATAATAGAAGATTATTGGCAAGGAGATTTCTGCGGTTGGCCTCTAAAAGCTTTTTCTTTTCCTGTTTCATCAGCACCCTGACTGTTTATCTTTAAGGCATGAGATAATATTCCCCTCCCCTCATTTTGAACCAAACAAGTATTAAACTTTATTTGGATAAATGATTTGTATTAATGCTTAAAAGAAACATAGGGATTTTTATCACTACTATGTAGTAATGGTGTGAAATAACTTCATTTTCACCTCTTGATGTGTTTTTTTGTGACTCTGGAGGTCCCATGGGACTTTATATTTTGTTCCTCTTGTTATGAAGAAAATTTCATGAACATTTTTTTTTTTAGCTCTGTACAGATTATCTTGAGTCTTAATATTTCCTCAGCATACTAATACTTTTGTCATTTCTTTCAAAACCACCTTTATTTAGGGAATCCAAACATTTAATTTCTATCAAAAGGTAAAATTTTATTTTGTAGATTTATCACAGTGATTTCTGAAATTACAAAGTTCAAAGATGCAATATGAAGCAAATTCTGCGAAGACAATGTCAGGCATAATATAGTCAGACATTTTTATTGATGAGATCTTAAATGTTTGTATTAATAGTCTATTTAGCTATATGCTACTTATTTGCAACACAGATTGACAATATGTTTTTAAATTTATTATTTAATATCCATACTTCATAAAGATTTGAAGGAAAGAACAGGAATTACATACAATTTTTTTTTCTTATATGGACACAATGCTACTCTCAGTTGGTTTATATTAGCAGCAAAATAACTAGAGATATACAAGAAGATATAATACCATGCATGAAAATTGATGGTTTGAATGAAAAACATACTTTGGGAAATAAACCCTAATACTTAGTTTAATTTTTGTGGGTTTATTTTTTGTTTGTGTGTTTATTTCAGTGGGATGATTGGCTTTTGCCCCTAATTTCTCCAGATTGCCAGTTTTCTTTATATCAGAATATAATTATTGTATAATTCAATTGACCTGGCTGATACAACATTTTACAATTTGTAATGAATCATGTTAGTACTTGAATAGAGGCAGAGCAATTGACTGCATGAGAATTGCATTACTTTTATGCTCTTAGACTATTGATCTGCCTTATGACTTTGTGTAACTTCTGTAGAGAGCTAAGAGATTTATTGGTTTTCCTCAGCTGTTAAAGTCGGCAGAATATTAGACTTTCCGAACACTGGATGAACACTACATGAGTGGATATTAAGTGATAAAATAATACAGGATATTAAAAATTTAAAAGTAGCACATACAATATTGATTCTTTTAGAAATTTTCTTGAAATTGGACAATTACATTGACACAAAACACCATTTCTGAACTATCCAATTTTATATAATTTTAAGAATATATCTTTTCTTTTAATAACATTCCTACATGACTTAGATTAAAGATGGATTACTTTCTAAGTAATCAATTCATGAAATGATAAATAATATTCCATGATTGTTTGGGGCCATTCTCATTTAGTAAGTTCTATGTTTCTTTTAGATTTTGCTCAACAGATAGCTCTCTGTTCCCCATTCAAAGAAGACACATAGCCTTTAGTAAATAGTTACACATTTGAGGGAGAAATTATATCAACCCCTACTTCACATTTTCTCTCAAAAATATTAGCAAGCTTCTTACAGCATGGACACCTTGGTTTATAGGGATGTCGAGGAAACAAACAACATAAAAAGTACTTTCATGTTTATTCCCTGAATTGTTATGACAGATGTACTAGAATATCCAATTAAAGAAAAACAAAACAGTTATTTAATATTAAAAAGTGGCTATAAAAATACCTGGAAGATGTACAAAACATATTTTATATTCTACAATTAAAAATTAGACAAGCTACATTAATAAAATTTACTTAAATTAGTGTAAGGAAGAAAATTGTACTCTACTTCTCATAGATTAAGAATGTAGTTGCTATAATCTAATTTTGGAAAATTTTTTAGTAAATGGTAGACTTAGGCCAAACTGAAACTGATAAATACATAAATATATAATGTACATTGTAGATAGCCTAATAATATGATAGAAGAAAACATCACCCATCATTCCTAGGCATTGTGATAGAATTTTGCTGGAAAATCACTTAGAGACCCATGTGGGTCATTTTTATGGCATATCACTTAGGCAGACTGAATGGCAAGCAATGGTATTTTGGTTTACATCTGGGGAAGAGTCACAAACTTAGCTAAATCATCAAGAGCAAGGAACACTTATTACATAAGGGGAAAGTGAGTAGGAAAATATTCAGGAATAAAAGTTCAGCTTTATAATCAGGAAAACTGAGAGCCCCAGAGCTGCCTGATCATCCTGTCTAGGATAAACCCATTCCACAGCTGCTGTGAGTGTTGGCTGATAACTCCCAGCTGCTGTCTACTTCACCTCACCACCCCCATCTCCAGACCTTCACCAATGCTGACTGACATGCTCTGACTGAATTAATATATAATTTTATTCAGAAGTACTTTTCATGGTATGTTCAATACTGTGTGACTATTTTAGATATTTGTTGCTTAGATATCATTAGACACAGACACAGTCACTAGATTTCTGAAACTCTTTGATTTTTTCTTTAATATATATGATTCAAAGATAGAAGGATTAATTAGCAAAAGCATAACCTAAAGAATGCATTTCCCAATTAAGAATTATCAGAAAGCAAGATGTTTACATAGTAAAATTTCCTCCTGCCCTTCCTCTTTTAGAATTATCTACTTATACAACTGCCTCATTTCCAGTTAGCAAATGTCTTGCTATATCTATGTCATATACATATAAGGTAAGCTATCTTATCCGGCCTTTTGAACCCAGAGCTAGGGATAGTACAAGTAAAAGAAAATAAAAAATTCTCAACCAAGTTCCTGCAGAGAGACAAAGAATTTTGAGAGCCAGTTTTATTATATTTGTAAACAAATTCTTTTTTATTTATAGTATTAAGATTCATAAACCAAGATATTTAAGTATGGAGAACACTCTTTACTAGTTTTTAAGTTTAAGCACTATAAAAATTATTTGTTGTGAATAAACCACAACTGAAACTGAATGTACTTGAACTCTATTCTATAGCACAGTAGTTGCCCGAAGAATATTGCATATCGAGCAACCACAAAGCCTCATAATATGCAACAATATAATAAGTATTTTTGCTCATGGTTTTGTCAGCTGGACAGTTCTGCTGACCTAAACTGAGACCCATAAAGCTCACTCATGTCTGTGGTCAGCCACAGCTGGCTTTTCTGATCTTGGCTGAGCCTATTGTCATGTTTAGGCCTTTACTGGTACAACTGGGCTCTATCCTATCTAATAAAAGAGTGATATGCAAATTGACCGTTACTCCAAGACACAAGATGGCCACCCCCATGTGGTCAAAAATGGCTTCCCTCATGTGGACACAAGATGGGCACCACAAGATGGCCTCCAGGGGAGGGCAGTTGTGGGCAGTTAGGGGTGACTAGGCCAGCAGAGGAGGGCAGTTGGGGGTGACCAGGCTGGCAGAGGAGGGCAGTTGGGGTGGGGGGGACCCAGGCCTGTAGGGGAGGGCAATTGTGGGCAGTAGGCCTGCAGGGGAGGGCAGTTAGGGGCAATTGGGTTGGCTGGGAAGCAGTTAAGTGTTGATCAGGCTGGCAGGGGAGTGGTTAGGGGGTGATCAGGCTGGCAGGCAGAAGTGGTTAGGGGCAATCAGGCAGGCAGGCAGGTGAGCGGTTGGGAGCCAGCAGTCCTGGATTGTGAGAGGGATGTTAGACATCCCTCAAGGGGTCCCATATTGGAGAGGGTACAGTCTGGGCTAAGGAACATCCCCCCCCCCCGCACCCCGCCGTGCACGAATTTTGTGTTCCAGGCCTTTAGTGTTCTAATAATGAACGTAGAACCAATTGGTTCTGTACATTCTAATAATGAAGGCAAAGAGTAGGAGGAAGAACATGGAAGTGCACAAGCCTCTCTTCACGTCAAATGTGTCCCTATTCATTACTAAAACAATCTCATGCCTAAGACTAGAGTCAGTAAGGGAGGGCATGACAAATTGCTATAAAGTTGAAGATGAATAATGTGATCAGTGTCTTGCAACAGGCTGCACCTCAGCCTGAATTCTTACTAATATAGTTTCTCACCACTGCTTTTTCTTTTGTGGTTAAGTGGTGAGCTTAGAAGAAACAGGGAGACGTTTACTGGATTTGAAGTATGAGATGTAGCTAAATATTAAATCTGTAGTCTGAAAATATGACATAATTGCAAGATCTTTATTTTCTTAGGAGGCAAGTCATCCCAATATATTGCCAGGTATTGCTGGATTTTTTTTTTTAACCGAGGCTCAAAACATATTAGGATGTGGATAAATTTGTTTTGATATAATTAAGTCCAAAATGTATCATGTACTATATACCAGGTTTATGTACCTATTTTCTGGATTCTTAGTATCAAAATACAAAGAGTATGTGATAGATCAGCATTCCTTAAACTTTTAATGTATTTCAAATCAAAGTTTAATGAAGGTTTTGCTAGTTAGCTATTACTATAGATGTAGGAGAAAGCACATGTGAAGACATATTTCTCAAAAGAGAGTGAAGTATTTGGAGGAAAGAATATAAACTATATCCTGTCAAAAAGATTGATTATTCAAGGAAGTTGATGTTTCATCCCAGAGAAGAAAACAAATTGGCACTTATTGGTAAAACCTAGTTCTCAATGGCTTTAGTCTTCCTTCCAATAAGTCTTTTTTGTTGTTGTTCTATTTTAGAAGATGGTCCATTTTGGGTGACTCTTTTCTCAAATGTTTACCTATCAATGCACCTTTAGAGTTGATGATTGGCACCTACTATAGTTAATATTAGGTGCTTCTTGTCATTTCTGAATGATTTTACTCTTGGAACCATCCCCTCCCAGTTGGTAAATCTGTCAGTCACATAGTCCACACTGCCAACAAGGGACCTAGCACCTTTTGTTGAGCCAGAGTTGTCCCTGGGTCCAACAACCACAACATTCTCTAGGATCACCAAACATAAAGAGGGTGAGAGCCTAGAGCTGCAACTACATTTTTTAAAGAAGCTAATTCATAGAAAAGAGAAAAAAATGAAAGGACCTAGAATCCTATGTCATCCTTTGTGTTCTGAGATTTCATGTCAATCCTACAGTGTAGCTATATAATCCAATAACTTCCTTTCATAATGTTTAATAGATATTTATCTCTTGAAAACAAAAGGATCCTGGCTGACTTGCTTCCTAAAAATAATAAATAAAATTATCTTTCCAATTTTAGTGAACTAATTTTTTATTTGCTCTTAGGCACATGAAAATTATCATCCTATATCATCACATAGTTCATGCTAGGTAATTGCCTAGCATATTCGTAGAAATGCCAGAAATAAATACAAATAAAAGCAAAACACTATTTTTTGCTAAGGAATGATGCCTTTGTTACATATCTTCTTTTTATAGTTTCAGGAACATTTTTAAATGGAGGGAAAAGAAGCACCATAGAATGAGTTTATTTTGTGTCATGGAGGTGATTAACTTTAGTAGCATAATAAAGAAGCCAGATCTTTCCCAGCAATCAGTAGGTTGTTTTTCCTTCTTTCTTTTTTTAATTAAAGATTTTTGGAGACATTGATTAATAAAATTATATGGGTTCTGGGTTCTGGTGTGCAATTCTATTAATATGTCGTCTGCAAATTGTGTTGTGTTCACCACCCCAAGTCAAGTTTCTTTCCATCACCATTTTTCCACCTTTTACCCTCCTTTCCCTCTGGTAATCGCCATATTGTATCTGTGTCTGAGTTTTTTGTTTATTTGTTTGCTATATCTCTTCACTTTTTTAACCCAACCCTGCAGCCCCCTCTCCCCTGAGAGCTGTCAGTCTGTTCAGTCTGTGGTTCTCTGTAACTACGAGTCTGATTCTATTTTGTTTGTTAGTTTATTTTGTTCATTAGATTGCACATATAAGTGAAATCGTATGGTACTTGTCTTTCTATGACTGGCTTATTTCACTTAGCATAATACTCTCCAGGTCCACCCCTGCTGTTGCAAGATAAAAGTTCTTTATTTTTTACAACCTAGTAGTATTCCATTGTGTACCACAGATTTTTTATCCACTCATCTATTGATGGGCATTCAGGCTGCTTGCAAATCTTGGAGACTGTAAATAATACTGCAATGAACACAGAAGTGTATATATTCTTTCGAATCAATGTTTCAATGTTTTCATTAGCAGTTTCTGCCAGCCTGAAGAGGAATGACAAGTAAAGATAATTATAAAGCAAGGAGAGTCAATATTGAGAGAAGCATGAGCAGAAAGAAAAGAAACAGAAGGAAAAATTGAAGATTTTAATTGTTTGTTTCAGGCTACCTGAATATGAATTTTAGGAACAACTACAGAGGTCATTTATTCATTTAAACTGATATTTGAAAATGTGTTTCAAAATTCTAAACCATAAAGAATAAATTGCATTTTTTAGAGGCAATAGCTTATTATCTGAGGTCCATTGCAGAACACTTTCACAGTAACTATTATTATCTGCTGGAAAGAGAAATATTAAATTTCCAAATCCTGCCTACATTTAAAGCAAACTGGGTACTTTAAACAGAAACTCTTTATATTTTGACAATATGCAGACCAAAATTTTTATATTTCAACAGCGTATGTATATTACCACCTCTAAAGGCCAAAGACAAAATGATCTAAGATAAGTGAAAATAAACTCCATGAGAGGCAAATAATTCAAATGACTTTGCAGGAGCATTTTTGCTTAGTAAATAATTACTTTGAAGAGAAAGTTTCTGGTGGCCTATGTAATAATTGCATAGTTGAGTGCCTATTTTTGCCTGAAACTCTCACAAATATATTGGTTAATTAGCTTTCAGAAATTTAAATAAATATTTGTTATCTAATTAACTATAGTTATTTTTTCGAGATAAGAATTATATATATATATATACCTTGCTTAGGTGTATCTAATATTTTCTATTTGGGATTCATTTCCCTAAATATTATGATGGAATTAAATTTATTTTAAGTCATGAGTAAATGGAGCTTTCTATATACAGATGGTTCCTGACTTATGTAGAACTCATATTTCAAGTTTTGAATTTTGACTTTTTCCTGGGCCAGCCATATATGGTATGATACTCTCTCATTATACAGAAGCAGCGAGCCTCAACTCCTAGTAAGCCACGTGGTCACCAGGGTAAAAAACTTATACTCTGCATTGTACTGTGTTGCCAGAGGTTTTTGGATATTGTGTTTTGTGCTTTCTAATCCTATTGTGTCTAAAATATGCCCATAAATTCTGAGCCCTCATTGTGGGCACCCCAGTGTGGCAGGCATTCTGGAGCAGAGAAAGCTGAATTATTTACAGTTTCAGTGTTCAGTGAGCTTACAATGAAGACAGAAAAGCTACATATAAAATATCCATACCATAAGGTAATAAGATTGTGAAAATAACTGGATCACTGAAACCATCTGAGATCAAGTAAGATTTGAAGAAGGTGGCATTTGAACTTTACTTTGAACAGATAGAAAAGGAGGAAGGACAAATCAGCTGAAAAGGATACCACAGGCAAATACATAAAAGATAAAAAGTACAGGGTATTTGGGGAATAGATAAGCTAGCAAGTAGTTGCATGAAGGAGAGAAAAGAGGGGGAAAATTAAAATGGTGTATTGTGACCAGGTAATAGTTTTTGAATGTCAGTCTAGGAACAATCACTTTACATTTTAGAAAATAGAGTTATTAAAATGTTTGAAAACAGCATGCTAAGGTCAAACTATAATTTTTTAGAGATGAGGATGTAGGATGGATTGTATGGCATTGAGAGACTAGGCTCTTTAAAAAGTGTTAGGAAGAGAAATTGGAGTTGGATTGTATTAGTTATGCTGGGAATGTAAAGGAGAAGACAGATGAGCAAAATATTGTGGAAATAGAATCAATATGTCTTGGAGACTGGATGAATATTGAAAAGGCAGAGGCAGGGGAGAAAAAAGTCAATGATAGGTTTGGTATTAAAATCCTAGATGGCTTGGAATTGTAAAATAATTAGTAAAAATATATATTTAAGTAGAGCAGGATGGGACAAGTGGTTAAGTAAAAATGAAAGTGTTAAATGTTTTGAGCTAGAAGATTTGATTTGAGAGGTATAATCATCTGCTGCATATTCCAGTCCTGGATGGTTATCAATTATCAAAAGAGGTCAACATC
Organism: Plecotus auritus; assembly: GCF_963455305.1. Classification (NCBI taxonomy): domain Eukaryota; kingdom Metazoa; phylum Chordata; class Mammalia; order Chiroptera; family Vespertilionidae; genus Plecotus; species Plecotus auritus. Next base: position 50,183,028 of record NC_137773.1, on the reverse strand, counting down.
CGCCCTGACCGGTTTGGCTCAGTGGATAGAGCATCGGCCTGCAGACTGAAGGGTCCCAGGTTCGATTCCAGTCAAGGGCATGTACTTTGGTTGCGGGCACATCCCCAGTAGGGGGTGTGCAAGAGGCAGCTGATCGATGTTTCTCTCTCATTGATGTTTCTAACTCTCTCTCCCTCTCCCTTCCTCTCTGTAAAAAAAATCAATAAAATATATTAAAAAAAAAAAGAGGTCAAAATCCAAACAAAAAATTACAATGACCCCCTTCTTGGGATCAACTAACTTGCTAGAGTGGCTCGTGGAATTAAGAGAAACATTTTACATACTAGATTACCAGTTTATTATAAAAGGGTGTAATTCAGGAACAGCCAGATGGAAGAGATGCATGGGGAAGGCATGGGGAAAGGGTGCGGAGCTTCCATATCCTCTCTGAGCATAGCTCTCGCCATGGGTTCGCTAACCTGAAAGTTCTTTAAACCCTATTCTTTTGGGTTTCTGTGGAGGCTTTATTACATAGGCATAATCCATTAAATTATTGGCCATTGATGATTGAAATCAACTTCTAGCCCCTCTTCTCTCCCCAAAGGTGAGGAGATGGGATTGAAATTTCCAACCCTCTACTCACATGGTTGGTTCTCCTGGCAGCCAGCCCCCATCCCAGGACTTTCCAAAAGTCAGCTCATTAATGTAACAAAAGACACCTTTGTTGCTCACACTCTCATCTTTTCAGAAATTCCAAGGGATTTAGGAGTTCTGTGGCCAGGAACAGTGGGTGAAGACCAAATATATGTTTCTTATGATAAATCACAATATCACACAAACCATGGCAAGTATGTAGGTCTGGAGCTTCTGGGAGTCATCTTCCTTCCTTCATGTGAGAACGTCTGCCTGAGAATTACTGCTACACAGAAGAAAGCAGAGCTAAGTACTTATATAAACACTTAGAGGCCCGATGCATGAAATTCATGCAAGAGTAGGCCTTCCTTCCCACTGCTGCCGGCACCAGCTTCGCTCTGGCACCCGGGACCCGGGCTTCCCTCTGGTCACCAGCAGGCACCTGGGACCCAGGCTTCCCTCGCAGCCCTGGCTTCGTCCGGAAGGTCGTCTGGAAGGAGGTCCAGAAGGACGTCCAGTCTAATTAACATATTATGCTTTTATTACTATACTAGTGGCCCGGTACATGAAATTCGTGCATGGGTGGGGAGTCCCTCAGTCTGGCCTGCACCCTCTCCAATCTAGGACCCCCTTAGAGGATGTCTGACTGCCAGTTTAGGCCCGATCCCAGAGGTCCCTCTCACAATCTGGGACCGCTGGCTCCTAACCGCTCACCTGCCTACCTGCCTGATCACCCCTAACCACTCGACTGACCTGCTGACCTGCTTGTCCCCAACTGTCCCCCCTGCTGGCCTGCTCACCCCCAACTGTTCCCCCCTGCTGGCCTGATTGCCCCCAACTGCCCCCCACTGCCGGCCTGCTTACCCCAACTGGCCCTGCCCACCAGCCTGATCACTCCCAACTGCCCTCCCCTCCTGGCCTGATCACCCCTAACTGCCTCTGCCTTGGCCCTGCCACCAGAAGGATGTCCGGAAGGTCTTCCGGTCTAATTAGCATATTACCCTTTTATTATTATAGATAGAAGATAGAGTTATGTAGTTTATGCATATATAGTATACATAACATAAATTATACATAATTTAAAAACTAGGCTAATGTAATTGTGGGCTGGCAAATATGAAGTTCTTGCAGGTGGAGACTCAGGGTTTCAAGGCAGAATTCCTTCTTTTCCAAGAAACGTCAATAGTTGCTCTTAAGGTCTTCAACTGATTGGATGAGGCTGACCCATATTATTTGGGGTAATCTAGCGCCTTTAATCCTTTAATTAAAGTCAAGTGATTGTAGGTGTGAGCCACTTCTACAAAATACCTTTACAACATCATCTAGATCAATGGTTGGCAAACTCATTAGTCAACAGAGCCAAATATCAACAGTACAACGATTGAAATTTCTTTTGAGAGCCAAAAACTGACTTCTGCGCATGGGCCACGAAGTTTCAATTGCACTGTACGTGCGCATCTGCACGTGGTATTTTGTGGAAGAGCCACACTCAAGGAGTCAAAGAGCCACATGTAGCTCGCAAGCTGCAGTTTGCCGACCACTGATCTAGATTAATGTGATACATAAAATTAACCATCACATCTGGTCATCTAGTTTTGTAGTTTTCTTTCTTTCTTTCAAATTTTTAATGCTCACCTAAGGATATGTTTTTTTTTTATTTTAGAGTGAGAGGGAGGAAGCAAGAGAGAGAGAGACAGAGAAAGAGAGAGAGAGAGAGATCAATGTGACAGAGAAACATCAACTGGTTGCCTCCCTCATGCGCCCAAACTGGGAATTTAACCTGCAACCCTTTTGGTGTACTGGACGAAGCTTCAACCAACCAAGCCTCCTGACCAGGGCTGTAGTTTGCTTTCTTTTAAAGTGAGATATATTTTAGAAATATTAGCTATTAGATATACTATATGTTTATATTTATTAAACTTTTAATTAATATTGATACTCATTAATACCTAAAGTTAGTAAATATCAATTAATACAAATAATATACAAAATATTATATAATTTGTATTCATTTATTCAACTCTTTGTATTAAACATTTGCTATGTACTAGGTACTGTGCTTTGTTCTGAGACACATACAATAAATGTGATATTACTCCTATATACTACTTGAGAAGTTTAAATGTCAATGAGATGAAACTTTAAATCTTGACTTTGTAGACATATATACATCATCCCCAGTTTTTTTTAGCTTAAAACAGCTCTAAAGTATATTTCTTTCATTCACTATTACTAGTGATTATACATGCAAGTAACTGTACTATGTGCCCTTCATACTTTAAAGGGTAAAAAAGTGGCCTTCCCTCAAAGAGTTGATCTGCTGGGAATCCACTCAGCTTTTAATTCTGTCACTATGTGATATGAGCAAATTACTGTAATTTGAAGTTCAGTTTCCTTATCAGTGCAATGGCAACTACACTAGGTATATTCAGTAATATTTCTTCATGGTCCTAAAATATTACCATCTTGAAGATTCTTTGTATAGAAAATTATTCTCCAGTGGATAGGAATGTATATATTATTTACTAGAGGCCCAGTGCATGGATTTATGCACCGGTGGGGTCCCTCAGCCTGGCCTGCGCCCTCTCACAATCCTGCACCCTCTTGCAATCCTGCACCTTCTCACAATCCAGGCCTGCAGGGATCAGGCCAAAACCGGCAGTCCGACCTCCCTGAGGGATGTTGTAGTGCACGAAGTGGCAGGCGGTGGGGAGGAGCCCAAGCCCAAGCCAGGTACCACACCACTCCCGCTCATCCCGGCCCCACTCGGTAGCACTGCCATGGATGCAGAAGAGGCTTGTACCGCCGCAGTGTGCTCACCAGTCATGAGCCCTGTGTCTGGTGCCCGTCAGCTGAGCTGTGCTCCTGCAGTGGGAGCACACTGACCACAGGGGGCAGCTCCTGCATTGAACGTCTGCCCCCTGGTGGTAGGTGAACGTCATAGCGACCAGCTGGTCAACTGGTTGTTAGGTCGTTTTGTCTTTCAGTCACTTAGGCATATATATATATATATATATATATATATATATATATATATATATTGATTTTATTTCATGTAACCGATGGCTTGCATTCAAGTACTGAGCTCTAGATATATTTTCTTTTATTTAGATTCACAGCTAAATTGCCTTCATAAAACAATTAAAGTTAACCTTCAAAGACTGGTAGAGAAAATGACTGATAAGTAGGAAATGCAGTGGCCAATAGTGAAATATGAGCTTTAACATTATGTAAACATTAAATGAACATTACTGTCTTGAGATAGTTAACTGGTTATGAACTATATATAGAAAAAGTGTTATGTGAGTTTTGAGGATTTGAAAAGCTATATTATGTGTTAATGGTTATTATTTGTAAGTCATATTATGATTGGCCTGCAAATTAAGACTTATTTCCAAAATGTGGCCATTCAAGACTAAAGGAGGTAGTTTTTTTTAAATGCTCATAAGAAGAAATTCACTCTAATTGTATTCATTTCCATAAAAAACAATAGCACGGGGCAATGATCTCATGATGTTATTAGTGGTATCCACATGTTTGATGTTGTATGAATTGGAAGCAAAAGATACACTGTTTTATATATTTTTTCTTCATGAGGAAAAAAAAACCCTAATCTGTAACTGAAGTGCCTGATATTCTCGGTGCACACCAAAGCTTCATTCTTCATATTTGCTTTCTATTTTCATAGCGATGGGAATGGAATGTGATCCTCAGCACTCAGCCATTATCCTGCTCTCTGTGGCCATAGCCTTTGACTCAGGTTCAAGTTCACCATAACTTATTTTTATAAAAACCCTGAGATGCAGCCAGCCCACTCAGTAATATTGTCACTCCTACTCAGCTCATTTCAAAATGGGGATTCTTTTCCCTTTTCAGAGCCTTTCTAGTTTCAACAGGAAACCTTTTAAAATGGAACTGCTGTTATGTAAATGACTGAAGACAAAATGCATTTTTCCCAACTTCCTGATTCTTTCCTGACTATTAAGCTCCATATAGTCCTTTACTCTGCAGTCTTATTCATAAAGATATTACCCAACTTGGCAATATTTTCTCAAGGAATTTCTGGGTAGTACACACTTTTTGGGTGGTGGCCTATGGCTCACTATTTTCATAAGCTCCATTGTGAGTAAATCCCCAGCCTGTGTGACCCAATGCTTGCCTTGTTTGGTAGTAAATCCTGGGCATTGTTTGTGACTAACAGTGAGTCAAAGAGACCATTGCCATGTTTGAGATTGGTGTTCTTTCGGACTTTTCTGTTCTTTTGCTGTTTTGTTTTGCTGTTTATCATATGAAGTTTGTACTTCAGCCCCACACCCCACCCCGACCTGCCTTCAGTGGGGTTTTATAAGAGTGTGAGTGAGTGATTTTCAAATTTGTAAGCCATCATTTTCTAGTTTTCTCCCAAGCACTGCTTTCACTGTCCTTTAATTAATTAACTAATATTCACATAATGAATTCCATGACAAAAGTTGTAGGAATAAATGGTAATTTTGAAACTTGAACTCATCTTGCTGGTAATTATAGTTTATAGCTTGTTTACTCTAGTGGTGATGAAGTAGGAATTTTAGGGGTAAAATAGGCAGTTTTGGAAATTTTAGAAATTAAGAGGACCATGGAAGAAGCACAGGGCTACAGAGTAAGAGAAGGTATATTTCCATAGACTGAGAGAGCTGGATACAGCACAAGGTCTATATTTACAAAATAAAGGAAAGGAAGCCCCTCATTCAGAGGAAGAGGAAGACCCAAAGGGGATAAGAAAACAATAAGGGAGGAAGGGAGGAAAACCTCACATGTCCCATGTGAGGTTCAACCTTTGAGCTCAGAAGTTACTATAGTAACCAGCCAAAGGAATAGTGACCAATCAGAGGGGATATTAAGACACAAAGATCTGCAGCTGTTATAAGCCGTGGAAAAGGGAACTCAGTGGGACTCTTTCCCCCTCCATACGTGGGAGTCTGTGCTGTGAGATTCTTTCCCTTTCCCCACATGGGAGTCTGTACTTGTTCTTCCAATAAATCTCCACCTTTGCTATACCATCTTCCATCCGTGGCTTCATGCTTTGATTCCAAGGGACAAAGAATCTGGTGAACCATCCTGCCCAGGGAACACCACATGTTCCAGTCCAAAAATCCTACTTCAGTGTAGGGGCAGAAATAGGATATTGGGGACCAGCTATAATTGTAAGAAATATTAATCATGCTCTGTTAAGTGTGATTGTTTAATTCTAATTAAAGAAGGCACATTCTAACCTGGCTGGGAGTTGCACTAGGAACCTGGAAGCTCACCTAGAAATGCAGCTCATCCTCCCCACCCAGAGCAGCCTATTATCATGGAAAGATTAACAATCTTGTTGCAGAAACCAGAGCCTCCAGCCCTTTGAAGACCCCCATTCCTTTGCATATCACCAGCCCTTTGAAGATCCTCAGCCTTGCATACCCACAGGCCTTTGCAAATCCCCAGCCTGCATTACCTGTAAACTGCCCTTTTGGCATACCCTTTGCTTTCTTCCCCATGTAATCTTTGTCCTTCTACCCAATATAAGCAGCTGGCTTATGGTGGGTGCAGAGCAGATTTTTGTGGATGACCTGGTGCTCTCCCATACTGCTGGCAGTATTGGAATAAACGCTCATGTATGATTCAACACTGTCTCTGCTGAGTTGGCTCAAGTAGTGACAAGCAGCACAGACTCATTGATTGTTCAGTTACAGTGGTTCTCAAACCTGAGTGTGCATTAGAATCACCAAAGGACTGTGTAAAACCAACCAGACTTCTGGACCCCAGAGCTTCTGATCCTGTAGTTCTTGGGGTTGGGGCCTAAGAATTTGAGTTTCTAGGGAGATCTTTGGTGATGCTGTTGCTGCTGCTCAGGAGACCACACTTTGGAAATCACCTCTGTAGAACATCAGAGACTCTAACTTGTTTTATTCAAATAGAACACCAGGCTATTATTTGCTGAAGAAGGCACAAGTGGCATGATTTTTGAGAAATAACTATCCTTATCTTAAAATAGTGCACTTGCCTTTAGTTTAATTCTTGTGTTCTGTGCCTACAACTGGAACTGAAGAAATGGTCATATTTGTGACAAGTTGCGAGGCTTACCAAGGTCAATTTAGTTTGCTCTATCACTTAAAATACAACCCTACTTACAATTGCCTGCCACGGATGAGTGTATTTTTTAAAAATGTACATAATACTTTTTGACAGTGAGAAATAAGAAGCTATGAAAATAAGGTTGATAAACCACTAAAGAAGTCTTTCCTTAAATGGTCACAATCTGCCAAGAGCTGATAAGGAAAAAGGATCCTGTGGGGACAATGACAAGAAACTTACAGCCATCAAACCCATGTCAGCACTAGGCGAGAGAACAAATAGAATTCCAGACAATTCAGAGCTAATACTACAAATCAGAGATTCTCCCCAAAGCTCCTTTCAATCTCATGCTTTTGAAAGACAACTGAGGAGCACAAAGGACATTGGGTACTTCCATGCTAAAAGTGACCTTGTGTCTTTTCCTTTGTCTTCTCTTGATCTCAAGTTAAATTTGTCTTCAGTAAAAAATTTTCTCTATGATGCATGTCATTTCATCTCAAACATAAAATGCTCAAGAAGAGACTGAGGCAGAGCAAGGGTAAGTTAATTACTGAAATTATGTATTAATTATGATGCATTATTTTAGGAAAATGAAGTAGGATTTAGCAGATGTTTGTTGTGTCTTTACAGTCTCTGTCCCAAAGAGCTTTGAAGCTATAAAAGAATATTGGAAAAGGATATTGTCAGATGAAGTTAAAATAAGTAATTTTAGATTTATAGATCCACAGACATTACAATATGGTTAATGATTCTTTACATGACAGCAAAATACTTTTCATAAAAAGTGTCTCAGAGTTCTAACTTTTAAAAAAATTTTTATATTAAAATGGATTACATGGCCAATTTTGATGCTGCTTCTGACACACAGTGGTTAAAATGAATGGCAGTAGATACTAGATTAATTGGAGGTTGTGAAATAATGGGACACTATAGTTTAAAATATCTTAAAAGTAGTTGTACAGCATACTAGTAAGTTGATGAAGAATCAAAGCTAACAACACAAATATCCCTTAATCATCGGGAGAGTGGTGTCCAAGACACTCTTCTAAATACCTTATATACTAGTAGTATGAAATTTAACCTTTTTCCCTCTGCAAAAAGGCACAACTAGTCTGTGTTACCATTCACACTTCACATACAAAAGATACTTTTGGGGAGTTGTCATACATTACTCCCTATGCTGTGAACTTTACAACAGATGGAATCCCATGAAGTTTGTGGAATCTTAGGTTTGTGGAAGTCAAATAGTTTGGCAAAACTCACGCAAGTACTCAGGGCTGATGCTAGAATTTGAAGCCATGCTTATTCTGTTACTTTCAATTGATGTAAGCTTATATTAATGCTTTCAAGACCATTTATGTACTAGTATAAAGACATTTCTTTTGTTGACAACAATAGTTGGAGTGAATCTGCCAAAAAGGTAAATGCTGTTGAAACCTGTGGACTGTGAGGTAGGCATAGCTATTTACAGTACAGATATCTATAATAATAAAAGCGTAATATGCTAATTAGAACGGACAGCCAAACAACCTTCCAGACATCCTTCTGGATGACCTTCCAGAGAAGTCGTGGCTGCGAGGGCTGAGGGCAGCTGCTGTAGCTGCAAGTGATGAGCCCCTTGCACGAATTTCATGTATCGGGCCTCTAGTATTTGTATAATATTGAAGCATTCTGCTTAATGTATATGCAAAATGATCAAGAAAAAAATGCAGCTTTTGGTGGAATTATAGGCAAGAGATCCATGGTATTTTTTTTTCTGAATATCCATGAAATAAGAGGACATTGGTTTTTAATACGCCTTTCTTTTTATCATTTATTTCATCTTCTTGTTCCAAATTGTGAAATGATATTTGTATTTAGATTCTTCTAAATGATTGTCATTCTGAATTACTACTTAACTTGCAAATCTGTCAAGACAGTTGATGGGATGAGAATCAGCCAGTTTCCTGGAAAGAAAAGTCAGAGTGATGCTTCAGCATCTCCTCAGTGTTGCTTATGCCTGGGCTCAGCTTTACTCGCTGTTTTGCGGAAGCTCTGAACCAACTGGCAGCCTCCAGATACCCTCCAGCCAGGATAGATTGAATAAAGTAAAGGAGAACATTTAAAAGCACAGCTGTTTTTCTTTAAATAATGTCAGTGCCTTAGGAGAAGAGGAAAAGGATAAGAGGCATGCAGGTACAAATCTTTTGTTCAGAAAAGTAGACGAGAAAATAGAATGACTGGAAAGCCAGGATATTTGAATCTGCTCAGGAACAGCATAAAGCTAGCAGAAGGGGGAGACTGAATAAAATGACTGAATGATGCTAATATAATAAAGAATATACTGTGTTCCAATAATAACTAAGAAGTGGAAAATAATTTAAAATAAGTTCATGATAAAGGTGAACTTTTCAATAAAATATAGGACGACAAAATAAATTGATATTAATTTTAAAATGATGGGAAAAGACAGGTAGATTAGAGCCCATAGCTTCACTATCTCATCACATGGTATTCATAGTAACTTGGGAAAAATCTTCCAAGTTATGACATTATATAAAATATTTGAAATATTTAATTGTATTGGAATTAAGAAAGATCTCATTATAATTTTAAAATGGAGATATTTTTATGATAGTAAACATAATCATTGTATACTTTAAAAAATATATCTTTATATAGCCAAATAAAAACATGCAGGTACAGATTGCTTTCTTTAAACGAACACTACCCTACCATCACTCACTATTTAATTTAATATCCAGAACTGATTACAGCATTTTTCTTCTCTAACTATAAATACAATAACATTAATTTTCCTTTGAAAAAGTGATGTCAGAGAAAAAAACATGGGGATTGGTCTAAAGGGAGCTTTTATACAGCTAAGAAGTAATTGTCGGAAGTAAATAGGCTGCCTCTCAGGTTCACTGACAGAAGGAAGGAAGAATGAACAGACTATTTTGTAATACAAAATGTACCTAGTGTATATATGAGTCATTGAACAAATATGTATATAGTGTCTTACCATTGTTAGAAATGCAGGAACTACAGTTTTCTGATGTAATGAATAAAAATATAGATGCCAAATGTGTAACTAAAATATAAATATTCATTCATTGATTCATTCAGTCTATTTATAAAATGGTTAATATGGCCTTTTTCTCATGGAATTTACATTAATTGACTTTTCTTGAAGAGAGTGCTTAAAGGTTGAGGATGTTTGCTCTGGAGAATGAGAAAGGCAGTTGATTGAAGACATAGAAAGGAATAACTGAGAGCACAGTTGAGATGGGAGAAGATGTGATTGGCACACGTAAAAATGAAGTTATTTAATCTAGAGGCATTCAGCAGCCCGTTGGTTGCAGTGGAGATTGTATATAATTTATTGCATTAGTTTGAGGTTTAGCAGAGCAGTAGGTGGTTCTAGAAGTTTTGTGTGAGTTTAAATTGCACAAAGGATAGAAAATAAGGGGTCTGTTAATTCATAATGTGAAATTTCCACCCCAAAAAGATAAATAGAAAAATTAGAACCAGCAAACTATACTAAGAAATAAAAAACAAAGGTTGGAGGAGAATAATATGAGGACATTTACAAAACCCCTCAAAATTACAAGAGAGATTCAAGAGGAAGACTGTAATCTCTATTTTTAATATTGCAGAAAGCTTAAGGTAAAATACCCATTATATTTGTCAAACAGTGGAAAACTGTTCCTGGAATTGTACTAGTACAAGGGAAAACCAGATTGTAGAGGGTTAAAAACTGAGCAGGAGGGAAACTGGTAGAAAGAGCAAGCATGAGGTGGGTAATCTCTTCCAACTCAACAGAGTACACATATCCATGGCAAATTGGGTACAAAGATTAGGGGATGTGGGACAAAATCTCCCAGATGTTACTTTTTCATGTTTGAACTTCAGCCAGGACTAAACATGGAGTCAGGACTGAACTCAATGCATAAGCAGAAATTAATTGTTTCTATTCTATCAACATTGGTGGTGAGAAAAGTCCCACTTTCTTTTTTTATTGTGGTAAAATTCACACAACATAAAATGAACTATTTTGAAAGTGTACAGTTCAGTGGCATTTAGTATATTTGCCTTATTGTGCAACAAAAGCCTCACTTTCAATAAGCATAAGGTGTTTTGAAACATAAAACCAAATAGCTTGAGGAAATCAGATAGGGAAAGTATTTGACTCTAGAGAATATACAAGCTAAAGGAAAACAAAAATGAAAATCTGAAATAGGTATTGGAATGATTCCACTTTTTGTTGGTTAATGGCTTTATATGGGCCGAGTGCTTTTATAAGTAACAAAGTGCTTCTCCAGTTAATGAAGGGTTGTGGCAAAGCTATGGTTTTCATAAAAGTTTTATGTGTCCATAAGGTTGTACTAGAGGCCCAATGCATGAAAATCAGCCCCGGCTTCATCTGGAAGGTAATCCGGACGGTCGTCCGGAATGTTGTCTGGATGGTTGTTCTGCTGTTCAGTCTAATTAGCATATTAGCTCTTTATTATATGGTTGTATGTGCATAATTTTCCAGCAAGCTCTGTTTTTTCTTGGAATTATAAATCTTTTACTGTATGTTAGTTTTGTTGTAGTTCTTGTTTTTATGTTCTCTGACAGAACAATTATCTCTTCTAGAGCAGGCTATTGAAAAATCAACACTTAAAAATAATTTTAAAAATAGCTATAAATTGATTTCTCTAAACCTATAATTAGAAAAATTATTTCTAGGAATTATTTCTGACTAAATTAAAGCTCAGGAAAGAATTTTGGTGCTTGGGGAAAATTGAGTGAAATGGAAGAAAAGCCACATATGAATAATGAGATTAGGTCTCTTTAGTTGTTTGGGGAAAGAAAATAGAGACCAGCAAACAAATGTGGAACAGGGAAGAGGAGACATGAGGCTTGAGGATGAGAGTCATGATAAAGGAGACACAGATGTGGGGAGTCGAGGAGTTTCTTTTCTTTAATAGGATACCTTAATTAAGTATTTGCACTGCTTTTTTTTTTTTATTAAAAGCACAATGACCTGAACTGACTCAGAAAATTTCCCTTCTGCAACAAACATGGGATCATAGATAAAATAGAAGCCAAAAAATAACATATAATCTAATGAAAAGGAATGAAAAGAAAGATTCAAGGAGCACAAAGAATAATAAAAATCAATATGGTGTGTGCTGGTGGCCCGATAGTCCATAGTGATTTTAATTCTATATTTAAGCTTTATTGGCTGAACCTTAGCCTTCTAATCCACACAGAAGAGAGATGGCCTCAGGCTGCTGCTGAAGATGGTTACACACTTTCTAATTCTGCATTCAATGCTTCCTAAAAATCCTTTCCTAGAGGTTCATCATCCATTAAAAGTGAACTTTAAAACTCCTACACACAACTCACAAACAGAGATGTGTCCATAAAAGTTCTGTTCTCTCTAGAATCTTGAGTATAAAATGAAATAAAAATTAAAAGAAAGGCAGCTGGAAAAAGTCAAAGCCTTGTGTCCAAACACCTCTACACCTAAATTTCATACTTACATTATGTACCTACGATTTTTCCAGGAGCACTGAAACCTATACAACATTGTCTGAAATAAGGAAACTGAAAGAATGAAATCAGAGGTGGGAACAAAGGTTGATAAAATGAGCTTATAAAACTCAACTACTAAACATGAGAAGTGAACCTCCAGGGAAGAGTCAGTAATTGCAAGAAACAGAAATGGACATTAAAAAAATAATAGAATAAGAGAGTACTAAATATACATGTTTAAAATTATGGAATAACTAACAAAGAAAAGAACAAATTTGAAAAATAAAATAGAACTTTAAGTGGCCCATATATAATAATTGAAATGAAAACTCAATGGAAAGACTAAAGAGATTAGACAGGACTAACTAGAGAATTAGTGAACTGAGAGACCTAAGGAAATCAGCTACCATAGCACACAAAAACAGCTGGTGATAGTGATGGGTAGGCAGCTGCACAGATGTTCTAGGATGTTTGTGATCTTTTATGTCCTAATATGGGCATGCTGACTTTGTGAAAATTCATAGAGTTGTGTAGATAAGAGTGACCTACCACTATAAAAGTATGCGAAATATAGATTATATAACATCTGAAATTTGTAAAGGAGAAAAGATTTTAAAAAGTTCTATTTTAGAGAAGTCAAAAATAGAGTAAAAGTAAGAAAAGCAAACACAATGAGTAGATAAATATATAAAACACAAAATAAAGTAATTGGAATAATTTCAAATATAAATTTACTTATTTAAAAGATACAGAGAATGTTAGATTTGATAAAATAACAAATTTTATTTAAAAGAATCATACCTAAAACATTCTGACTAAGAAAGTTTAAAATTTAAGAAACAGGAAAAGATCTACCAGGTATTACACATACTATAGCAATATTACTGTATAATCAAATAGACTTTAATATAAATACTTTTATACAGATAAAGGGAGTCATTAACAATGATTTTTAAAAAATGATAATTCATTTGGCAGATATTCAGGTTTACCTGAATTATTTGGTTGTTTTTCATTGTTCTGATCTTAAAAGAAAAACTATTTATATTGCTTTCTTTCTCTCCTGTAACGTCCTGTTTTTATTTTGGTTGGTAGTGTGGACTGGAATCTATGATTAGAATTTATGAGGAGAAAACAGCTGTTAGAGTCCATTAACTGTCCTTACAATATGCATTGTGCATAATTGCATGGTTCAAGCTTTAATTTAGATTTAAAGTCCCTTAAAAAGTATAGCAGTAAATACTAGGCCACTGAGCACTAAAATCCATGATGAATAACCAGTTGTGCATTACACTTTAAATACTGCAAAGCTATTTATTCTTTAAAAGGAGGCAAAAAATAAAATATTGGCTAATCACACTAGCTAACCATTATTTATACAGAGAAAAACAGCTTATCAGGGATTTCTCTAGCCATTTTTAAGACCTGAGTTTGAGGTAGAGTAATGACAACCCAGATATTATGGTGGGCAAGGGATGTCTGTTACTCAATTGGGATAACTGAAAAGGTGATCACTGAGTTGGAGCTTAATTATTTACTTACCATTGGATAAAACAGATCTTCCTGGGTAGTGGGTGAGTGTAGTCTGTTACCAGTAAGATTTAATAAATTGAAGTGCTAGGAATCTTGTTATTTTATACATTATCTTTAAATTATCTGATAGATGTTTGAAACTGACATACTACAAATAAATGATACTTGATCCAATTTCTCTGATATAGCATGTTAGGAATATCATAGAGACAAACATGAAAAAGAAACATATTAAGCGCTTTTAGTGACTTCCAAAATTTATTGGTCATACCATTGTAGAACTCCACATGGCACCTTGGCAAACTTGCACGTATCCATATAGGTCATGCAGGCAAAGATCTGAACAACAGCGGAACTGATTGAACAACAGAGGTCTTGGCAGAACGCCCTGTGATATTCCCAGGACACGAGAGGATAGATGACATATAAAGAGATTCTACAAGGCCATCTCACACTCCATCTCCCTGTGAGGTTTCCAGGAGACAGTTTCTCATCACCTTCTGGTATGGATGGGATAGGTGGCTCTGGACCTCCACACTCTGAATAACCTTCACAATATAAAACAACTCAGCCTAGAATTAGCTCTTCAGCAACAGGATAACTCACTACTCAGGTTGTAGCTGTTTGGTCCCTTTGGTTACAGTGCCATCCTTGTTGGTGTTAGGACAAAGCCCATGGGATGGAAGCTGGCACTTTGTGCTAATATTTTTCTCTCTATTGTGACTAATAAGGTCTCTGAATCTAAAAGTGACTCACATCTTTACTAGTAAAATAAGTGGGGCCTTAGCCTGCCCTTATCTTGTATGTGCTTGACAGACCAGATTAAGAAATTTATTTTGCATCACTGAAATAGGACAATAGGTCATTTCCAAGCACTGAATCAATAGTTGTTAGCCCTGTTTCATGGGCCCTTGTATTTCAGCCGCCCTTAGAACCAATCCCCTGCCTAACACACACACACACACACACACACACACACACACACACACACACACACACACACACACACTATATCCATAACACAGCTTCTGAATGTTTCCTGACACTTGAGTTCTTAACCTCCCATTTAATTGCATTATTTATTCAGAAAATATGGTTCTGTCAAGTGTTATTTGTCCTGGAAAATGAAATAATGCCCTTGAAATACAATTCTTATGCCTAAGTCACAATATTAATGTCAAATATCTCTGGATCTGACTACCCAACTGGATGGATCATCTGTTAGACTGCATAATTTAAAGTTTTAATTAACTTAGTTCTTGTTTTTTACTGCTATATTTTCATACATAGAATAGTATTTAATAGTGGTTGGTGCTCCATTATAATTTTTGATTGAATAAAATAAACATTAAAATAGCATGGCATAGAATAGAATCATTTATCACAGGGCATGGTGAAACACTTTCCTGTATTTTAGAAAGAAGGTGTCCTAATGTCAGTCTTATGAATTAAAGTGAAAAAGAAGGACACTATTAAAAGTGCCGAGGTGTGCTGCTCAGGGTAAGGAGTAGAAGGTGTCGGGATCATGTTGTCCTCTCTTCTTTCAGTTGAAGTTTTGAGAAGAAGAAAAGTAATGAAGGAAAAAAATTAAAAATCTATCTAAAAAATTTTAATAACAAGATTTACTATTATAAACTACTTTGTGTTACTAAGATAGTGAACTTAGGGTAGGGATAAAGACAGTTTTATTAACCACTTTAAATATATATGTGTGTGTGTGTGTGTGTGTGTGTGCGTGTGTGTGTACATGTTGATTTCAGAGAGGAAGGGAGAGGGAAAGAGAGATAGAAACATCAATGATGAGCAAGAATCATTAATAGGCTGCCTCCTGCATGTCCCACACTGGGGATCAAGCCCACAACCCAGTATATACCCTTACCAGGAATCAAGCTGCGACCTCCTGGTACATGGGTCGACATTCAACCACTGAGTCATGCTGGCTAGGCTAAACCACTTCTAAATAACATATAGGTTGGCAAGAGAAATGCTGACCCAAGCTAACAATGTATTTCTATCTTATTGGGAAAATTTAAAGTGCAGTCAAGAACAAAAACTAAATTATAAACATGTATATTCCATCCACCAGAATTAATAGCTGTAAACATTTTTATTGCATTTAATTTCTGTTTTCACTAAATAATTAGATATTACATACATAGAAAAAATATATCTTTTATTACTTTTCTACCCACTACTATGCCCACAATTACTGCTACCACAGTAACTGGGAAGGTTGGAGACATAGATGAGAAAGGATTTGCTTCATGAGAAGAATGGCTTTGGGTTTTTTGTTTGTTTTTTGGTGTTCTGTGTTGTGTGTGTGTGTGTGTGTTGTTGTTGTTGTTTTGAGAGATATGTTGCTCATCTGTAATTTCCAGCCCACTTACGAGGCTATCACTAACCTTAATTCAAGAGGTCAGAGCTTCCTCAAGATTATTTGGAAGTGACAGTTTGATTGCTGTGTTCTGCCCTTCTGAAAATTCAGAGCAAAAGATGACATGCTGGCCAGGTACTTGGGTAATGAGTACCTGGGGACTGAGAAAGTGAGTAGACTAAGAAAAATTTCATGTTTGCCAAGAACAATTAAGGGCTCAGGTGTGTTTGGTAATGAGACCAGTGAGTATGATGTGTGTTCCTCCCCAGCCATGTCTAGGTGCATACTCAGTTGTATGCACAGAGTAGGTGGAGATGGGATTTAACCAGGTTTGTGTGATGGCCAGTTTTTGTTTTCCCACAATGTGTTATTCTATCATTTGTATCTGGAAAGAGGTTAAATGAGCTCAGAATGCACCCAATCCTATAAATAAAACCCTAATATGCAATTCTACTGAACAGCAGAATGACTGATCGCTATGACACGCACTGACCACCAGGGGGCAGTGCTCAACACAGGAGCTGCCACCATGGTGGTCAGTGCGCTTCTACAGGGGGAGCGCCACTCAGCCAGAGCTGGGCTCATGGCTGGTGAGCAAGCACAGCAGTGGTGGTGGGAGTCTCTCCCGCCTCCACGGCAGCACTAAGGACTCCTTGGGGGATGTTCGCCTGCCAGCTTAGGCCCGCTTCCCGGGCCTAGGGCCTAAACTGGCAAGTGGACATCCCCTGAGGGGTCCCAGACTGTGAGAGGGTGAAGGCCAGGCTGAGGGACCCCCCGCAAGTGCACAAATGTCGTGCACTGGACCTCTAGTACCTTTATAATGTGAAAAAGTATCAAACCTGTCTATGGATAAACTGGGGAAACGGCAGGTAGCAATGGGAGGAAAGCCAACCTGTATTTTATTTAACATTTTCCTTAAGTATGTATGTATTACCTATTCCATTTATAAAGTGTCATATGTACAACTATGTATGTAAATATTTTGGTTCTAAGATGACAGGGCTGGATGAAATAAATTTTAGCTGTAAAAGAAGCATGAAGTTTTAATGAAAAACAGAGCAGTTATAAGAGACAATAAATTCTGTTTGTGAAAATGATGAAAAGTTACTACCAAACCCAAGAAAGAGAATAATCCAACTCAGATCTAAAGATCAGTTCCAATTTTAACATAACTATAGTATTTGTACCAAGAAATTGCTATTCTCCACTTCGGGAAATATACATGCATATCTAGGTGTCAGGTTTTAAAGCTATACATTCAAAAGGTAATTGGAGGAATGTGTAACCAGTAATAATAATAAAAAAAAAAGGTAGATAAACCTGAATGAAACATGAAATATAGAAAGGTTGTGAAACTTTTAAAACTGACTCTTGTAGTTTCAATAATTTTATATCCATGAACCCTCATTTATTTTATTACAATTTATGAGATAAGGGACATATGGAGGGGTGGAACATCTTTAAAGGGAAGAAATTAAACATCAAGAATTGAACATGCCTTTCGATTGTAAACTATTTCTGTTGTGCATACACACAACTGATTATGCATATAATTTCAATACTTGGAGTTTTGCATTACTTGATAAATGAGAATTTAGTAAATTCAAAGCATACTAAATCTGCATACACAAATGTTGTACAATGCTGTACATATTGATGCCATTTGCTGTATATTTTCTTGACAGACCTATTTTTTATTTCTTCACTGATACGAATTCTAGCTTTTTTTTTGCTTTAGTTGCCATTGCTTTTAACCATTCAGCCTCACTATGTCTCATAGTTTTCTTCTTGAACCAGATGGAATTATACCTCTAAAAATAAAAGAACTATGTTTTCATCTTTTGCCTTCCTTTGGAAGTTAGGTCATCTTGACATTTAGCAGTCTGCTTAAATTATACTGATAATACCACAAAGAAACAAGTACCTGATAAGTAACATTATATCTGAATGTTCCCCGCAGAGTTGCCCTGCATGGTAAGTTCCATCTCAAGGAGGTGGAAGCAACACAGTGTATTGATTGGATGAATCTAAGAGAGACATCTGCTGGCTACATTTGAATAGCTACTCTGGGAAATTTTTTTAATCAGAATTGGTAGATTTACCTTATAATGTACAATCAGGAAAAAAAAATAAAAAAAATAGATAGTAAGAATATCCAACAACATCTCCAGAATTGAGCTCATTCAAATAATGTTGTCAATTAGATTATAACTACAAGTACACAAAAGTATGCATAGTTATCTGCACTATAGAAAAAAATGCGTTAGCAGTCCTCACTGACAATGTCCTTCTTTGAAGTAATTATACATGGATAGTAAAGTCTTATAGAACATGATCATAAAATGATGGTAAATAAATGATTATGAACTAGTGTAAATTGTTTATTACAAGTCAAAAAGTGAAAAAAGAATGCCAAATAACAGAACATTTTATAAAATGTTTTCTTTGTATATTAACATTTAATATTTTTGAACTGTCACATCTTTATATACATTATCTTAAGATCTTTCCTTGTTTTGTCATTCAACTTTGTTCATATATTTATTAATATAAATGGTACCAAATGGTAATAATAATTAATATGGAGATTTTTTTGCTATAGCTACTACTCCCAAAAATACCAAGAAATACGTACAATTTCATAATTATACCTGTGTGCTATTTATGCACACATTACTATGAAAAACCCATATAGACAAAATTCAATCTCAAATAATACTATAAAAGGTTAAAAAATTGAATTAAAAAAGCAATGTCTGATACACAGGGTTGATTGAAAGTCTGAAAAGGATTTTAGCCACTTGAAAAGTCTTTCTCTTTTTATATGAGTTCTATGAAATAGTTAGTGATTATAGTTTTAGAAGTGGTTTATTCTTTGGACCAGCTGTGTGAAAGATAAAAAGAGTGACTCAATCTCTTCAACAAATTTCTTTTGGTTCAAACTTGTGGCTTATCTGGCCATTACATCTAAATCTTTCCCCTACTGCACTATTGCTTCATTTCTTTTCCTGTCCCTTTCTCTGGAGATGACTTGCTACATCAGTAACCTGTATTTAAAGGATTGTGTCATTTTTGTATGTGAGAGTAAGAAGGACATTTTCCTAAAACCTTGCTTCTTTCTTGCATTAATATCAGCTTAAGTCATGCTGATACTTAAGGGCTGATGTAAGAACTATCAGTTCTATGCATACTGAAGCCTCTGATCTCCTTTCTCCTCTGACCTGCTCAGTAACAGAAATAATTCTTTGAATTTATATAGACTATGGCATATAAAAGAATTTCACATTTTAAAAAGCTTTATCCTAATAATCATATTCAGAGAATTATTTCTCTTGCCCTGATTTAATTTGTCTTCCTTCTTTTTTCCTTCATTCAGATTAAGAAGGTCATTTTATCATATTTATTTCCTATGTTGTATTAAAATTTTTTTGGAAAAAGAATCTGACCCAAAATAGAAACCAATTATTTTTATTTCCAGCTCAGGACATAGAGACTCAGAGAATGAAAATGGTATCCCCTGGGGCATGTATATTTATTTATTTATTATTTATTTTTGTTTATTATATTGTCCAAGCTGGCCCTCTACATTTTTTAATATTTCTTTTGCAAGATGTTCTCTCTTCACTAAAAGAAAGAATAAATTTACCCTGAATAAATACTGTATGTCTGGTTGAATTTAAAATTAGTGTTAATTTTAAATAACTATTCCATATCTCCAACTCAGTGCTTCTGTAATATTTTTTTCTTATTAATATCTAATTACTATCTTCTGACATCTGGTCTTTCATTCTCATGAATAGTAATCTCAAATTTGTTTTGATTGTATAATCAATACTTAAATATCATGTGTTGCATTCTCAATATATTTATATTTACTTATTTATATGTTTGCTAAATTAGTATTATACAAATACAGTTATACATTATAAAGCATATTACTGGCTCAATTCAGCTACACGTTACTCTGGTTTTTGTTGTTGTTAATCCTTACCCAAGGATACTTTTTTCATTGATTTTTTTTAGAAAGAGTGGAAGGGATGGGGAGAGATAAAGAGGAAGAAACATTGATGTGCAAGAGACATCATGATTGGTTGCCTCTGGCCTGACAGGCCGTTGACCGGAATGGAACCGAGACCCTTCAGTCTACAGGCCAACACTACCTACTGAGCACAACTGGCTAGGGTCGTTTCTCTGCTTTTTATCCTAGGCTATGACTAGAGAGACCATTCCAGAAAATATTGAATTTGTGTTAATGCACCTATATAGTCTTCACATCAATCTGAATTTTTTGCACTTTTTAGCATTGATTATTTTTGTGTTTCTGCTGTTTTACATTTCTGAAGCTTTTATTTCAAAGATTTACCTGTTTCCTCAAATCCTCTTTCTCACTCTTTCTCCTTTCTCTGCTGAAAACCTTGCCTACTTCTTCAAGGGAAAATGGGGTCCATTATGCAGGGTGGGGCAAAAGGTTTACAATTGTTTATGTGGAAAACAATACGATAATTAATAACTAATAACAAGAATAAACTGTGTTTCATATACGTACAGCTATAAACCTACTTTTACCCCACCTTCACCTTTAATTTACCCATTTAGTGAATATTTATTTTGCACCTGTCTGTTGGGTATATTGCAGTGGAAAAGTTGTCCTGGGTCCTTACATCAGTGATGAAGACTGATGGGGCAAACTCTTAGTTGTCCCCACCGTCTCCATTTTTCATTATAATTGAGTTTAGCTGGCACATCCCATTTAATGGTGATTATGGATGCAGGGTGCCATAAATGGTGTTTTAAATTTTATCTTTAATTTCTGGCATTTTATTCAAATAATCTATATTAGTTGTATAATTCTTAAAAATCTTGGATAAATAGAAATTAATGGCTAATGTATAAAACCAAATAGGTATAGAACACTGCCGGGGCTGACTGGCAGACCCTGAGCAACAGATGCATAGATTACTCTGACACACGTTTTTTGTGAAAGAGAGGCTAAGGGGCTGTTTGGCTTGAGGAGCAAATAGCCCTGTTTGCCTGCCTCCTTAGGCTTTTATTGTCACAACAGCTTGAACTAAAATTAACTATTAGATATTATCAGTAAGGTAAGCATCCTTGAGAAAGCACATGCATCTTTTAAGCAAGGACATTTCTAAGTAAACACTTGGGGCTCAGGCTTCTTTGGAAAAGTCAAGGCAGGGGCAGGCACCTTCAGCCAACTCCTGTCCAATGCCTCCCCACAGAATACTATGCTAAGTATTGCACATGGGTTATTTTGTTTAACCCTGGTCACATACTCACGATGGTGTGGTGATCACTACGTAGACAAAAAGTGTATTACCATGAGGTTTACAAAGGTTAAGTAACTAGCTCAAGGTCAAACATCCAGTAAGGATGTGGGCCTGCAGTGTAAATAAAGGAAAATCTGGCCAAGAAGTACTTATAATTAATCTTATAAGAATAAGAATTTCTCAGTTATCACAGCATTTCTAAAATAGAAATTTGCCTGGCTGTTGTGGCTCGGAGGTTGAGCATTGATCTATGAACCAGGAAGTCATGGTTTGATTCCCAGTCAGGGCACATGCCCAGGTTGTGGACTTAATCCTCAGTGTGGGGGCAGGGGGGGGGAGCATGAAGGAAGCAGCAGATTAGTGATTCTGTCTCATCATTGATGTTTTCATCTCTCTCTCTCTCTCTCTCTCCCTCTTCCTTCCTCTATGAAATTAGTAAAAATATGTTTAAAAAATAAAAATTTATCCTTAGCGATATCTTCTAAAAAGTTAATGCTAAACAATTTTGTCATATGTAGTCTTGTGACGATTTCCATTGACAACATACAGAACAATTCCATTGCAAGGACTCCTTGTTATACATTTTTTATAGCCACAGCCCCCTTCCTTCCTCCTCCCTTCATAACTCCTGGCAACCATTAAACATTCTCCATCTCTACAATATTGTCATTTCAAAGATATTATAGAAATGGAACTTATGTGTGCTTTAAATTTTTCTTTCTTTACTTTTTATTTTTATTTTTTGGTAAAACACTTTTTTATTTTTAAGACTCCTTCAGATTTACAGTAAAATTATAAA
This sequence comes from Plecotus auritus, assembly GCF_963455305.1. Classification (NCBI taxonomy): domain Eukaryota; kingdom Metazoa; phylum Chordata; class Mammalia; order Chiroptera; family Vespertilionidae; genus Plecotus; species Plecotus auritus. The sequence continues at coordinate 50,160,830 of NC_137773.1, read as the reverse complement.
GATGGCTTAGAGGGTTTCAGTATCTCCTATGATTAACAAAACATTCATGTTCTCTGGAATAAAGACCCAAGAGTGACATTTCTGGGTCATATGGTTAGTGCATGCTTAGTTCCATATGACCCTAGCAAAATGTTTTCCAGAGTGTCTGTACCATTTTACTTATCATTCCATGAGCAAGGTCTGAGTGATCCAGTTTCTTTCTACCCATTTCAGCATTTTGTATTATTTTTAAGCCATTTTATAGATGCCTGGTGATATTTTATTTTGGTTTTACAATAAGATTTTATCTACTATTGAGAAATAAAGAAGGGAGGAAGGTTAGAAGGAGAGCAGGAGAGAGGAGAGAGAGAGAGCTCACGCAACATACATACACACACACACACACACACACACACACACACACACACACACACAACTAATTAAAGACACTCTACTGATTGTGAGTTATATCCTGAGTTCAGAAATGTTAAACCTGACAGAAAAGAAGTGCTCCATAGAGTCAAAATGTTGTTAACATAAGTTCCTCCATCATATCTTACATCAAAGGCCTCTTTCTCACTAAAGCTTTTCCGATCCTACAGGCTTGATGGGGTCACCTGCCTACATGTCTAGTAGCTCCCTTTCACTTTCTCCATAGTGTTAATAATGCCTTGTGATCGTACCACCAAGTATCTAGTTCCCGTGCCCTTTTCCTCGCTAGACCCTGTGCTCCACAAGGGCAGAGACTGCATCTGCTTTGTTTACCACAGTATCTCACACACCCACTCCAGGTTCTGGTTTAGAGCTGTTCAAAAAATATTGTTAAATGAATACATAGACATTTTTTTTCATGAATTAAAGCATGTTTTCAATCAAATACTTTAATCTCCTTAAAGTTCTATTTACTTGTTTATGATACAGAAAATTAATTTAGATAAATTCTAAGACTCTAGACTTCAAATGCAGAGGAAGGTGATATGAAGATAAAGATACTATATAAAGATATGATTTTTATTTTCAAACTCAATAGTATTAAAGAAAAATGCAATTTAAAGTTATCAATAAAGTATATTATCTTCATATAGTTTTAAAAGCAAGGCTAAGCATTTTTTTCCTTTAAAAAAATTATCCCAATCCCCATACTTAATGTGGTCAAATCTACCAGTATATCTTTAAGTTGGTCTGTCTTCCCAGGAGTCTTCAGTCTCTGAGTATCTTGTGGAAGGAGGCTGTGGTTCCTGCTGTTTTTATATCCATCTAGAAACTAAGATTATGTTAGAGAAATAAAAAAGATAGCATCCAAAAATATTTGGTCTGTTGGGCTCTACCAATAAGGAACAACTTGTCAAAACAGAGTGATTTTGAATTTTATTAGTTATTGACCTATAATTTAACATGCCTCAGCATCGCTCTTAAATACTTAACGTCATTCCAAATTTCAGTATATTTATTGAAAACAGTTTTATGACATAAATTTATTGCAAAAATTTATGACTAGAGGAATAAAATTAAATTATGTGCCATGGTACAGGATAGCCAATTTGTTAAAATCTAATGTGCTTGACATGTCTCCAATGAAAGAGAATGTAATAAATCATATTCAATGTAAAATATTAATCAATAAGTGGCACCTATGTAGTTTTTGATAGGAATGTAAACTAAAATCATAGTAAAAGGGCATGGGTAGTGATGAAGGCATTTTCAAATTAAATAGAAAATATTCTTCAAACACTTTCTAGTATGTCCAGGCATTTTAAAATAATTTTTGTGACATCATTGCAGAGTTTTATCAAAAGATTGATGGAGCATAATTTAATATTTATATATAAATATTATTAGAGGGAAAATGGAAAATTTTACTAGTTTATATGTACAATGTAAATAGTGTAACTGGATAATTCAAGCCCAATCACTTGATATTTAAATAAATAACAATTTAAGTGCCTTTGTTCTTTCTTTTCAATTTTGACTTAGGAAGTCCTGATGCATTCATCCATCCCCCACAGTCCATTTTCTCCTCCTTACTTTAGTTCTTCAAATAGAATGTCACTTGTCTACAACCTGCATCCCTAGCCTATCCTTATATGACTACATGGGGTCCGATTGGATGCAAGTAGAAGTATATAGAGCTTCCAAGTCACAGCTTCAAAGAAGGTTGCCCTTGGGTCTCTTTCTTGTCACTAGTGGGGAAATAATGGCTTATATCTCATAAAGAAAATGGAAGGGTTAAATAAGTTAATTTATATAAAATAGAATGAAATCAGATATTAATAGTTATTACATTATTATTATCCATATATTAGTTATTGATGTTTTTGTTTCTATGAAAAATTGTTAAATAAAAATGTTAAATTAGTTATTTCAAGGAAAATGTAAAAGGAACAAGGTCAGGACTTCCTATGCATTATACAATGTGTTTCCAAGTTTGACTGAATGTCCCAATAGCAAAAAAAAAAAAAAAAAAAAAAAAAAAAAGTAAAAAAAAAAAAGAAAAAAAAAGTAAGAATATGTGGCTAGTTATAAAAATTTCTGTGTCCATGAGAAAATAATGTGCACTAAGAAAAGATAAGAATTTTAAATACCTATATTTTAAAGTAATTTTTATGGACTTTTAATACATGCATTGTAGCTCTGCATCTGCTTCTGTCCCTCTCTCAGTATAATTTGAAGTGAAATTTCAAAGCTTAATGAGGTGAAATCAGTTCTATAGGAGTCAATCACAATGGACAGGCCTTGTGGTAGAACATGTAACCTTAGTGACCTAGTTTGAATCCAGGTTTGGCCTCAACTATGGATCCACAGGCAAGTGACTTATCTCAAGCATATATAAAGCCTTAGACTACCTTGAAAATGGCTCATTCAAATTTATTCAATGTCCAAGAAAACATTTTACATGGACTGAGATTATTTGCATTAGTTATTTATCACCAGCTTAATAGCCAAGGTTTCCAGAAAAGTCACAGGAACAAGTTTCTCTTCATGATGGCAAGGCAAGTTACTTATTGTAGGAAGAATCTTCTGCAGAAATAAAAAGTCCTCCTAGGGAACAGGGGACTGAGAAAGCCTGAAGATGTTGCATTGTTTCTGATTTGTATAGTTGTCTTGGTATTTTTCAATTATTTTTTAAGAAAATGTATATAATTTATCTTTGTCAGTTGACATCTTTTCATGAATGTTTCCATCAGCCTCAAAGGGTTGTGTGTCAGAATATGAATTAGCACAAAGACCTAGAAACTAAATATTAGCTTGATTTTGAGGAATTAGGAACAACAACAACAACAACAAATGGGAAAGAAAACTGTATTAGAAAGCTAGGAATGCACCCAAACCATTCTAAGTAAAACCCTATAAATATTTACTAGTGATGAATGTTTATTTCAGTAGAATATGACCATCATTTCTCAAGATTTGAAACAGTCTAGAAAACTAGATTAAAAATAAATGGTAGTCCAAAATAGTGATGTGTACATATCTCTTTTAGATTCTACAGTTCATTGGCTTTAACCAAAGAGGTAGAGATGCCTGAGAATTTTCAACAGAGACCGAAACCAAGAAACACCTGACCAGGTATTTGGCAGTTAAGCAAAACAATAACTAAAACTATGGGTCCATATGTTGGTGTGCATAAATACTTGGATATTAGTGCTAGAAATGTTGGTGGGTCAGGGGACCTCTTCAACCCTATCCTCTCTCTAATAGAAGTTTGTCATAAGTAAAACATAAGAGAGCTGAGAAGTTCTTTGAATTTAACCATCTCAAAGCTGTGGGGAAAAGAAAGGCAGATTTCAAAGTAAGGAAAATAAATTTTTTGAGTATGGGGATTAGTATTAACTGTGTTATAATATGCATGAGTAGCTATCTCTGTTTTAACAAAGTTTTTTTTTCCAAATAAGATGTGAACATGCAGCTTGATGACTTATGAAACTAATTACTATAGATATAGTTACTATATATTTTATAATCGTACATATAATTTATATGTACACACATATACATTTTTTTAATTTTTAAGAAATTATCTTCAGAGAACGGGATCCCAGAAATGATTTCATACTTGGACCATATTCCTTCTGAATGCCTAGCGTCAGAAATACTGAGTTGACAGAATCATCATTGCTAAAATGTATACAACAAGCAATTTAAACCCACCAGTTAGGGAGATTCTGAGACTTATAAATGTTTGCCTAACATCAAAGCAGTTTCACTATTACCACAGGGAGCCCTCATTCTAATGTAACTAGATTGAGTTTAAGAAAAGGTGATCAAAGGGTTAACTAGCTTTTCTCCTCCAGGCATGGTTGTGTTTAGGGGAAGATATTTTGCTGCATTCAGGCCAAAAGAGATAAGTTGGGGAGGCTGGAAATGAGCCCAGCTTCTCTGATCCTAAGGTCCTTGGGAAAATAACTTTTTTTCCTTTCTCATCCCCTTGAGGTGTTTTGCTAACCTTAGTTTTTAATGAGCTTTCTGAGGAAGGAAGAACATCTGGCAAGGAGTTGGATGTCTGTCCCCAACCAGGGTCCCCAACCACCCATGACTACTTTTATTCCTTAGTAAAAAGTACATAGGATTAAATATCTTGAATAGAAAAGGAAAATTATGATATTGGAAAGAACATCATTGAAGTTAGGAGCTCTGACATCACTACTATTGGCCAGGAGCCCTAAGCGAGACTGATAGTGAAAAAATCAGTCAGGATTGAGGCCGTTTCTGGTTCCACAGGAAAGGATCCTAGAAGTTACTGTTCTGTCCTAACAACAGTGCAAGTCTGAACAGACTGAAAAATCAACAGCTCTTCTTGGATCCGTAGGAGAGGGGACGACATAGGGCAACCCGCTGTCTCTGAGTCTGGAGAGAGATAGACCAGTACAGGGAGTTATGGCTTACCAAGCAGAGATGTACAAGCAGACATCACTACGGAAAGCAGTGCTGGAAAAGGAAAGCATGAACTGGAATCATGTTCCTCTTGAGAGAACTTTCTTATTTAGTTTTTGTTTTAGTTCTGTCTTAAATGAGTTGTTCTTTTTTCCCCTGAAAGCTCCAGAAATATGTCATTCTTCTCTGTGAATTACTCAGTATTGTATAAACATCTTACATAGTACCTCCAGTATCCAAAGATACCTAAAGGATAGACTACAGGCTTAACAAAATAATAAAAATTAAAACTACATTGATGTGTAAAAATTTACGAGATGATATAATTTTATGGAGTACTATTCCATCTTGATGATTTTATCATCCATAAAATATGGGGTGGAACCATGGAATGTGATAGAGTGGAGAGAGAACACAAAACTAGTGGAGGAATCCGGATTCTAATCCTGATCCTATTGGGAAGAATTTAATAGTTGTAGTCTTTACTGTCTTCAATGGCGCATAAGATGGTAAAACAAGCCCTGGATGGGTGGCTCATTTGCTTGCAGCGTCCTCCCATACATCAAAAGGTTTTCTGGTTTGATTCCAGGTCAGGGCACATACTTAGGTTGACGGTTTGATGATCAGTCAGGGGGGCATATAGGAGGCAGCTCTCTCACATCAATGTTTCTCTCTCTTCCCCCTCCTCTCTCTCTAAAAATCAACAAAAACATATCCTAGAAAAACAAAAATATTTTTATTTTCTCCCTGTCTCCAATATTATTTTAATCCATTTAAGTATACATGTGTTTTAAAAGTAGTAGGTCAGCCCTAACCGGTTTGGCTCAGTGGATAGAGCGTCGGCCTGCGGACTGAAGGGTCCCAGGTTTGATTCCGGTCAAAGGCATGTACCTTGATAGTGGGCATATACCCAGTGGGGAGTGTGCAGGAGGCAGTTTCTCTCTCCACGATGTTTCTAACTCTCTATCCCTCTCCCTTCCTCTCTCTGTAAAAAATCAATAAAATATATTTAAAAAAAATAGTAGGTCAAATCTCAAAGGGAAGGTGGGAGTGCGTGGGTAGATGGGTGGGAAGAAATCAACCAAAGAACATGTATGCATATATGTCCAAGCCAGGAACACAGACAATAGTGTGGTGATGGCTTGTGGCTGGGGGGAGAGGGGTGAGCTAGAAGGTGTCAATAGAGAAAAAAAAGGGGACATATGTAATACTTTCAACAATAAAGATTTAAAAAATAAATTAATTAAAAAAATACTAGGGCCGTTTGCAGGCATATTTTAGTTTTAGTTCTGTAAATAATGGCTCAGAGGTGGAGGACCACATGGGTATCAGAAGATAATGGTGTCTATCAGCTGATACCAAAAAGGAGAGAAACCAAGGAAAGATACCTCCTCCTTCTGAAACAGTTTGCTGATGTTCAGCTTGGTAATTGTGCACTGACATTCCTATTATATAACTATTTCAAAGATTGTAGTAATTTATATAAGGTATTTATAAACACTTTACCTTAAAAAACCCTCTAAATTTATAATATCCATGTTAATAAATATTTTGCAGATAAAATGTAGTGGGTGCTCTTTAAAAAAGATTTTGACCATTCTGAGGATACATTTTGAAGGGAAACATCTTCCCTTTATAGTGATTATATTTATTCTTTCAGCATTTATTGAATACAAGATTGAGAGAAAATGGGTTAACCACAACAAAAAATTTAAGGGAAGCAGATGCTCTATTTTCTTTTCCCTTAATCCTTCTGGGAGTTGAAAACACACAGAGAAAGATCTAGCCTTGGCAGAAAGGACAATTGATTTAAAATGAAACTTAAATCTCCTGCAGGTGACAGAGAGCATATTCTTTTTTCTATTCAGGTTTGGAGATTGATTGTAGAAGGTTGCTATTGGTCTGTTCTTGGGGCACAGTATGTCATTTTTTTTTCTTTTTCTTTTTTTTTTTTTAATCCTCACCTGAAGATATTTTTTAAAATCCATTTTAGAGAGAGTGGAAGTGAGAGAAAGAGAAGAGAAACATTGATGCAAAGGAGAAACATTGATCCATTACCTCCCATAAGTGTCCTGACCAGAGATTGAAACTGCAACCGAGGTATGTGCCCTGATCTGAATCGAACCCACAACCTTTTTGTTGTACCAAACAACAGTCCAACCAATTGAACCAGCTGGCTAGGGTGGATAAGTCATTCTTTTCTCTCCATTTGTTTCCCACCTGTGGAAGACCTGTGGGAAGTGATTTTTGTTTCAGAATGTTAGAAGATTCTGCTAAAATGGAAGAGGGAAAGCTTAAAATGGGCCTGAAGTTTAGCTGTGGGTCATCCTAAGGGCTTGCTGTCTTTTCCTGAGTTGCTCAGCTACTTTTATTGGAATAAGATAAATGGGAAGAAAATAACAGTTTCTGTCTAACAATAAAAATCATGGTGTAGTCTAAAAATAAAAATAAAAAAAGATTTGGAACCTGCCATGGTGTCAATATTATGTCCAAACTTAATCATTAGGTAAATAAGCTTTTTAAAATCAGCTGCAACTGAACATCCATCTGAGCATGAAATGAGTCCTATCTGGATGCTATGCCATTTTATTCCCTTGGCAGTATTACCAAATGTTCCATATAACTAAAGTTTATTTATTGAAGTATTCTCAGAAGAGTGTTGTAAATGTTCTTTACTTTAACACTTTGTTTTACTATTGATTGATTGTTAGAGTTAGAACACACACACACATATCACTAGAAGCAAGCAATTTGAAATCAGTAATCAAGTTATTTGTTTTTCCAGTGTTAAGTACAGTGATGAAATATAAAATGCAAGTGATAATTATTTTTATTTTTAATCTCTCTTTAATTCTTAAATGGCCACAACTTGATTATCTATTTATAAAAATTTTATTAATCTTCAAAGGCTCATCTCAAATACAGTATCCTGTAAAACATTTATTTTTTTTATCCCATCCAGACAGTATATTCTTTTTCCTTTGAAACATGTTTTACATGTTTCTTGTTTTGCTTATCTTACTCTTCCTAGAATTAAATTTGAATGTGTATGCTTTATCACTAGCAATAAATTCAAATAATCCATTTTCTCCAAAATATCAAAATAACTAGGGTCCTGTTGTAGGTTCTTGAACTGTATTTCTTGAACAAAACAGACAAAATGCTTTGCTTGGTAGAAGTTGTATTCTAATTGACATAGATAAATATAATAAATATACAAATTAAACAAATGCTAGAAAATAATAAATATTATTGGAATAAGAAAAAGTAAAAGAAGTGTAAGGGAAATGGGAGTGACAGGAGTTTGGGGTAACAAAGTAAAATTAGGTGATCACAATGGGTAGGCCACATTGAGGTGTAAATTTTGTAAAGACTGGCTTGGTGAATGGGGCATTCACCACTTCTCTCCCTGGGGCTAGGGAATTTGGAAGGAAGAGTGCTCCAGGGCAAAGACTCTAGGCAAAAATCTCAGCAGGCACATCAGAGTAATAGAAACCAGTGAGACTGGAGGGGACCATGTTTGGGAGATTGGGGTGTGGTAGGAGGCGAAGTCAAAATGATAAACCCGGTCAAGATCATTAGGGGGCTTTATAAGCCCTTTGAAGGACTTTGCTTCACTTAGGTTAAATATGGAGACTTTGCCAGAGTTTTAGCTGATGAGTGACATGATCTGTTTTAAAATGATCTTGATGTAATTGTTGTATTGAGAGTAAATATTAGCTGTGTCGGATGTAGAACAGGAACAGTAGTTAGGAGACTATTGAGGAAGAGGGGTGACATTATCTTAAATCACAGAGTAACTTTGAAAGGAGTGAGAAGTGAACATTCCTGGGAAGACTGGAGGAGAATAGTTCAGGAAATGTTGATGTGATGTCTTTTAGACATCCTATGTATGTTGAGTAGGCACACATGCTTTTGTGAAGTGTTATTTACACAGTCATTTATTATATAGGAACTAACTTATTATATAGCATATATATTATATAGGAACTAATTTATTAGTGTGTATATATATATATACACACACACACTAATAAATTAGTTATATATACACATATACACACTAGAGGCCCGGTGCACGAAATTTGTGCACAGGGGTGTGTGTCCCTCAGCCCAGCCTGCACCCTCTCCAATCTGGGACCCCTCGAGGGATGTCTGACTGCCCGCTTAGGCCTGATCCCGGTAGGATCGGGCCGAAACGGGCAGCCGGACATCCCTCTCACAATCCAGGACTGCTGGCTCCCAACTGCTCGCCTGCCTGCCTGCCTGATTGCCCCTAACTGCTTCTGCCTGCCAGCCTGATCACCTCCTAACCACTCACCTGCCAGCCTGATCACCCCCTAACCACTCCCCTGCCAGCCAGATTGATGCCTAACTGCTCCCCTGCCAGCCTGATTGCCCCTAACTACCCTCCCCGGCAGGCCTGGTCGCCCCCAACTGCCCTCCCTTGCAGGCCTGGTCCCTCCCAACTGCCCTCCCCTGCTGGCCATCTTGTGGTGACCATCTTGTGTCCACATGGGGGCAGCCATCTTGTGTGTTGGAGTGATGGTCAATTTGCATATTATTCTTTTATTAGATAGGATAGAGCAGTGGTCTGCAAACTCATTAGTCAACAGAGCCAAATATCAACAGTACAACAATTGAAATTTCTTTTGAGAGCCAAATTTTTTAAACTTAAACTTCTTCTAACTCCACTTCTTCAAAATAGACTTGCCCAGTTTGTGGTATTTTATGGAAGATCCACACTCAAGGGGCCAAAGAGCCACATGTGGCTCGCAAGCTGTGGTTTGCCGACCACTGGGATAGAGTGCACGGGTAGAGGCCAGCTGGTTTGCCCTGAAGAGTGTCCTGGATCAGAGTGGGTTTCCCTTGGGGAGTGGGTGGCCTGGGCGAGGGGCCTGTGGTGGTTTGCAGGCTAGCCACGTCCCCTGGCAACCCAAGTGGAGGCCTTGGTATCTGGGATTTATTTATCTTCTATAATTGAAACTTTGTAGCATTGAGCAGAGCCAAGCCTCCTGCTTGCTCCGTGGCCACAGCCATTTTTGTTGGGATTTATTTATCTTCTATAATTGAAACTTTGTAGCCTTGAGTGGAGGCCAAGGCAGGCCAGGGCTGCGGAAGCTTGTCTTCCTCCATCGCTGGGGGCAACTCAAGTCTTCTGCTCTCTCCAGCTCAGTGGCTGCCGCCATTTTTGTTGGGATTTATTTATCTTCTATAATTGAAACTTTGTAGCCTTGAGTGGAGTCCAGGGCAAGCCAGGGTGTGGGGAAAGCTTGGCTTCCTCAATTGCCAGGGAAACCCAAGCCTCTTACTCGCTCCATGGCCGTAGCCATCTTGGTTGGGTTAATCTCTATACTTGCTCCTGATTGGCTGGTGGGCATGGCTTGTGGGTGTAGCGGAGGTATGGTCAATTACTCTTTTATTAGATAGGATATATGGGTGTGAGTGTGTGTGTGTGTTTGTGTATAACATAAACATCACTATGTTTTATTCTTACTTTATATAATGGTATAATTTAATACTTTGTGACCTAAAGGGAATATTTTTCTTTAATTTATGATTCTTTAGTAGGGATTTTACCAAATTTGTAATACATAAGGACATAAAAATTAGAAAATTAAAACTTCATGGCCCATATTTTGTAAATTTGTGAAATATGTGGTATTTTCCACTATGACAGTTTTAAGATATACCTATCATATTAACTTTCTGGTAAAATGTCAATCCTGAAAATTAGCACAACAAATGAATCAGACACACAGAGATAATGCCTTTGCCAGCCTAGGAATAATCTATGCAGTGCTCTTATGCCTGAGCACCCCTTTATTCTTTTCATGATTTATCATAGAAATGTGAGTTGACAGTTTTATGTATGGAATGCAAATCTGGCTCCCTTTATCAATCCCATGCATATTAATATGTATGTATGGTAATTTTTGTTGCTTGTGGAATGGCCTCTAGACACTACTTAAATTCTATGCAATTTTATAGGTGAAATGTTGGAATGTATGCAGTTCATGGGCTTGTTATTAAACTATTGGGATGTTTGTAGGTATTTGCTCAGTACTTGACATTCTTTTATTATATTTCTATATATGATCAAAAACAAAAGGTAAGATGCACTATATATACATAATAATGCATATATTACACATACATAATATATTAACAATGTAAATGTTGCTTCTATTTATGAAAATTTAATAACTTTATGGAAGCAAGAGAGTCACTGGGGAAGAGTAATTGTAGTTCCAGAAATTATCTGAATTAGCTTAATTATGATCCGCCAAGTGATTATTAGCTTCCTAATTAGCAAAGAAAATAAAATATCATAATCTGTAATTCTTTCCCCATGTCACATATCATTATCAGTTAGTTTTGGTTATAAGGATGTAAAACCTCCTTCCACCTTTTCCTCTTATCCTTTCTCACCACTGTACTTCAAGATTTAAGAGTTTGTGTTTTGCAGTTAATAAAACTTACATTTGAATTCCAGATCCAAACATTTTCTAGCTGGGTGACCTTAGATCTTTTAAACTCTCTCCGTGCCAATTACTCCAACTAGAACAATAGTGATTGCCTTATAGATTTTATCTGTTCAGAAAACTTACACGTAAAGTATGATTTCTCTTTCCGATATATTCTGTAATTATACTGATGCATTCCTATCTGTGTATAAACAAAACACACCCAGATATCTTCCCTTCAGAACAACAATAAGAACTCTCTTGATCCCTTCTCCTAACCTGCTTGTCCCTCTGACTGCCCATCTTCAGCCTCTCTGTGCTGGCACCATCCCAAATTCTCGAATTTCCAATCATGATTTCTTTATTTCCCACCTCACATTCACATTTTCACTCTGGATTTTGGCCTTGTCCATTCCTCCCTTCAAATCCAGCTGTAACCTTAATGTCTGTGAGTACAGTGGTTGTTTTTCCAGTTTCTCCTTGCCCTACTTTAGCAGCATTTGTAAGAATTGGCTACTTCCTCTATTTTCAATATCTCATCCGTGTTCCAGTTTTCTTGTTTTCCTTTTTGCTTCTGGCTGTTCCTTCTTAGTCTCCTTGCCTCCTCCTTCCAAGATTTTTATTAAGTGTTCTAGTTTCTCAGGAACTCTTGACGACCTCACCAAAGTTTACACATTTTCAATCCTTTTAATTTTTGAGTAAATTGTTGAAAAACAACAACAAAAACACAAACAAATAAAGAACAGAAACACATGATTATTTTGGCTCAGAAAGTAGAACTCATATTCGATTTCTCTCTCTCACATCCAATACATTGGTAAGTCCTATCATCTCTACATTTAAAGTACATACTAAACCTGATGCATGTCTCCATTTCTATTATCATTATCTCTATCAGGATACTGTGAAAATACCCATCTTGGGGTTTTCTATGTAGCTACAAAATAAATAAAAATAATTAGTACAATATATCGCATAGTTAAGTTTGTTATGTCATGACAAGTGCTATGGGAAGAAAAATAAGAAAGGTAGAGCACTAGTTATGTTTTAAAAGTTGATGTGGTTTCAATTTTAAATAAGTTGAATGTGAGCCACACTGAAAAGGTGACATTAATGAATGTTCATAATGTGTGTTAGTCCCAAGGAATTTGCTTAAATAATTCAAGCTGCCTGAATTTTTATAAACTAAGATAAATAACTCAATGACTTTAAAAAAATGTAATTCAATGTAAATTATGATATATGAAAATTAAATACATGTAACAAATGTTAAATGTGATCATGAACACTTTTTCTAGGGTTCAGCAGAAAGTAATGAAGGCAAACGTTATAAGAAGAGATTCCCAAGGGGGTTTCTAGAGTATTTATGCAAATCCTAAGATATTATGAAAATAAAATCTGCCAGTATTAACTCATAAGGTCCCTGTGGGCTATATAAGAGAAGTGGAAAACATGTAATATGCAGTTGAAGGCATTGTAATAGAGATCCTTTTCAGAGAGGAGGAGTTGCTGGTGTATTGTAGGTTTCCTCTCACCTCCTAGAATGATGCAGTGCCTCCTCCTTATCTTAAACCAAATGAGAGTGAGCTGCAAGTGAACCAAGTCTATATTCAAGTTTGAAAAGTCTAAATGCAAGAAGCTAAAGCTGGCTTCCTTAGAACAACAAGTCAAATGGATTGCTCTGAGAGACAGCTGTGCATCTTCTGGCTGCCAAGCAGATGTATTATTGATTTTGTGGTGCTAGAGAAGAATATAGAAAAAGGAGCAAGAGAGAGCCATCTCTAAAGGACCCTTTCCAGGTGGACTGTGACCTAGGAGTGAGGTAACTTCCACAGGGAAGCTTGGAAGTCTAGCATCTAGGAGATGGATTGATAAGTGATGGAGACAGAAATGACCCCATGGCAGAAGGAACACTATCAGCCACTTCAGGAACTCCAAGCAGCTATGCAGCTGTGAATAAAGTGTCACAAGAGAGTTAGTTTTTGGCATGTGGTATACTAAACCCAGATGGTACTAATGCTGAATTACAACCTTCCTAGGCAAGTGAGTAGGCAACTGACCCTTATCTCTCCCTACTTCCCTTGCTTCAAACTTGGAAGGTTTCCTAAAGAGCCACATTCTGTGGCAGGAGATCAGGTCAAGGAAACTATGCCTTTTCTTTCCTTCGACTGCTTATGAGCTGCGGAGAGAGAAATTATAAATTTGGAGAGAAGTTAAAGATTGATGTTAGACTGACAGAGACTTATATATGTGAAAGGAACTAGAAATCTATAAGATCTTGGGATTTCATTTACTGTTAGGAAAGAAAATCAATCTACAGAATGCACTGAAAAGTGAAGTTATGAGGAAGAAAAAGTTTCTCCCTGATCACAGCCTACCACATCCAATTTTTCAATGAACTGAATATATGCAATTTTATAAATTTCATTAAGTTCTTCATTGAGTTATAATTGGTTCTGCTGGGAAATTTGTTGATTAAATTCATTTGTTCTTTATCTAAAATTAGAGATCAGTTCATTTAATAGGAACAATTTGGCAAAATATTCTGAATGATATAGTGAGGAATAATTGTGAATGACTGAAATGCACAAAAAAAGATCATTGGGTGTTCTGTCTAGCTCATTCTTCACTATATTTGAGCTATGTTACCGCTAATTATAGATATCTAATAACAATAGATATGATTTTCCTCAGAGGCATGCAAAATAAATGTTCTGCTGTAGAGGTACTATTAATTTTCTTCTTGTGTCTCCCAAAGGTGCAAGTTTTCCACATGTTGGTAAAATTCATTTCAATATTCCTGATTATTTAATATGTGTCTCTCATTTCTCCTTTGAACTGTTTTGCAATATCTTACTGGTCACCTCATTAATTAACAAAGTTAAACACAAATTTTGACACATGTTCCTATCTGTATGAGGGTCATGATTTTATCCCTTAAAAATATTCTTTAAAATCTTGGAGGTCTCACTGAGAAGCTCAATTGGGCCACTTGGCAGAGCAGGCACCATGGAAATACACTTCATGCTGCTGGTCTGCTGGTTTTTTCTTGGCTCTCAGAGTAGAACCCAAGTGACCATAAAACTTTGTGTTGAATTTGTGTTTTCCTCATTTTTAATTTCTCACTGATTTTTTTGTTTTGGTTTATATTTTACTGGCATATTTTATTCTCCCTTGGTGACAGCCATAATTGGGAATTTGGCTTTATGATCTGACTAATTACCTCTGTAGATGGATTACAGAGACAAATTCTCTGTCAGGTGACAGATGACATAGAATAAGGTTTGTTTTTCTTTTCTGATTGTTTTTCTTTTGAAAAATTTGAGCTCAAATAAATTAATAAGTATGTACCCACATGGAGGAAAATGGCTCCTTAATATCTGTGTTTCTATGTTTACTCTTGATCTGTGGCTGAAGTTATAGATCTGAAACAATAAGCACTTTATATTTCTATATTCAGAAAAGCCTTTACCTGTCATTGTGTGTGAAATGTTTTACTATCTCTAGAGGGTATTAACAAATTAGATTATAAAGGATCTTAAATTATAGGAACTCTGTTTTGATTGGCTTATAGAGATAAGAAAAGCACTTACATAGATGGACTATTCCTAAAATTCCCAGAAAATAAGGATATTAGAATTTTAATAGTTTAAGTGTCCTAAACTTATAAAGAACTTTCTTCTTACAGAAAATTACCAACAGAAAAATTTTAGGGCACCAAATCCATATCACTAGGATGACTTTTAACAAGAGTATTTGAATAATTTTTTGAAAAAAAAATCTAGCTATGACTTTTTTTGTGATATATTACTATTAGATTTGATAAATTACATATGTTCCATAAGAATCTTTTTCCCTTCCTGCCAGTATATCATTGACAAAGTGTGCAATCTTGGCTGGACCTGGAGTCATATTTGAGAGAGATGTTCATTGAATAAGGTATGACAAGCCAGTTCTTAAAGATAATGTTGGCTTTATTGACAGAGTCAATGTCTGCAAAGTTCTGTTAGGAAAACTTGGCTCTACATTGGGCTCACAGGACTGGGTCTTTTAGGTGGTAAGAAGGATATATTCCTGGCAGGCCAAGAGTCTTAGGATATTTGGGGATTCCTGGAAGAAGATTCATTCAGATTGATAAATAATATAGTTGAAATTTTGTTGAGATAGTTACTTGGGTCTGTATTCCTATCCTCTGGATAGCAAACAAATAGAAGCTTTTAAAAAAAGTATGATCTGAGATTCTTTATGAAAACTTTCAGAAAGAAATGCATTTTTTATGGCTTTGTGGATTGTTCAATACTTAAAAGATACTTGCTTTGCAAAGGAAAACTAAAGAAAGCCTACATGGTTAATTAAAACTCTTTTGCAGGTCCTACATAAATGATGACACAAAGCTAAGGAAACCAGTCTATGATCTATAATAATCTTTATTTGATATTATCGTGAACCTATTATCAGAAAAAAATAAGTGTGAATAGACAAGTGGAAATAGGCAAAAATTATTACTAGGGTATCTTGTTTAGCATACTTATCTCTATTTCTTATAACCTTTGAGCTATTTTATAATTTTGTGAGTAGTAGGTAACTGATAGTGCTACAAACACTTCTTGTCCACATACACACACACACACACACACACACACAGATGCATTTGGAAAGTAAAAATGTGATTGAGTTCCACAAACCCTGTGGAAGAGTCAAATTATTTTACTTACTAAAGACATTTTTAATTTCAAGTTTCCTTTTTGCTTATATATTTGTCTGCCTTTGGGATAATCCATTGACCAGCTGTAACCTCTTTTATGCCCCCTCATTAATTAATGAATTGAATCACATATTTTTGAAATGTATTTGTACTATGTTTAGAGTCACACTTTTATCTTTCATTTTTGTTTATTTATTTATTTATTTTAATATATTTTTATTGATTTCAGAGAGGAAGAGAGAGGGAAAGAGAGATAGAAACATCAATGATGAGAGAGAATCACTGATCGGCTGCCTCCTGCAGACCCCTACTGGGGACCGAGCCCACAGCCTGGGCATGTGCCCTTGATCCGAATTGAACCTGGGATCCTTCAGTCTGCAGGCTCATGCTCTATCTACTGAGCCAAACCAGCCAGAGCCACACTGTTACCCTTTAAAAAGTATACTTTAATGTAGCATTTTAATTGGTATTTTAAGTCCTTCATTGTCATTTTTCTACGTTTATGTAACAGGTGCTATTCCAGTAAATTTACAAGTCCTTTCAGTTCTAAGATCCACTCTACTCTGTAGGTATCATTATGCTCATTTTACATCTAAAATAAACTTTCAAGACACTAATTTGTAAATTTATGATTTAAATTGTTTTCAATGCTTATACCTTTACTATAAAAGTTTGTTAACTTTTCAAAATATTTAACAAAATTCCAAAATTAAAATAATTAATAGTCAGTCATCATCTACTTCAGTGTAATAGAATTTGGTTTAATTGTTTTATCATTCAAAATGTAAGTTATTAAAAAATATTATTCCAGGAAAGTTCTCAGTGAAATGAAGGAAGCTGAGATATGATGTATATATTCTGCTGACAATGATTATATATATAATCTCCCTGGAGAATTTGCTGGTGTATCATTCATGGTATACCTCTATAAAATTGGCTGACTACCTAACTTCCAGCCTTCCAGCAAGCCTATTAACCTTAGCTGGTATTGTTTTTGAACAACTTTCAGAATCATCTACTTTATCATCAAAAGCCAGGAACTGTTTGTTCATTTTTTTATGTTGTTTTCAGTTTTTTGTTTTTGTTTTTATAAAAATAGAATCCTTGATGGAGCTGGCTTTCTTACATACCTCAGCAATTTGACTTGCCCATGCTTAGATATGAGGTAGCATTTTGGATGCCTTGCTATAAAAGTGTTTTCTCTGTTTAAATTGCAGTGCCTTTGCATTTTGCTTTCTTTTCAAAGTTTTCTCTAGTCCATAACAATAGGTTTCCAAGAGCTATTTTTGTGAGAACAATAAAATGTTACTCCCTCTTGTCCCAGAATTCTATTACCAAATGTTTACTTGTCCTCAGATATTTGCCAATTTTGGCTTTCTCCTAAATTAAAAACTCCAAAACAAAAACTTCACTTGGTATTGTGGTAGTTCTGGAGTTTATATCTTAATTTCTTTGATCCTTTTGGATTAAATGTTGATAATCCACAGAGAGCCTGCTATCCATTTCTCTAAGAACATAAAAGGACCCAATTTTGAGGATAACTGTGTTCCCTTCAGTCTTTTATTTGATCAATTCTTACTTTAGAAAGTTGTTATAATTGGATTAGTACGTATATTGGCTAAGCCCCTTTTGAGCGCAAACATTTTCAGTTTCCTTTGTTCCCTCTCATTTTTTCCTTTATGTTTTAATTTTGTCTTTACCCTTCAGGCACTAATCCTATCTAATAAAAGAATAATATGCAAATTGACCATCACTCCAACACACAAGATGGCTGCCCCCATGTGGTCAAAGATGGCTACCCCCATGTGGACACAAGATGGCCACCACAAGATGGCCAGCAGGGGAGGGCAGTTAGGGGTGACCAGGCCTGCAGGGGAGGGCAGTTAGGGTTGACCAGGCCCACAGGGGAGGGCAGTTGGGGGGGACCCAGGCCTGCAGGGGAGAGCAGTTGGGGGGGACCAGGCTTGCAGGGGAGGGCAGTTAGGGGTGACCAGGCCTGCAGGGGAGGACAGTTGGGGGGGACCAGGCCTGCAGGGGAGGGCAGTTAGGGGTGACCAGGCCTGCAGGGGAGGGCAGTTGGGGGGGACCAGGCCTGCAGGGGAGGGCAGTTAGGGGCAAACAGGCTGGCAGGGGAGCTGTTAGGCATCAATCAGGCTGGCAGGGGAGTGGTTAGGGGGTGATCAGGCAGAAGTGGTTAGGGGCAATCAGGAAGGCAGGCAAGCGAGCAGTTGGGAGCCAGCAGTCCTGGATTGTGAGAGGGATGTCCGACTGCCCGTTTAGTCGGACAGTCGGACATCTCTCGAGGGGTCCCAGATTGGATTGGGTGCAGGCTGGGCTGAGGGACACACACCCCCGTGCATGAATTTCGTGCACCGGGCCTCTAGTTATCAATAATACCCTTGCTGCATCCACTATGCTCACTCAGTTCTGATCAGGAGTAGCTCCTCTTATATTTCAATGTTGTCCATCTCCTCTACTTGGATATTTCTTTGGAAAAGTGTGTTCATACTCTCATGATTCTTAGATCTTTTTTCTTTGCCTCTTATATGTTTGGGGGGGTTATCTTTCTCTTTGTTGCCTTACTCATTAACCTCATATTTAATTCTTAACTCTATGTTTGCTTTACTTTCTGTTTTCTCCATTGTAACAGACACACAGTCAAGGACTTGAAACTGATTACTTCAAACATTCCCACCCTCTCTTTATCCTGTGGCTTCCAACTGCATCAGAATTTCTCTACCTTTATATGCAAATTCTTCTTCAAAATTAGCATGTCAAAGCTGATTTCATTAGCTTCCCTAGGAAATATGTCATTTGAAAATTATTGACTTAGGATCATTTTACCTCAATTACAATCTCTGTTCAAAAGTAACACGGGCAGAAAGCAACCTGGGGCTACTTTGACACCGTACTTACTTCCCACGTGTCCATGCCATCCTCAACTTCTGCTTCTTCTTTTAATAAGAATTGTAATGTCTTCTTCCCTTTTTATTTACTGTTTTCATCAAAGCCCTCTTAAACTATATTGGACTAATTGAGAAAACCTAATATTTGTTTTCTAATTTCACCTTACTATAATAGAGCTATATCTTACAACTTAAACAAATTTTATTTTCCATGTATTCTTCCCCCATTCTAACATGTTGCTACTTATAAAGTCTTAGGTTTTTAATTTAATAGGCCTTTATTTTCCAATACTCATTAATAGACTTAGGTATTAAATTTTTCCACTTTTCTCACCTCTGTCTCCTTAGTTTGATTTATTGATTGCATTTTATATACTCTACAACCATGAGATTCTATTGCTCGGACAAGTCCAGCATCTTTTTTGTTTGCCATGTGGGTTTATTTCATAAATAAAATAATACAATAAAATGGGGAACAGTTTTTCTACAGATTTATGGTCACATTAAAATAGTGTCTGGGATGAATTTCTTTAGAATTTGCCATCCAGATCTGAACTCAGAACCAGTGGAAACTCCTTATCCATTCTGACACTGACACTCAATGCAGTTTTCATTCTATTCAGTGTTACAAAGATACAGTTGGTCATACTTTTCTTCATTCAATTGTTTTTTTTTATTCTTTCACTCATTCATTTAACATTTTTAATGAACTCTATATCAAATCCTTTTGAATGTATATAAAAACTAAAAGTCACTGTATTCAAATGCTTAAATGTAATGGGGCAGGAAAATATAATATTGACACGCAATGTGATAAACATTACATTTAAGCTATGAGGGAGATGCCATGGAAGAAGCTTTGGAATATTATAAAGGGAAAAGAGAGGGTTGGATTGTGTCTGGAAAGAGCACAAACATTTTAGGCAGAGGGATCACTTGTGAAGTGTCAGGTGGATGTGAAAGAACAGTGTGAGGTCAGGCACCATGAGGAGTTTGGTATGACTTGTTTGAAGTAATGTCTCTCTGCCCTTTACTGTCTCTTTCTTCCAGTATTTCATAAGAACTTTCCTTTGTCATCCTTACAGTTTGCAGAAGTCTTTAAGACTAATGCTAACCTGATGCTTTGTTTTCATGAAAAGATAGTGACTTAAAACTCAATTTGCAAACACCATGGTAACCATGTAGTTGGATATATTTTCTTATTCTCTATAGACATGGCATTTGAGCTACTCTGTCAAAGTAACCTCTATTTAATAAATGGAATAGTCATGAGTGAATTAATGAATGTCTCAATATGTACATTTCTACACCTTTATCTAGACTTTCACATGGACAGCTCTAACAGATTTCATTCAAATTCACTTTAGTGCATACACCTGAGTACACATTTATCAGGCACCAGACAGCAAGACTCCTTTAGACAGTCAATATACTGTAGGAGAGAGGCTGAAAAGTGAAATTCTAATTATTCTTGACATAGGGCATTCTAAGGTGTCTCGTGCCAATATAATGAAAGTTATTTTTCTTCAGGAACCTGAAAGACGATGCATGATGCGTGTTCAGGTTTCCATGGAAATAAAGTTAAATAAGAAGCAGGTGGCACTTTCTGATGGATACAGATCATCCTGAAATCACATCTCCTGGCTAGAGAAATGACTATAAATCTTTTCAAAAACAAAGAAGAGAAAACTGTAGCAAATATATCAAGTAATATCTTTATGGCACCATTTAGCATGACTCTATAAAGAAGGTTATTTATAACAGAATTATTTATCATACAGTATTTTTTAAAAAGAAAATTAAAATTATAGATGGGTTACAATGTTTAAATTTACCTTCTAGATTAGACATTTCACTTTGCTACTTATAAACATTATTTTTTTATCTTTAGCAACATTTAAAAATTTTAGGAATGTGTGCATTTTCAGTTTTGTATAAGCTCATATCATTAGGATATTTTAAGGTATTTTTAAAAGTCCTCTGTAGACATTTAAATTATTATTTCTTGAATTCACATGTACATATGTGTAAAATATTTATTTTGAAGGAGTGCTAATAGCAGATAATGTTTGTTGTAGAATAAATTTTTTATAACTATGTACATACTTAATGGGAAATGTATATAAAGCTCACGGTTATAAATTCCGACACTTAATCTTCCTCCAAAGAAAAGTTTTTGAAACACATTTCTCTCCCCATGCTCCATTTCATTATCAAATATAATTATGTAAGATTTTTATTTTTAACTCTAACAATGAAATTGAATTTTACCAGCTTCTTATCACTTCAAGAAATATAAAATGTATTTCCATAAGAGTTAAAATATACACCTTACTTAATTTAGCATTATATAACTAGTCTCATGTTTAGAATATGCAAGTAACATATATTATCACTATGTAAGTATTCTCATATGACAAATATGAAAATAAATTCTCACATAGATTCATGTAACATAAGAGATTATGACCTTCAAAAAGCCCTTTATTGCAAATATTTTCATCAAAATATATATTCCTGTGTCCTTTAACTCAGAGAAAAGAACTATTGATTTTTTCTTAAGAATTAAGAAAGAAAGGATTGAAAGTGCTTCTTTCATTCCACTCAAACTCCTCCACACACACCTGGGGGATGGTGTTGGTGGAGGCAGGGATGCCCTGGGAGTTTTCATCTAGCAGCATAGTTTAAGTTAATGAATACCAAATTTCCTTCTTTGTCTTCCCCTTCACTTCTTCACATAAGTCCCCAATGGCATCAGCTGCAAAAAGTGAAGGCTTCAAATCAGACTGGTAAATGAGAAAGGATTGCACTCTGAGTTAAGCATCTGTCTGATTTGGAATTAAATTCTAGTTCTGTGTGCCATGCTTTTTCTCGCACTGGAAACTGACCCCTATTAAATACTAAGATTTGTAATGAAAGTCTGGCTTGGTATGAATTTTCAACAAAAGAAAATAAAACCATTTCAGGAAACTACCATATAAGACACTGAAATTTAATGACATTATTTGAGTGATATAGCATTTTGAAGGGATATTAGAGGTCAGAGTTAAACTCTCTCATTTTCAAATGCAGAGACAAGTTAACAATGAGTTTTAATGACTTGCTCAAGGCCATTGTTAGCTTTTATGAGACATAAATTGCATATTTTATTTAGTTCCCTAGCTCTGTTATGCCTGGTGGTACTTTTCAACATTTTTTCCAAAGCTGACATAAGCTTAGTCATATATTGGAATGGGGAGTACTCAATTAGAAAGTAATGGTACCTCCTACCCCCAGGAAGAACAGAGTGGGTGATGGGTCTAGGTTAGAAATTCCCCTTTCCTCTCCTCACAGTTCAGACTAAAGGGACTTTCTGTGGAGAATAATTGTTCTAAATTAGTGTTTTAATTAATTACAAGCATTCTGAGAGAATTTACAGGACTGATATGTTATATTGCAACAAAGATATTTTTGCACCTAAACATCCTGCCCCAAACTTTTTAAGATAGATAGATAGATAGATAGATAGATAGATAGATAGATAGATAGATAACTTGGTAACTTGAAGTGGTACAGTTGCAAACCTGGACACATTTTATATGTGATGTGAGTGGCAGGAAGTATCAGCTCCTTCCTGAATATCTCTTTAGCATTGCATAAAAACAGAGCCAATTCAGAATAAGAGGAGAAATGAAGGACATAGAGTTCTTTTATTAAATCCTGCTTATGTTAATTATTTTTATGGGAAAAGTAAAAGATTTTAAAATCCGTTTTTAAAGAAATTCACACAAAGATGTGTCCAAGAATCTCAAGAGGAAAAGTGGTATGTGAAGAAGAATTTTTCACCATTTCTAATATTTAAATCTGATCTATTGTTTCGTAGCTATAAAAAGTTGAATCACTGTACTAGTGGAGTAATGGATAGTTTATCTGGCATAAGTGGATGGAAACTGTCCCTCTACCCACATGCCAAGAGGAAGTGATCTGATTACTTTTGACTTGCAGCAGAGGGGTAGAAGGGACAGAGCAGAGCAAGCAGCTTGTTACTCTGGTAGCTCTGATTCACTGAATATCAATATATCTTCACCATTTTGTTAAAAGTGACAGCCCTATTTTCTACTTTTCTGTACATTGCCTAGTTGCATTCTATGACTTTTTAAAAACTTCTGCCAGGCCCTGGCCAGGTAGCCCAGTTGGTTGGAATGTCATCCCGATGAGCCACGTTTTCGGGTTAGATCCCCAGTCGGGGCACACACAAGAATCAACCAATGAATGCATAGGTAAGTGGAACAACAAATCCATCTTTCTATCTCTTAAATCAATTAAAAACAAAAAAACATTTCTGCCAAAGTTCCCTAAGATATGTGAACAAATCAGTATCTTTTCTTCTCCTTTTTGGAAACCCTCAGAGTACGGGGATAATTGTCCTGAGAGCCACGTTTATGAAACTCTGGATGATGTGTCTGAGGATCTCAGGCTTTAGGCAGCACATGGAGGTTGGTTGGTTGGGTTTTAGCTTTTCATTCCATTCCTTTTCATCAGGATTTTATTTTAAAACTCCCAGGGAAGAGAAGTTAAAATACTTTACTTTAAGATTTCAATATATAAAAAGGTCACTGGAGCATAGCTGCTCCTTAGGTAGATATATGGCTTAAAGAAGAAAATACATCAACTTCATATATGGTCCAAACAAAGAATTTAGATATAATTAACATGGTAAGTTGGACTTGGACACTTCTATGTCAAACTGAAAGTTAGATGTCTTTAGGTCTCTATTCTTTATTATTAATACCATATTTAGGGATTACACATATATATTTTTATCTAGTCCCCCTATGGCAACCTTCACCTTCTGGCTGTTAGCTAAAAGAGGATTGGGGTGGAAAGAAGGGAACCAGTATATTGAGCAAGCATCCAATCCATTCCTGGTACTATATTACAGGTTTTACATATTTTTAAATTTTATACTCACTGTAATTTTATCAGGTATATACTCTATTTTTTAGACGACACACACTCACACACACATACACACACCCTCCATAGCAGACTCAGAGTTAAGAAAATTGAACACACATTACTCCCAGGATATGAAGTATTTTTTAAAGACTTTAAGACTCTTTATATTTACCATTTGTGAGCTATGATCACTAGGTCCTACCTGATTATTTGAAGTTCTAATAGAAGAGAAATAATTTTCTGACAATCTCGACTGTTACCAAAGCTCGCTAATTGGCAGCAGAGGGAGAATCATTTTGCAGCCAGTTCTTCAGTGGCATGAAGGATGCAGCTTGTGAAAATGGTCTCTGACGTAACCAAACATGTCAATCACCGATCTCCGTCAATCAGAGAGCACAGGATGAGGAGAGGGGCCACAACTGAAATGCTCTCAGCTATCTTCACGCCTTTCCGCCTCTGGGGCAACCGCTTCCCTCCAGGCAGCTGTATTTTGTTTCTTGGAGCAACTCTTCACCAGGGTTCCCACAACAATGTATGTGCTCTTCTCATCCGGTCTCTGTATAGATATTCCCAAAGCTCAACTCCGATTATATTGCTCAGTTATATTCCTCATTATCCTTAGGGTGAAGGCCAACATTCTTCAACTGTCCTGTTATCATCTGACCATGAATATTTGGAAAATTAAGGAATAGTTTTTAGGGGAAAAGTGAATGTGTAATAGATATGACCCGCTACAAAACAACATTTCTGAATAAATATATTAAAATCTATAATTGGCAATAAATACCCATAACTTTTTTTTTTATAACTTACAGGAAAATTCACCAGCTCTTTAGAGATATTGAAGAATGTTAGGGAATATGTGAATTTGAATTTTTTTTTTCTCTGTTGTCTTTTTAAAAAAATATCTGAGTTGAGTCTGAAGCTCAGGAAACAGTTTGTGTTAGCAAGCCTCAAATGATTATGTAGAAAGTATTTTATAACATTTTCTGGCTTATTTCACTTAGCATAATACTCTCCATGTCCCTCCATCCTAACTCAAAGAGTAAGATATCCTTCTTTTTTCACAGCAGCATAGTATTCCCTGGTGCAAATGTGCCACAGCTTTTTTATCCACTCATCTGCTGATGGGCTCTTGGGCTGTTTCCAGATCTTTGCTATTGTAAATTGTGCTGCTGTGAACATAGCAGTGGATATATGCTTTCTGATTGGTATTTTGGGTTTCTTAAGATATGTTCCTAGAAGAGGGACCACAGGGTCAAATGGCAGTTCCATTTTTTTTTTTTTTTGAGTAAATTTTATACTATTTTTGATACGGGCTACACCAGTCTGCATTCCCACCAGGAGTGTTTCCTTTTCTCCACATCCTCTCCAACACTTGATTTGTTGATGGTAGCCATTCTGACAGGAGTGAGATGATACCTCATTGTCATTTTGCTTTGCATCTCTCTGATGATTAGTGACTTTGAGCATTTTTTCATATGTCTGTTGGCATTCTGTATGTCCACTTTGGAGAAGTGTCTATTTTCTTTGCCCATTTTAAAATTGAATTGTTTGTCTCTTACCCTTTGAGACAGCATGGAGGAACCTGGAGAGTATTATGCTAAGCGAAATAAGCCAGTCAGAGGAAGCTAAGTATCACATGATTTCACTCATATCTGGAATCTACTGAACAAAATAAACTGATGA
The DNA here is from genome assembly GCF_963455305.1 of Plecotus auritus. Classification (NCBI taxonomy): domain Eukaryota; kingdom Metazoa; phylum Chordata; class Mammalia; order Chiroptera; family Vespertilionidae; genus Plecotus; species Plecotus auritus. Next base: position 50,135,274 of record NC_137773.1, on the reverse strand, counting down.
ACAAAATAGATCCAGAGACCTAGAAGCATGGAACAGACTGAAGAATCTCAGAGGGAAGGGGGGTGGGGGTGGGAGAGATTAACCAGGGACTTTATATGCACATATGCATAGCCCATGGACACAGACAATAGTGTGGTGAAAGCCTGGGAGGGGTGGGTGGGAAGTGCAGGGGGTCAATGGGGAAATAAAAAGGGAGACATCTGTAATACTTTCAACAATAAAGACAAATTAAAAAACAACAACATAGAAAAACTTTTTCGGACTAGGTGTTATTCAATTATAAAACATAAAGAAAAAATATAGAGCATAATATATATATCCTGTTCTTACAAGAAAACTAGGTATCAGGGTGATGAGGAAAATTGCGAGGGTCAAGCAATGTTTAAAGCAAAGGTTGTCTTCAATGCCGGTGGCAGAGTTCAGGTATCATGATTCATTGCTTTGTCATCCACCCCATAACCACTTGCTTTCTATTAAAATACGAGTTTCAGAAAACATTTAGAAATAAGAATCATCCTTTCTACTCTTTGTTCTGCCAGCGCAATGCATTGCATTAGAGGATATTTAAACCCTTTTTATTCAAACAAGCAATGCTTCTGGGCTAGGTGCTTTGGACAAATGATTAATAGGAGCGGACTTTGAATGTGCATGATGTCCTACATTGCCATATTATTATTTAACAATTACACGTATATAAGTGTTAAAATAATGAATAAAGGAAGCATTGAGTGGAATATAAGTAGGTAAAACAGCTATGAGTGCACTGGAAAAAAATTTTGTGATAACTGATATGCTCAGTACCGAACTAGACATAAATTTAATGAATTGTAATAATACTATTCTTTTTGTATGTTTTTAAAGGGCAACTTCATAGCTCCTATAAGAAAAAAATAGCTGGAAATAGACACATGATAATGCTCATATACTTTTCATGTTTCTGTTAAACGTAGGAAGGAAAGTTTAAAATCAAGAAAATATAGATAAATAACATTACTGTGTTTGATTTTTTTTCACCTATTCAGGTCATGGTCTGCTTGTTTCTCTACTAATACACTTTGAAGAGACAGAATTCTCAGTGATTGGGATGACTTTGATTCAGCACAGCAAGGGCAAGCTTAGTTGTGATAGATGGATATTCAATTTTTTATGTATGCTAACAATCATACAGTTACACTTGCAATGTGTGGTTCCTGCCTCTCTAAGTTAAATCAGCACAGTTGAAATATGCTTTGTTGTTTTAAATACCATCTCAGCAGGCTATGCACCTGCCATTAGAGAGTCAGGAAATGTATTTAACATAATCTTATATATGTTCAATTATAACACTGAGAAATGCATTTCTTGAGTCATTACATCCCCCAAATCCAAATTACCCTTTTGTATAAAGAAATAAGGGTTAGGCTGTTTGTTTCATCTTTGTTATAGTAGAAAGACTAGTCAGGAGACATATGACTGAATTATTGCTCAACTAATTTACAACTGAATAACATGTGTGAGTTGTTTAAGTTATTTCAGTTTCACTTTTTCCAGCTATATAATGGGAAAATAGCATTAGTTTCTGAGAAATTTTAAAAGACTAAAATAATTTACTTGAAAATATTATTTCATATATAGGCAAGTTAGCAAGACTATGAAAAATTAATGGGCCAAGCATTGGCACATAAGACAAAAACCAAAATATTAAGATTTAATAAAGCTGGTCCATAAACTCATGAGTATTTGTTTTTTATTGATTCCTTTTTTGTGAGTATCATAAAAAATGATATGCTTCACAAATAACATTTTTATTTATTAATTATACCTCAATAAAACTGGATAGTATAGTAAAAGTGTAAAAACTTACCAACAAAACATACATGCCAAGAAAATACTGGGTCAAAAAACATTGTCACATTCATCTCAAGGGAGCAAAACATTATGACTTGCTTTGTAAACAACGCAGGTGATGTTTATAATAGCTGTAAGTCATTCCTGAACATTGTTCACAGGGTACAGATTTCTCACTTTAGCCAGTATAAACTTATTTTCAGAGAAAAAGAGAAAAATATATTATGAACTAATTTCATGGGGCTTAGAAATAAGTGCAAGCTAATGCCCTGTAGCTCATTAAGTGAATTCAACAATCCTGTGAAAAGACAGCTTGAAACCAGTATGATAGCCTTTGCTCTCTGAATTATCAGGAACAGTTGCAGAGTAAGTTTGGTAAAGCCACATGAATGGAGATCACATTTTTGTATTCTACAACATGTCATTTAGTATGCTAGATATATTTTTCTTCTCTAAGAGGTCAGCAGGGTTGAAACATTCTTTTCTCTACCACTGATTTTAAAAAGTGTTCAGATTGAGTAACTAAGGCATTTTGAAAAGCAGGTGTCTTTTATTTTTCCCCTTTGAATGTTCCTAATATCTAAAATATGGAAGAATTTTTATTCTTATTCCACTCCACACTTGAATCGTTTCCTCAGACATGTAGGCAGCATGTGCAGCCTCAGTAGCTTGGCTCCTATTTCAGTTGACATGTTCCACTACAGTCATTTGTTTATCCTTCCTGCTCTAGAGGTAACAAGTAAAAGAAAGATAATTTTACTACTGTTTTCAGTGATGAAACTTAGAAACAGTCCAGAACCAATTTATGGTAACATGCAAATAGAAAAATAGTGACTGCATTAGTCACCTAAGGAAATAATTTGATTTATAATAAAGGCAAATATTTATGTTTATAGCTGCATATATAAGTACTAGAGGCCCAGTGCACAAAATTCGTGCACGGCGGGGGGGGGGGTGGGCATGTCCCTCAGCCCGGCCTGCACCCTCTCCAATCTGGGACCCCTCGAAGGAGGTCCTACTGCCGATTTACAGGGATCGGGCCTAAACCAGCAGTTGGACATCCCTCTCACAATCCGGGACTGCTGGCTCCTAACTGCTCATCTGCCTGCCTGCCTGCCTGATTACCCCTAACCACTCTGCCTGCTGGCCTGCTCACCCCCAAATGCCCCCCTGCTGGCCTGCTCACTCTAAACTGCCCCCCCCCCCCGCTGCCCTGATCACCTCCAACTGACCCCCACTGACGGCCTGCTTGCCCCCAACTGGCCCCCCTGCTGGTCTGCTTACCCCCAACAGCCCTGCTATTCACCCACAACTGCCCTCCCCTCTTGGCCTTTAACTGCCTCTCCTTTGGCCCCACCACCATGGCTTTGTCCGGAAGAACGTCTGGAAAGTCTCCTGGAAGGTTTCCCAGTCTAATTAGCATATTACCTTTTTATTAGTACAGATACTAGAGGCCAGACTCATGTAATTTGTGCAAGAGTAGGCCTCCTGGCTGCTGGCACCAGCTTCCCTCTGGCACCCGTGACCCGGGATTCCTTCTGACCACCAGCAGGCACCTAGGACCTGGGCTTCCCTCGCAGCCCTGGCTTCGTCTGGAAGGACGGAAGGATGTCTGGAAGGATGTCTGGTCTAATTAGTATATTATGCTTTTATTATTATAGATAGTAAAAATTGGAGAACTAAAATAGTTTTTACTATAACATTAAATAAAGCATATTCATATAATATAAAAATCAGTTTAAAAAATGTTAAAGCACATAGAAAAGACACATATAGATTGCTTTAGTGAAGGGTACAAAATTCTATTGTGACAATTCTTTGTTCCCAATTATATAATATACACATGTACACAGAAATACATAAATAATAGTTGACATTTAATGAGTACTTACTTTGTTTCAGGAACTGAACTGAGGATTTTATTGGAATTATTTCACTAAACCCTCATAAGAACCATAACATGTAGGTACCAATATTATCTACGTTCGACAGATGAGATGAGTTTTAGAGAGATTAAGTTCATAAGACTACTTATTATGGAATCCAGGATATGAACCAAAGCAGTGAATCTCCAGAACCTTAATTATAATGCCAACTTGGAGGTCAACTGAAGTTACCCTTTATGATAAAAATATCATTAGTTAGAGATTAAAGTCATAATCCTGCTTCTAAAGGTAAAGCCAATACTATCCCCAATATTCCGCAATTTTCCAGGGGCTAACATTATCTGTGCTTTTGATTCGTAGAAGTGATATTCATTATAATAACAAAAACTTTGAATATGAGAAACATCTATTCTTAAGAATCTTGGGTCGTCCTGACACTGGGAGACTTTTTTTTACAGAACATCTTCTGCACGAGCCTCCTAATCCTGTTTTTCTCCCCTCTTTCCCCTTGCCCCCCTCTTTTTTCTATGCTCTACCTTCCCCTGATTTACTTCTTAACTGCAGTAATTTGACTATCATTTGGCTTGTTTCTTTCCAATTCATGTTGTCTGAGAGTAACCTTTGAGGATATTTTGCTAAAATAAAAATAGTTTCCAAAAACAGTGGATGGCATTAATCATTATTTATCTGCTACATTAAATAAATATGAAAATCCAAACAGAAAAAAATATATATAATAGGCAATTGCAAACTGAAATACAAATGACCAATATGCATTTGAGAGAATTTTCAAGCTCATTAGGAATTAAACAAATGTTAACATAAATAGTCACAATACCATGTTCACCTCAGAAATTGGGAAAACTTCAAATATATCACTCACTGCTACAAAAGGTGGTTTGGCAATATTTGCTGGTACAAACTTTACATTGCTACTTCTGGCAAGTTATTTGGCACTGTATTAAAAGGAAACTTCACACTTGATTTATACATTTTGGCCCTATAATTATATGAATATCTTCTAATTGGAAGAATCTTCTGTTTATATATAAAGAGCAATTTTTATTGTTTCTTGTCAATCTTTATTTAGTATTACTTATATCCAGATAAGTGTTAATATTCACCAGAGCCTATCTAGAGATTTATTATATCATAAACCTGCATATGGTCATTATAAAAATATAGTTATTTATACATATGTTATATAGATGAATATATAAATATATGCAGGCAAACTTTAATCCTAATTTTTAATTCACAGTAGTTTTTTTCTTTAAGATTTACGCCTTATTTCTTCTACTCATCTATATATGCATAGATACATGGTCAACCTTTTTTACTCCATCTCTGAAACCAATTAGCTTCATGGATTTGCCTACTAGTTATTTTTCTGAAAAGAACTTCATTTTCCCCACTAGAATCTTAGTATTTTGTGAGGTGCTATTTCTTTCAGTTCTATCACCTGCTGTATTTTGCCTTATGCTATGCCTTGCTCAGCTCTTCCTGCCCACATAGGTCTCTTCATTTCTGCTTTTCTATGTCTATCTCCAATCTTGTTTTTCTCTTATTGTTATTTATTCATTAGCTCTTTAGATAGATCTATAGCATATATGTCCAATGTGGCACTATTTCAATGACAATTTATAGGCAAGTAATCAACCTTTTCTTAATAGTTAAACATATTCTGATATTCAGTTTGGAAGGCCTTAGCAGAAAAATTAGGGTCTTTCAATCAATGTTTGGGAGGTGAGAGAAGAGAAAATGGTGTGAGATTTAAGTTGGAACAAAAACTGGTATTCATTCAAATAACATTCTAAATTCAAACTCTAAAGTGCAGCATAGGGAGTATAGTTAATAATAATATTGTGATAACTATGTGTGGTGCCAGGTGGAAATATTTGGGGTGGGAAACACTTTGTAAAGTATATAATTGCCTATCCACTATGCTGTACACCTGAAACTAATACAAAATAATATTGAAAGTAAGCTGAAATTGAAAAAAAAAAAATTCAATTCAAACTCTTAAATTCAAACAACAAAAGTACTCACAGATATGAATAAGAAAGAGTAGTGTTTTACTTGGGATATACAGAGAAAAACTCCCTGTTTGAATATTTGATAACCATTTGCATTTTGGCTAACTTCTGAATCCCAGGTTTCACATATCCATGGATGTAAAGAAGTCACTTCTACAAAAATAATCCATATCTCCATGCTCCAATCCCCACTGCTTGATTATAAGGGTACCAGCCTTAACCAGGAAATTCTGCCTTCAAATTTCTCGAAATCTCCCAGAATGCTGCAAATGAGACAAAGCTACTGTTTGCCGGCTTTGACTGCAGCGGGGGAAAAAACTTCTATGTGAAGGTTTGAAGGAACAATGAGCCCAAGACTACAAAGCCAATGTCCCCTATATTCCCAAATCTCCAGGGGCTTACATTATCTTTCCTTTATATTCAACCAAGCGATATTCATTATCACTCTTGCTCTCACCGAGTACTAACAGCCCCAAGCATTTTCTGTAATATTGTGGAATTAGGAGCCATTGGCCCTCCTCCCTGCCAGCCCCTTACCAAGCCAGAAAATCATGAATATTGTAGGTGATTCAATTAGCACACACCATTGCTAGTTTTAATGCGAGAGGCTTAAAGCTCCCCAGGTTTGTGCTATAGCATTCCACAGCAAAATTGCCCAGGCACCAAAAATTACAGCTATAAAGAATGAATTTCTTTCAATTCAGAGTTATAGACATGAACAGAAAGATATGTATTCACCACAAAGCTCCACCAGCAGCACTACTGAAATGGTGACCCAGTGTCTGGATAACTTAGTTCTGACACTGGACATCTCACTAGTTCTCTTTCACCCCCACGCCCATCTTGATTGAATTTCAAGAACAGAACAGTTTAGTTTGTTTAACTGATATCAGTTCAGATTCACCAGCAAAATGTTTTATATGTTAAAGCTTCAATGTGGGTTGAATCCAAGTCCCTTTTATCTCCAAAGGACACGGCAACTGATAATGCAAATTAGCAGATGTGAATCAGTATGTAGGAACAAGGGCAAGAGAAACTACATCTTGCTGACATCTTCTAAGCATCCAATTCAAATGTAGATATTGGAGGTTGGATGCAACCAAATATGAATAGTGATAGGCCTTGGGCCTAGCCAACATATCTTACATACACACAGTTTATAATTTGGGTGCTGTATATCTAGAGCTCTCTCTGTTTAGTATCAAAAGTAGAGAAAACTCGTGGCTAGTCAACTTCAATCACCATCTGATGGTGACCATTTCAAACTGCATTTGAAGATCCTAGAGCAGTGGTTGGCAAACCGCGGCTCGCGAGCCACATGCGGCTCTTTGGCCCCTTGAGTGTTCTAACACCACTTCCTCAAAATAGACTCGCCCAGGCCGAAAACTGACTTCTGCGCATGGGCCACGAAGTTTCAATCGCACTGTAGGTGTGCACCCGTACGTGGTATTTTGTGGAAGAGCCACACTCAAGGGGCCAAAGAGCCGCATGTGGCTCGCAAGCTGCGGTTTGCCGACCACTGTCCTAGAGGCTTAGTCCTGTCCCTCTTCTGAGTCAATCCACCGAGTTTCATTAGGAATTCTAGAAATCGGCAAGGTCAATGTTATACAACTTACATGATTTACAAAATAATTACTACTGATAATTACTAACTACAAATCAGTAGTTTCTAATGATTAACTTTTTTCCTCATTGGATATTTGTATATCAGTACACTAAATGCACAGAGAAGTTGTTAAGCAGTTTATGGTTTAAGATTCCAGGTGTTCCGTTCATTTGCATATAAAGATGACATCCACGCAAGCATGCAAGTTTATTCACCAGAATAAATGAGGCCCCTCTGGCTACATTCCTGTACTTTCTTCAGAGATCAATTCAGCACAAAGCAAATTATTTACTCAGGATGGCATTGAGATATTCACTCTTCAGGAGAATAACACATTGATGATGTTAATGGCAGCACCTCATTTTTCTGTGGAACACTTACACTTAAATACAGCAGAGGAGTACATGGGTTGATTTTTTTCTTTTATATTTTTCATTTCAACATGTGACTATAATGCCATGTGTGCTAAATCACTTATGCAAGATTTTGCAGATTGAATTTAAACTTTTAAATATTATATATCCTTCCAGGTTTCCAAATAACTTCTGCATGATTTTATCATTGCTGCTGTTTGCTGGAAGTAGATAGTAAACAATTTAAAGATACACAGGACACTGAATTCTATTTTTCCAAAGGCACTGAAAAGGAAAAACAAAAATGGAATGCACTGAACAATATGAGGAAAGTCACAATAGTTATATAAACCTCTGGGTAAAACAAACCTCCTAAAGAAGCAGATGGGTCTTTTGACAGTGAACTGAGCATGTTTATGGTCCATTGGAGCACACACAATAAAGTGGCAATGAAGACGTTTAGATAAGTCTATAAAGTAAGATTCTGTCTTCATAAGGGATAGTAAACAACTCTAGGATGTAGCCACAAAGGCTTTTTAGTTCCTGCCACACAAATAATAGACATAGAAGCAGCATGTGGCTGAGGCAACATCCATTCTTTCTCCAGTTTCTATAAAGATTTGTTCCTGGGCTTTGGGCTCTATTAGCTTGCTATTGCCTGTTTTGGATTAACATCATTTGCACAATTAGCTCTTGAGGATCTTGGCCCTGAAGTTATTGCTGATCATTCAATTCTATACATTTCACTTGCTGAAAGAAAAGAAGCAGTTTTCCAGGTCACATAGTGTAGATTTCATATAAGATTCATAGAAACTCTTTGAAAACTAATGGACAATTTCCAATTCAAAAATTATTAGTAGCCCGGCAGGTGTGACTCAGTGGTTGAGCGTACACCCATGCACCAAGAGGTTCGATTCCCTGTCTGGGCACATGCTGGGTTGCAGGCTAGATTCCTGACAGGAGGCTTTGTAGGAGGCAGCCAATCAATGATTCTCTCATCACTGATGTTTCTACCTCTCCCTCTCCCTTCCTCTCTCTCTCAAAATCAATAAAAACATATTTTTAAAAATTATAAATAAAATTTTAAAATTACAGGGAAAAAATGAAGTAGATGTTTCTTAGCAATCTGGGAGAAAGTCAATAAAAGTAAAAGATATAAAATGTATCCCAAATAACTTAAAGGAAAAGTGATATCACATGGCCAGTATTGAAATAAAAACTTAAGTATATTTCCAAAGCATAGTCATAAAATAAATTATTTAAGAAAAATATTTTGTTCTTCTAAATGGAAATTTATATTAAATAATATAATCATACTTAGATGACAAACTGAACAGTAAAAGTCAATTCCATACATAACAAAATATTCCAAATAATTATGGAACAAAGATTATACATAATATGCAGTTAATTTAACTCAACTTTAGAAAAACATGCAGAAAGAGAAATATAATGAATTTATACTCTAATTTTAAGAGGAATTTCTACTTCTTTAGCTGCCATGTAACAGTAATCAGTCTCAGGAATTGCTTAACTTAGAAACAAGTTGTTATGAATATAGTAGTTATAAATAATAGCTTTTAATATTTTTATTGATTTCAGAGAGAGGAATGGAGAGGGACAGAGAGAGATAGAAATATCAATGATGAGAGAGAATCATAAATGGGCTGCCTGCCCTCTACTGGGGATGGAACCCATGACCCAAGCATGTGCCCTGACTGGGAATTGAACCCTCACCTCCTGGTTCATGGGTTGAAACAGAGCCACACCAGCTAGGCATATATTTTAAATATATATTTGATTACATGACATATAAAACATGCAGTTGGAAAAATAAATATTTATGAAATAGCATACAATGGAAAATCAGTATTTTTCTCATTCTTATCACCTAATCTTTCCCCTTCCAGAAGCAATCATAATATCCTATCTAATAAAAGAGTAATATGCAAATTAACGATCATTCCCCTACACTCACAAGCCATGCCCACCAGCCAATCAGGAGCAAATATGCAAATTAACCCAACCAAGATGGCTGAAGCCATGGAACGAGTAGAGGGCTTAGGTTTACCCAGCAATGCAGGAAGCCAAGCTTTCCGCACATCCTGGACAGCCTAGGCCTCCACTCAAGGCTACAAAGTTTCAATTATAGAAGATAAATAAATCCCAAAAAAATGGCGGCAGCCACAGAGCTGGAAAGAGCAGGAGGCTTGAGTTTCCCCTGGCAATGGAGGAAGCCAAGCTTCCACAGCCCTGGCCTGCCTTGGCCTCCACTCAAGGCTAGAAAGTTTCAATTATCCTATCTAATAAAAGAGTAATATGCAAATTAACCATCACTCTGCTACACCCACAAGCCACACCCACCAGCCAATCAGGAGGGAATATGCAAATAAACCCAACCAAGATGGCTACAGCCACAGAGAGCAGGAGGGAGGCTTGGGTTTCCCTGGCAATGGAGGAAGCCAAGCTTTCCGCCTGCCCTTGCCGGCCCAGGCCTCCACTCAAGGCTACAAAGTTTCAATGATAGAAGATACATAAACCCAAACAGAAATGGCGGCAGCCACAGAGCTGGAAAGAGCAGGAGGCTATGGTTGCCCGTGGTGTTGGAGAAAGCCAAGCTTTCCACACACCCTCGCTGGCCCAGGCCTCGCTTAAAGCTGCAAAGTTTCAATTATAGAAGATACATAAATCCCAACAGAAATGGCTGCCCCCACGGAGCAAGCAGAAGGCTTGGCTCTGCTCCAGGCTACAAAGTTTCAATTGTAGAAGATAAATAAACCCCAGATACCAGGGCCTCCGCTTGGGTCACCGAGGGGGGGGGGGGCGGCCTGCAAACCACCACAGGTCCCTCACCCAGGCTGCCCCACGCCCCAAGGGAACCCCCACCCTGATCCAGGACACAATTCAGGGCAAACCAGCTGGCCCCACCCATGCACCAGGACTCTATCCTATCAAATAAAAGAGTAATATGCAGATTGACCATCACTCCAACACACAAGATGGCTGCCCCCATGTGGTCAAATATCCTGCCCCCATTTGGATACAAGATGGCCACCACAAGATGGCCAGCAGGGGAGGGCAGTTGGGAGGGACCAGGTCTCCAAGGGAGGGCAGTTGTGGGCAATTAGGCCAGCAGGGGAGGGCAGTTAGGGGTGACCAAGCTGGCAAAGGAGGGAAGTTGGGGTGACCAGGCCTGCAGGGAAGGGAAGTTAGGGGTGACCTGGATGGCAGAGGAGGGAAGTTGGGGTGACCAGGCCTGCAGGGGAGGGCAGTTAGGAGTGACCAGGCCTGCAGGGGAGGACAGTTAGGGGCAAACAGGCTGGCAGGGGATCAGTTAGGCATCAATCAGGCTGGCAGGGGAGTGGTTAGGGGGTGATCAGGCTGGCAGGCAGAAGCGGTTAGGGGCAATCAGGAAGGCAGGCAGGCGAGCAGTTGGGAGCCAGCAGTCCTGGATTGTGAGAGGGATGTCCGACTGCCCATTTAGGCCAATCCTACTGTGATTGGGCCTAAACGGGCAGTTGGACATCCCTCGAGGGGTCCCAGGTTGGAAAGGGTGCAGGCTGGGCTGAGGGACACCCTCTCGTGCACAAATTTCATGCACCGGGCCTCTAGTTTTTAATATGTTTTTCCACATGCTATAATGTAAAACAATTCCATGATGATCATATAGTTCTGCCTTACTGTTTTCAAAGACTGCAAAGTACTCCATTGTATATGTATATCACAATTTATTTTTAGAATTTTATAGTTTTCAACATTTTGGTATTACAAACAGTGGTAATACTTGTATTTGTGTTTGTATTCCTAGATAAATATATCTATAGATAAATAACATATTTCACCAATCTTTACTGTTGACTGTATGCTATGGCATTCATTTTGGTACCATGAAGAGAAAAGCACCACCATATAAATAATATGCACCATCAATTATAAAATACACCTTGATTTTAAAGATGTTAAGATGTCTTAGAATCAATAAAAAAATAGCAACAAATGTGCATCTTAGAATCAATGAAATATATTAAGAAGTAACATTGCTAAGTCCAACTGCCTTTACATTCTAAAGTATTTACATTTTATTGACAGTGCAGGACAATGGCTATTTCATTTTTCCAAAAGAGTGCATATCAAATTTTGAGTCTTAGCAAGTCTCCTCTGTTGAAAAGAATAGTATCTTTTAATATGTAGAAATTACATTGGTATTTCCTATCCCCTATTTCATATTCATATTGTGTATTTTCTGAACCATAGTAGGTAATTTCTACCTGGCTTTTTGCCACTAATCTCTCCCTTTAAGTCATTCTCCATATTTTTACAAGAAATATATTTTGCAGATTTTTAAAAGTAATTTTTTTTCTAAAAACTTCTCTTGGTTTTTTCATAACTACAGAATAAAACCAAGCAGTATAATATGGATGCTAGTTCAGTCTTGCTATCATCTGCCCTTCTAAGCTCATCCTCTCCTTGATCTCCCCATTCCCATGTAACTACAGTAGATACTACTTTAGGGAATATATATATATATATATATATATATATATATATATATTTAACATACAAATAAGTAACCTTTTATTAATAGGAAATTCATTTTTCTTGTAAGTAAAAAATATTGAAACAATATTTAAATAAAGGATTATTGTTTTCTGAGTAGACTCAATAGGATTAGTCCTAAATTAAATAATAGTGACAAGGCACTACCTGGTTTGGTTCAGTGGATAGAGTGTCTGCCTGTGGACTGAAGAGTCCTGAGTTTGATTCTGGTCAAGGGCACATGCATGGGTTGCAGGCTTGGTCCCCAGTGGAGGGTGTGCAGGAGACAGCCAATCAATTATTCTTTCTCATCATTGATGTTTCTATCTCTCTCTCCCTCTCCCTACCTCTCTGAAATGAAAAAAATATATATATTTAAAAAATAATGGTGACAAGGAGAAGAAAAAGTCAACATGACTCTGGTGTTTGAACTGGGATGATTGGAATACAGTGTTACTACTGGTAGCAAAATTCAGGCAATATGCAAGGAGCCAGGTTTAAGGAAAGCTAAAATGTTCAGTTTGGAAATGATGTGCTTATGAGGATGCTCCAGTGGAGAGAGCAAAGCATAGTTGCAAGTGTTACCATAAAGATTTGAGGAGGAGTTAGGCTTAGGTATGTGTATTAAAAGAAATGTACATCAGGGTGAACATTATGAAGCCATTTAAATCACTGATATTATATTTATATTTTTACTTTATACAAAGAAAAATCTTTCACTCTGCATATTTATGCAAATCATAAATTTACAATGACTCACTTGTTACATATCTGAATATTTTTCCTATTTCCTGTGCTACAATTATAACTTATGTACTATTTAAATACAAAAAATAAATTAGATTATTATTATTTTAAATCCAGAAAAATAATAATACATAATGTAGCAGATTCTTTCTGATATTCAAATACATTTTCAATACTGGTATGCAGTATTGTGCCTCTTGGTTGTCATAGCAACTGCATCTCAAATGTAGAGCATCAAATCTTCATTTTCTATGAATTTCCAAAAGACAAGTATGTATAAAATAACAAGTTATAAAATGGCTCCTCTATTTTTTTGATGTATCAGATGTAAATACAGCATATGTGTTATGAAATATAGTTCAAATAAAGGGATAACTAACCTTAATTTTTAAAATGTAAAATAAGACTAATAGGCTATTATTTATAAATATATCTTATCAATAAATATGAATTTATTATTGATTAGTACACCAATTTTTAACAGCAGAGGTTTGAAAAAATGTATATGAAGTACCAGAAAGTCATTTCCATCTTTTGCTAAATATTAGCTAGCTGGGTAATAATTGGTTGACGTTTTTTGAAGATACAGTAATTACGATTTTGTCTAGTTCTAGTTTTGCTACAGTTAAATCATATGTTAAATTACACTCAGATATCGAATTAGTTAAATAATGAACCTCTACTATTATGGTTCTCTACATAAAATAATGATAATCTCTCTATTAGAACAATAAAAATAACATATATCAATATTTTGTTTATTAGGCCAAATAAATGGTAATTTTCCAACCTCAGCAAGTGTTCTTATTTTTAATTTATAGCATATCAAGTGTATTTTGGCATGTAAATGAAGATAAAGAACTTTTTAATGGTAAATATAGGTCTAAAGATTTGAAGTATGAGGAAAAGAAATTAAAGATGTCAAAAGTCAGTTCAATGCTCTGTTTACATTTTAGGTAGAAGCATATCTTCTTACCATGAGCACCCATACAGAAGTTGAATAAATATCTAGTATATATGATTTCAAAGAGAATTCTTTGTTTATTGCACCCATGTGGACATTGGCCTGGTGAACTCTATTACCCTCTTTTACCTGAAAGCTTCAATAATTTCATGTAGTTATTTGCCTTGATACAGAATCATGAAAAAAAAACCACAGCATAGAATTTGATGTATTTTAAAAATCAATAGTGGCTAAAATAATATTTCTCTTGCTAAGGACTATTCTATACAGAAACACTGTGACAACTTACATATAGGCAATTAGAATATAAAAATTCATGCATCAAAATTTCCCTCCTCTGGAATAAATTTCTATGAATATTTCAGTCAATGCTGAGCAAAATGTGGCGGCATTGATTTCTTCCTCAGTAAGGAAATAGGTAATGCACACAGCGACTGACAGTGTGCAGCCTTATGTGGATGGAGATAGCCCTCTCTTCTGTTTGTGACTGGATGCAGCTAGGGAATGAACCATTTGAGCCAAAATGATTGGTTTTGTTGCCTTCTGATTTTGCTGAACTCACTATTTTAAACAATCTGAATCAATAAGCTATTCAGACAATGGTACAGATAGGAGTTTTTATTCTTAAGTCAATTTGACATGTGGTGAATCTAATCAGAGAAGAGGCTCATTTCTAAGCAGTGAGCTTCAGGCTAAGATTTCTTTTGTAAGTTAGTCCAGAAATCCATGTATTAAAATGTGACTCTGCCTTAACAAGGGAGAAAAATCACATTGTTGAAAGGCACGCCAAAAAGTCAAAAGTTTTCAAATACACTTGACTTAAATCATCTAAGTACTGGTTATCCTACTTATAAACTCTGGGCTTGAAAAATTTGTAATTTCTGTTTTTTAAAACATATTTTGATTTTAAGCTACTTATGCTATAATAACTTAAAATGTTTAGATTATTTTCTTAAATATTGGAAAGAGCAGGAGGGTTGAGTCAGACTATTCAAATGGGACTCTACCATTTTGTATTTGTGTGCCTTAGACAATTAAAAATTCAACTAAGCTACCTTTATCCAAAAAATCAGAATAATTATTATAACTCAGAAAGCTGCTGTGAGGAAAAAAAAATGGTAAACCACCTGCCACCTAGCACAAAATAGGCATCTGATAATCATTAACTCCTTCCCTTCTTCCTACCTTGTACTCTGGTTTCAGATGATCATTTACCTTGAATTTTGCCTTTCATTAATGTATAGATACTGCTTCAACAAAAAGCAAATGAGACTAAAGGATGTGTTGAATAGAGAAGTAAAATTTCTTAGAGCAAACATTTTGAGTAGGTTGTAAATATCGCAAAGAAACACGTGTAATGATAGTTTTTGGAACATCTGCACAAACAAAATAACTATCTAAGTAAACAGAAGAGTAGGAAATGTGATTTTTTTCCCTGCAGATATTTGGCTGGAGCAGCTACCCTTTGATTTATGTAATTTTATCATTATGCTGCAACTGCTTTCATTCTGAATTATTCATTCAACATAAGCTAGCAATAAAGGCAATATCTTTCTTCAGCTAAAAATTCTCTGACATTAAGAAGGCTGTTTAAATGAACCACGGAGGTTTTTTCTTCCATTTTAGGCTCTGAATAGATATTGGTGTTGGAAAACCATGTTTTGGGGGAATTTATCACAGCTTTAAGAAAAACTACACGTACACTAATAGAATAGGATTGTCTTTGAGCCATGTCCTTGAATGGCTACTAATTTCTTTCCTTAGCTCCCTGCTTGTCTGGAGAGAGTTTTACTGAAAGACTTATAATGAAAATAACAGCACTAATATTGGCTTCTGCTGCTAACAGTACTCCAGATGGTTACATGTTTGCAAGAATGCATGTGCTTATAGGATTAGTTTTCTCAGCCTATGTTTCCAAATGTGGAATCAAGGAATAATGCCTCATTAGTGTAAGATTTGTGTCATTAACAACAGAGCCCATATTAATATATGTAGCACACTAAAACTCAACCAATTCATTTTTTGTATGTAGTTACACATTTTCAACCCAAATGTTTATAGATTTGCAATACATGCCTACTAGACAGCTACTAGTTGTATCACATTGAAATTATATTAGTTTTATTATTTAGTATTACTCTCTTGTGTTACTATAAATTTAGATTTACTCTATAAGAGTAAATGAGACAACACAGACCAAGTACCTGGCACATAGTGAGCACTCAAGTAAATGCTCATAAATACTATTATTTGTATAAAGTTCCTAATCGTGCGGAATCTACATTATAATGACAAATATAGAATATATTATCTATTACATGAGGTGCTAGACACTAGGTTATAGGTTTCTATTTAATCATAACCTCATCACAACTCTGAAATAGAACTATCTCTTTCTTTAAGGTAAGGAAACTGTAGCTCAGAAAGTTGAACTGATTTTGCAAGACCCACAGAATCATAATTCAGATCTGATTTTATGTGACATCAAGTCCAGCTTTTTTCTATGGACTAACTAATGAATCACTATTAGCAAAGTCTTAGACTAACATACACATTGAGATAAATTTATTTTTAAGATTTGAATGAGATCATCTAATTGATTTATAAGATTTCTAAATTCAATAGCATAAAACATCCATGTAGTGTGTGTAGTGTGAATTCCTATGGGACAGGAATTCAATCAGGGAACACTCAGGGATTGGACACCAAAATGTCTGAGGCTGAGCTGAGGAGTGGAATCAGCTGAAGGTTTACCCATTCACTTTTCGGGAAGTTGACGCTGGCTGATGTCCAAGACCATCTTTGACCTCTCCACATATCCTGGGTTTTCTTATAGTAGGTGGCTGAGTTCCTGGTAGAGCACACCAAGAAAGAGAGAAGACGAAGCAGAGGCCACGTCCTCCTGCTGACCTGGACTCAGAAGTCACAGAGCATCACTTCCTGCATTGTCAATTGGATGGAGCAGTCACAAGCCCACCCAGGTCCAAGGGAATTAGAAATAAACTGCATCTCTTGAGGGGGACTGGCAATGTTTGAAAATAGCATTTGGAACCAGAAATAATCCTGTGGCAAATTTTGGGAAAAAAACATCTCTTATATTTATAAATAGTAATTATTATAACCAAAGAAATAAGATGTATAAAAAAATACTAAGTAAAAATGCAATGGCCTGATGTGCTAAAAATGTACAAAGTTTTCCTAAACAACATCTGTATCCTAAAGATCTTGTACAATGTATGATACCAATACCATCCAGCAGAATTGATAGTATACATATCTAATGAACATACATCTGATGAGAATATATATAATGAAAAGCCCTATTCAGCTGTGTACAGTAAAAGTAGAAGTTAAGCCCTAGCTTTGCTCTTAAATTGAGATTTCCCAGAATGATTTTTATAAGAAGTTAAATGTGGCAATAATTAAATTATTATTTAGGGAATGCACTAAACACTGAAAGAAAATTTATTTAAAATTAACATGGTCCATATTTGAGCTGTTTTGCTCTTTTTCACAAATTGATAGACAAGAATATAGAAAACCAATCATTTTAATCTTTAAATAGCATGAAAATCCACATAGGAAAATTTAAATTGAATTCCTGTTTAAATCATAATTCAGCAAGTGTGTCTTCTGATTTAGAGGCTGTCATTCCTTGGGGAATATCTCATCATCTATCTACAATTCGCCATCACAAATTCACAAAATATATCCCATCTGTGGATTTAAAAGGTGGAGATGTACAGAAAAAGAATGTAGTTAGTGTAGCTATTTCCCAATGATTATTTTGAGTTCGTATACTTGTCTGGATTAGTAATAGAGGCACTGAAAGTGGGTGAACAAGAAAGGATTCATTATCTCATTAACAAGCATGGCAGCAGCAGAAGCGTTCTGGGCGGGACAAAAGAACGCCCCAATTTAAAGACTCTAGCTCAGCCTTGTATTATTCCCTTACCTTCACAGTCCCAAGAATGCTGTGGCCATTGCAGGCATTGCTTGCAGAAAGAACATATTCAAAGCAGAAGAGGATCCCTGTTCTTGTTTGTGTGCTTTTTTGAGAATAATGCAATATTTTTTTCTGTAGACCCCCCAGTGTTTCCTATAGCACTTTGTTTAGGGTTATATCACATGCCTGCACTTAGGCAGAGGAAGGGAAATTAAATGATCATGCTTGGCTTAGTCTAATCAACCTTAGTCCCCCAAGGCTGGGAAGGGATCATGATTAACATGACCGCTGAGAATGTGAACAAAATATGGGTCCTATTAGCAAAGAGGAAGCAGAAAGAAGGTTATTGCATAGCCCAACCAGACAGGACTTCTCAAGTTTTAATGTCATACAATTTTCTGGAGATCTTGTTTCAGTGCAGACTCTGATTTTAATATGCCCCAAGGTGATGGGATGCTGTTAAGTTGTGGACTACACTTTAACTACAAAGGACACAAACTGTGGACTATATCTCTTCAGATATTAATATTATGATAATATTCCCCTTTTTCAAATGATGCAGAATGTTGATGTGACATGGGAAAATAAAAACAATGTAATCTGTAAAGTCCTTTTAAAAATAAACCCAAGCAAATGGATGCTTTTCAATAAATAATATTTTATAATTAAATATTACTGTGTTTATTATCCACAGAGGCACATAAACTTACAGTTTACCAGTGAGCAATGAAATAGAATGAACAAATAATAGCATCAGAATGAAAAATATTTATGAACTTTTGACTCAAAGATTTTTCAAATATATATAAAGTATAAGCCAAGACATAGTTAGAACATTTCTTATATTTACCATGAATTTTGTAGGAATTATAATATATTTCAATCAACCAGTCTTCCAATGGCTAAAAATATGTTGAGCCTTTATGTTACTAACTTTAAAAACTGAATCATCCTCCCCAAAGTGCTTTTGGATTATTTACTTTTATGTTGCCTAGTAATTGTGAATTACGACCAAAATATGTGTAACTCATGACTCAAAAAAACCAAGGTTACTTGACTAAATTTTCCAACCAGAAACCTGACACCAACTTCATTACCTTCTAAATATGTTATCCACAATATCACAGAAGGTAATTTCTTTAAAAAAAATAATTTTCAAATTATGTGTTTGACAACTGGCAAATAAGTTCTCATAACCAAAAAGCGTATGATGCTATGGTCTTTTGAAAGTCCACAACAAGTATTTCTCGAAGCCTTCGTCGTTCTTGGAAGCACAGTATGTTTAAGGATGTTTTCTGAGAGCCTGTCTCACAAACCTTCTTCGTCTCCCTCTACTGGCGCTGCCTCTGTATGGCAGGGTTGGCGTTCCCCATTTAGTGGGATCCCTCTACTGGAATCGCTGGCTATTCTAATTAATGCTGCCCATCTGTATTTTTACTTCACACCTAGTGAAAGTTCAAAGTAGGCAACCCAAGCACACTTAATCCTCAAAAATATCTTCCTGATTGTGTGTAGTATTTTTTTAGTTTGTTGCTTAAAGAAAGTGTTCCAAGTTTATAAAATAAAAGAAAAATGGATAAGAGGGGTACTCATGTATTTTGTTCCCCGATAATTCTCTAGTGTTCAGAACAGTGCCTGACACATAGTAGGTGTTCATTTGATGGTTAGATAAATAATTATGTCTGTTTATATAATATAATATTCTTTATTCATTTATTCAGTGAAGAGTTGAAAAACAATTTCATCTTCTTGTTAAGGAACCCAATAGATATAGTGATGTGATACCAAGAATTGACACATCTGTGTAAGAGGTTTTTTCTATACCATAGTGTCCTCTTTAAATAACTTTATAGTGTTTTCTTTGAATAACTTAGCAATATCTTATATGCATAGAGCATAATTTTCCTGCTGCCTCAATTGAGTGTAGATGCAAAGATCTTCAAATGTATACTTAGAAAAGTATTTATGCTGATTAATGGGGAACTTTGGAATCAGTTTTGCATATACAGCTTTGAAAATTTTTAGCATCCTCTATTTAGAATGCATTCTGCACAGTCACACTGTGGTTCATGCAGCACAGGCAGTTCCCATTTTCCTACTGTTTATTCTGCAGGCAGGAGAAAGAAGAATACTACTTTTTTATTATTATGATGTATGTAGCCAAGAGGCTAAATTCCTAAAGGAAGACTCGGCACCAAAATCATAGATCTTCTTAACAATGTTATATTTTATGATAATTATTTAATATTAAGTAATTATTTTAAAAGGAAAACATGAAACTATATCATTTAATTAAATGTAAATATAATGACCAATCTTTTTATGATTTGCCAAGCATGTAGTCTAACATTTCCTCCTTTCTCGCAGTTCACTGTTTAATGAAATTCTACCCATTGTATTACTAAATGGCATTAGATGGAGGAAACACCATAAGAAAATGATAAATATCTTTGTTGAACCAATAATTTTTGGGTCTTCAGTTGCCTAATTTGTGAATGACAATATTGAGTTAATGTGACTAAAGTAGCAGGGTGTTGACCAAAAAAAATAAGGTCCCTTCCAGGTTGCAGATTTGTCACTGAAACCCACTGGCTTTTCACCTGCACATGTGCAATGTGAACAGAAATAATGAGTATCTTCCTAAGGAATAGATGGAGTTTCTCCACTGTCCAGAAACAAAGGACTCTGAGCCCTAGAGGACTGAGGCATCAGAAGATGTTAGGGACTTGAGTCTCTGAGTCACTATGTGGGCAAAAGCCTGGAACATTGGGCTGCATTGGGCCATTTCATAAATGAAAAATAAAATATTGTGTGAAGCCACTAATATGTCCAAATTTGCTTGTTTCCATAGACTCTATTACCCTAACTGAACCATTAATCACTGTATTCTACTTTATAAAACTCAAAATATTAAATAAAAAATTGAATATGTTAAAACAATTATAAAAGCTAAACACAGGTATAATACATGTAATTAAAGAGACATTAATGACATAGGCCTTTTTTTCAAAATGATGGGCAATTAGCAAATATTAAAAAAAAACCTCAAATGCATGGCATGGGCCAGGAACTAAACAAATATTCATTTAAACATTACAAAGATCCTGTGAATTTGTTGGGACTCTCCATTGTCCAGATGTGATAACTGAAGCTCCAGCAAGGTAATTCACCTTCATGTTGCAGACTTAAATATTGGAATGTGGAATCCTATCTAATAAAAGAGTAATATGCAAATTAACCATCACTCCGCTATACCCACAAGCCATGCCCACCAGCCACGCCCACCAGCCAATCAGGAGTGAATATGCAAACAAACCCAACCAAGATGGCTACAGTCACAGAGAGCAGGAGGGAGGCTTGGGTTTCCCCGGCAATGGAGGAAGCCAAGCTTTCCGCCTGCCCTTGCCCGCCTAGGCCTCCACTCCAGGCTACAAAGTTTCAATGATAGAAGATACATAAACCCAAACAGAAATGGCGGCAGCCATGGAGCTGGAAAGAGCAGGAGGCTAGGGTTGCCCGGGGCGAGGGAGGAAGCCAAGCTTCTGCAGCCCTGGCAGGCCCAGGCCTCCGCTTAAGGCTACAAAGTTTCAATTATAAAAGATACATAAATTCCAACAGAAATGGCTGCCACCACGGATCAAGCAGAAAGCTTGGCTCCGCTCCAGGCTACAAAGTTTCAATTGTAGAAAATAAATAAACCCCAGATACCAGGGCCTCCACTTGGGTTGCCAGGGGGTGTGGCCAGCCTGCAAACCACCACAGGTACCTCGCCCAGGCTGCCCCATGCCCCAGGGAACCCCCACCCCGATCCGGGACACCCTTCAGGGCAAACCAGCTGTCCCCCACCTGTGCACCAGGCCTCTATCCTATCTAATAAAAGAGTAATCACTCCAACACACAAGATGGCTGCCGCCATGTGGACACAAGATGGCTACCACAAGATGGCCAGCAGGGGAAGGCAGTTGGGAGGGACCAGGCCTGCAAGGGAGGGCAGTTGTGGTAGATCAGGCCAGCAGGGGAGAGCAGTTAGGGGTGACTAAGCCAGCAGAGGAGGGAAGTTGGGGCGACCAGGCCTGCAGGGAAAGGCAGTTGGGAGGGCAGTTAGGGGTGACCAGGCCTACAGGGGAGGGCAGTTGGTGGCAAACAGGCCTGCAGGGGAGCCGTTAGGCATCAATCAGGCTGGCAGGGGAGCAGTTAGGCATCAATCAGGCTGGCAGGGGAGTGGTTAGGGGGTGATCAGGCTGGCAGGCAGAAGCGGTTAGGGGCAATCAGGAAGGCAGGCAGGCAAGCAGTTGGGAGCCTGCAGTCCTGGATTGTGAGGGGGATGTCTGACTGCCCGTTTAGGCCCAATCTCACCATCCCTCGAGGGGTCCCAGATTGGAGAGGGTGCAGGCTGGGCTGAGGGACATCCCCCCCCCCTTGCATGATTTCGTGCACCGGGCCTCTAGTTAAATATAAGCCTTTCTACCACCAAAGCTGATTTAGTTACATTATTATTTGCTATTTTATAAAATAGCTCTTTGAACATTTGTCTCATTTTGCCTCTACTTACAGTAGTCTACAGGAGATGCCTCTACTTTCTGGTCAAAAATTTGCTCTAAGATCCTTGGGATCAGATGGTAACTCCTACTATTTTGCTGAAACTAGCTAACTCAAATTCCATTTTACATAGATTTAAGAAGAATGTAAATCAGCCTGGCTGGTATGGTTCAGTGGTTGAGCATCGACCTATGACTGAGGAAGTCACAGTTCGATTCCCTGTCAGGGCACATGCTCAGGTTGTAGGCTCCATTCCCCAGTGTGGGGCGTGCAGGAGGCAGCCAATCAATGATTCTCTCTCATCACTGATGTTTCTCTCTCTCCCTTTCTCTCTGAAATCAATAAAAAATATATATTTTTAAAAAGAATGTAACCCATAAGGAACAATCCAAGAGAGATATTATCTTTAAAATCACATAGGAGGATAATATGTCTTGTGCTACTATTCGGGTAAGTGTTAAAACAGAAATTAACAACATATATGCTGTGTGTACACAGAATATATTTGGACAGCTATATAAGAACCTTGTGACATTGTTCTTTGACTTTGGATTATGATGGAGACTTACATTTCCCAGTAGGCCTTTTGTAACTTTTAAATCTTTTATTTAACTCAGAAAGTAAGATAAAAATGCATATTTTTTTTTTCAGAAATATATCTACACTTATTATTCAGGTTGCTGCTATAGTAGGACACTTGTAACTAAATTTCTTTGTAGACAGTATCTTTTGTTAATGGTCATGCTAATTCCTCTACCTGGAATGTCTTTTCTCTGCCAAAATTAATTCACCTTTCAAGGTCCTTTGAAGTTTATCTAAAGTTTTCCCTGATTACCTCCACATCAACAGAAAAATAAAACCATACTTTATTGTGTAGTTCTTTATTTGTGTATTTCTTATTATATTGAGCTATTCTGTTGTGAGATCTGGGTACATGAATTATCAAATTATAAATTCCTTAAAATTGGGGATTATCTTGTTTTCATCTTTGTTCCACAAAGTCTAGTCCTATCTGAGATAGAGAAACACAATAAATTATTGAATTCTGGTTGAGTCAGTCCTCAGTGACATGTAGTGATTTCTTCCAATTTACGCAACCACAATTCAGATCTCAAAGACTTCCATATAATTTATCTTTTCTTCTCAAATCATGCATCATAATCTCTTTCCCAACACATAGGCTCTATTATTTTTCTTACAAGACTCAGATGATCTCTACATGATTATAGGAGAGAGTTAGGAGTTTTTATCTGTCTAGTCATCACACAGAAACAAATAATGAGATACAAGATTATAAGATTTGGTGTCTGTAGATACATTCATTTGTCACTGTAAAAATGGTTTTATGTTTTAATACAAGTTTCTAAAAATCTTCAAACTCTTTTAAAGTTATTTCAGTATTTTTTCCTATGGTTATTAGCAGAGACATTTGAGCATCTTTAGTAAAAATTGTAAAAAGTCCAAAAAAAAATTGGTGTGCTTATTAACCAGAGAAAATTCCCAATATATTTATTTTTCAATAGAATTAGCACTCATCTCTGCCTGCCACAGACCAGTTCCTAGATTTACTTTAAATCAGTAATTGTTAGCATTTAGTTCTGTTACTAGTGATGCAATTAAAGTAATCAATGAGTAAAAGTTACACATTAAATACTTCCATTTTTTTGTGGATTTATATAATCTTTGGAAAATGAGGTAAATACATAGAGTGTAAAACATATTACCTGGATTCTTTTTAATAGTAGTTAATAACAACATTGTTATTGAACCATTTGTAGAAAGTGAAATATTAAGTCAAGGTAAAGTTTTATTTTATCAAGTACATTCATTAAGTGTGTCATTTTCATCAACTTATCTATTAATTCTGAAACCAGGAAAACATTAAGAAGAATAATAGGTAAACAAGTAAAGTGGACAGATTTTGAAAAAAAAAATATATAAGTAAGACATTTAAGGCTTAAAGCCATTAAATGAATTGTTATTATGATAGATTTCAAGATGAATAAAAAGTAATTGTCCCAATTTTGAGCGAATGATGTAATAAATGGCTAATGCAGATGACTTAGGTCATAGCTTAGAAATTCGTTAATGATAATGGATGAGAAATGATGGTTAAAACAACTTTCCAAACAAAACTACTGAGATGTGAAAAACACAGAGCGAACTACATACAATGACAGCACTTGAGCAATAAATCTCCCTCACCCTCCCAGATGGCTGTGTTGTCCAGTATAAAATACGGATGATAGATTTATATGCATGCCTTCTATACAGTGTGTATGTAACTTTAGCTGGGAACCTAAGTCACATTGCTAATCT
Organism: Plecotus auritus; assembly: GCF_963455305.1. Taxonomy (NCBI): domain Eukaryota; kingdom Metazoa; phylum Chordata; class Mammalia; order Chiroptera; family Vespertilionidae; genus Plecotus; species Plecotus auritus. The sequence goes on along the minus strand of NC_137773.1, from coordinate 50,110,515 downwards.
TCAGGGAGTCTTTTCTTTTAATTATTCTTCACAGAACTTCAGAAGTCTGTATTGTTATTTAACTCATACTGAAGATAAACAAAATAGCATATATATATATATGTATAGAGATGAGATAAGAATATTGAAGTTTTATCCTTTGTCTCACCTTTTCATCATTCAATTAAAATAATTGTGATTGTTTTCTTTTTCACCCTAAAGGTCTATGAAAAGATAATATAAATTTACAAATACTCTCTGAACTATTTTATGTGAATAGTCTTCAGTGTTTTCTTTTTCTCCTCTATAGATTATTGAGATAAAAGAAGGAAAAATTAAAATGTAACCAACATGGAAGAATCCTGATGCATTACCTTGCATTTCAGATGGAGTAGAGAACCATTTTTAAAGGTTCACCTGGTTTTGAAATACATTTTATGAAAATGTTACTAAATCCCTCAATTTTTGGAGGCTTCCTTTTGGTTCATGCCTCTGAATAAAAAATATGAACAACTTGTAATTGCACTTGCTAGATGTCTTTGGGAAATTTTTTAGGGTAATTTTTCTGTGTTTTGTGTTTTTCCTCCTTAATGTTGTTTCCTTAATGTTGAGATGTTTGAAGGCAGCAGAAATATGTCACATTAAATTGTCTGTTATCTATTAAACTCGTTTAAGAGTATATATAGCTAGCTGATTTTTAAAACTGCCTTTATCATTTCCCTATTATGGTATTTTCATGATGCAAAAAATAACTTGAGAGTAGTATAGGTCTGAGTGGGATCTGGGGCAAGAGCTGTGGCATGATTCTGCACCCAGGGACTGCTGCTATTATTGATGTCGCTGGCTTGCACCTCAGCAGATGCCCTGCCCACTGTAGAACCAGGGCACAGCAGTCCAGTCAGCATCCAAAGGAAAGATGTGACCTTTCTCCTTTCTGTCTGTGCAGCAAGTTATTGACTCAAGGCCTGGGCTCCTGAGAGGAGCCATTGATCTCCCTGTACCTATGACATTCCTGAAGGGACCTGGGCAAGGCCAAGGGAATGTTGACAAATTTAATCAATGTGGAACATATCGTGAGTTCACATCATTCAACATGTCATTTAAAACTGTACCCAATGGAGCAATAGAGAGAGTATGGCACTCTTGCCAGGAATGAGAACAGAACAGCCAAAATCCATGTAAATGGTTTCTTTAACTACTTTCTGATATCAAGAACAAAGGTGTATAATTTCACTGGTGGTTATGTTTGCTATTATTCAAGAAGGCCATTTTGTTTATGTTGCTGGACTGAGTGTCAGCCACTGGATCATTGGTATTTATGGAGTAAATAATGGGGTGAAATCCTGGATGAAGACTGAAACTAGCCCATGTGAATATAGAAAGGGGCTCATGGAAGAAAGCCTTGCCTTTGCAAGTGTTCTGTACATTTGGGGACTCCAGAGTTTACATTTCTCTAGAATATGAATTTGTGAAAAATGAAATCATGAGTAGTAACCATACTATAGCATCATTGGTAACAGGTTGGTTCTACTGTGTTTCCCCGAAAATAAAACATCCTCCAAAAATAAGACCTACTTACAGGTTTCCTTCTGAGTGAAATATAAGGCATCCCCCGAAAATAAGGCACCCAGGCTCTGTTTCAGAATGAAAATTAATTTACCGTAAACTCGTCACTAGGGCCGCCCCGACTGGCGTCTAGCAACCAGTGACATTACGCGGAGTCCTGACGTCACTGCTGTGTGGAGGCAGAGCAGAGGTTGGAGTGAGCGGTGAGCGCCTGGCGGGAGATAGGAGGAGACTTTCGCAGATGCGTGTAGAAGAACAGGAGGATTAGAGCAGACGGGACACAGCGAAGGTGGTGAGTGCTGGTCTGTCTCTGGTGACACTACCTGATGCTCGCGGCCGCCTTCATGATGACTGAAGGTTCTCAGTCAGTGGCAGACCCTGCTCCAGCCCAGATCCAGGCCCCAGCAAGCCCAGTGGCAGTCCCCAGGCAGGCCCCAGGGGGTAAATGTCTGAAAAAGGGGTAGGGGGGATGTCTGGTGAAGGTGTTCAGTGGCACAGGGGTGGGGGGAGGGGGATCACTTAAAATGACACAGGAGGATCAGAGGGGGCAATCAAAATGACACAGGAGGATCAAAAGGGGTTACTAAAATGGTAATCCCCCCTCTGATTCTCCTGTGCTATTTTGATTCCCCCCTCTGGTCCCCCCTGTGTCATTTTGAGTGATCCCCCTCCCCCCACCTTGATACCCCAATTCCTTTTTTTTTACCCCTAGAAATGAGCGCAAAAAGAAAAAGCTACTCCGTGGAGTACAAGAAAGAAATCTTGGAAGACTCTTGGGGCCAAAATCTTACTGCTTTCTGCAAAGAGAAGATGTTGAGTATCCGATTGGTCCGAAAATGGCTAGCAGAGTATGGTAACCTCATTGAACAAGTGGACAAGGGAAATGCTAAAAAGCGCAAGTGTGGATCAGGTCGGCAACCATTATTTTCTGAGCTGGAAGACCTGATCTGTGAATGGGTTGTTGACAGGAGAGCAAAGGCTTTGGTTGTGAATAGGGCTCAGATTCAAGAATTTGCCCTTGCAATGGCACCACAGTTTGACATAGCCCCCGAAGACTTCAAAGCATCACAACACTGGCTGGATAATTTCCTTCAGCGAAGTGAACTGTCTTTAAGAAGATCTACAACATTGTTTAGGTTGGAAGATACTCAAGTTATTAAGCGAGCACTTGCATTCAAGTCCTTTATTGATGATGCTGACTTCTCTAAATACAATCTTTCCAACATGATTGCTATGGATGAAACTGCAGTGTTTATGGGCCAATCATCTCAAACAACAATTGAACAGCAGGGTGCCTCCTTAGCGTACATTCCCTCCACTGCTTACGAAAGTGCACATGTTTCCTGTATTTTGGCAATTCGTCTGGATGGCACTAAAATCCCACCTTTAATCATTTCTAAGGGCAAGAAGGAAAAGATTGAACGTGTTTTGGGCGTTTTTATTCTTGAAACTGAAAAAGCCTGGGCCACACAAGCAGTTATAAGGAAGTGGGTCTATTTAATGCTGCCGCTTGTTATGCAAGGGAGCCAAAGAGGTCTGCTAGTCTGGGATACAGCCAGCACTCACCGCGCTAAAGACACGAAGACATTTCTTCATGAAAGAAAAATAGATCAGATAATGATTCCCGCAGGAATGACAGCCTATCTCCAGACTCTTGATATTGCAATAAACAAGCCATTCAAAGACAATTTGCGCATGGAAATTAATGACTACATTGAAAATAGAATGGAGAGAAATCAGCGTGGAAACTGTGAAACCTAAACTGCAAGAAGTTGTGACTTGGGTGAAGAATTCATGGGAGAAAATCACTGACCGTTGCATTGCAAATGCACTGCGAGCAGGCTACCTTGACAAGAAGTACTCATTTAAAGACAGTGCTATTGTTAACATGAGAGATTTGGTCACTGATTCTGAAAGAAATGGAGTCACAAGAAATTCACCAGGAAATTCAGGAATTGGATTGTTATGATGATGTTCCAGAAGATGATGACATGATTGTCATTGAATAAATGAGTAAATTCTTGATACTGTAGGATTCACAGTTTGTCTGGTTTGTGTTGACAACTACCGTACTACCGTACCGTATACAGGTAATAAATTTCTTTTATTTTCATTTAACAATAAATGTGTACCGTATTCTTCTTCATGGAAAAATAAGACATCCCCTGAAAATAAGACCTAGCGTGTCTTTGGGGGCAAAAATTAATATAAGACACTATCTTATTTTCGGGGAAACAGGGTATTATAGTTGGAAAGGATCTGGGCGATATTCAAAATAACAACAGGTAGAGCACTGTGTACCTAGGATAAATGCCTGCATTTGTGAATAGTGGCTGACTATCAGCCCTGGAAAGAATGAACAACTTTCCCCCAAACAAGTGTTTTCTAATATGGGATGCATTTTAAAACGATATAGGTAGTTTCACTCATACAATGAATATGTTATAAATACCTGGCAAAGATCTATTATGCTCAGGGGACATATTATTGCTTGATCTTGTTTTCTTTTATTAGACTGCTTTATCTTTTGCATTAGGAAAATCCGATTCTAAAATGACAGTTGAGAGGTAAAATAGTACAAATTTACAAACACCTCCGATTTAAATTTCATTATTTTTATTCCTTTAGTTAAATGTCTTTATTTTTATTTCTGTATAATTTACATACAACTTTAAATTTTTTTAGGTATTCAACATGATCATCACAATGAATCTAGTTAATATCCATCCCCATACATAGTTTCAGAATTTTTCAGATGAGAACTTTCAAGAACTACTCTCTTCACAACTTTCGAATATGCAATACAGTATTATTATTATTATTATTAAATATTGTTGAAAGTATTACATATGTCCTTTTTTCCCCCATTGCTCTCTTCCCTCCGCCCCCCCGCCCCAAGTTTTCACCACCCACTGTCTGTGTCCTTGAATTATGCATATACACATATGAGTTCATTGGTTGGTCTTTTTCCCTCCTCCATCCTCCCCTGCCTTCCCTCTGAGGTTTGACAGTCTGTTCGATGTTTCTATGTCTCTGGATCTATTTGTGTTCATCAGTTTATATTGGTCATTAGATTTCACATATGAATAAGATCATGTGATACTTACTTTTTCTGACTGGCTTATTTCACTTAGCATAATGCTCTCTAGGTCCATCAATGCTGTTGCAAATCGTGAGTTCTTTCTTTTTTACACCTGCATAGTATTCCACTGTATAGATGTACCATAGTTTTTTAATCCTCTTGTCTGCTGATGGGCAGTTAGGCTGTTTCCAAATCTTAGCTATGGTAAATTGTGCTGCTATGAACATAGTGGTGCATATATTCTTTCTGATGGGTGTTTCTGAATTCTTGGGATATATTCCTAGAAGTGGGATCACTGGGTCAAATGGCAGTTCCATTTTTAATTTTTTTTACGAAACTCTAAACTGTTTTCCACAGAGGCTGCACCTGTCTGCATTCCCATCAGCAGTGCATGAGAGTTCCCTTTTCTCCACATCCTCACCAACACTTGTCATTTGTTGTTGATAGCCATTCTTACAGACATTTCTCCAAAATGGACATACAGAAGGCCAAAAGGCATATGAAAAAGTGCTCAAAGTCACTGATCATCCGAGAGATGCAAATCAAATGACAATGAGGTGTTTTCTATAGCTTTCATAAAGTGCAATCTAGGAAAGGAGGTGTAATTTGAATGTAGGAGGTTAAAGGAGAAGGTAAATATAAACCCTGAAACTTACAATAAAGCAAAGAAGAAAAGGGGGATATCAATCCAAGCAGCTCAACTGATGATTTCGTGAAATTATTGTAGATCCAGAGATGCAAAGTGGGCTCTAGAAGATTTAGAGGAGATGTGAATAAGCAAGATGGAAAGGAGAGGATAAAGTAAATGTATTCTATCATTGATGTAATCAACTGTTTAATCTCAATCCCATATGCCCTATTTGATTATGTTGACATGTGAAAAGCACATTCATCTAAATGTTTAAAGTATTTAGACATTAACCAATATAATATGAGTCATTTAAATTGCATACTGCAAATAAAAATTAGATCAACCATTTAAATTGAAGCAATAAGAAATGATATTAAATTATTCAATGACAAGGAACTCTATCTAGTTAAATGTCATACACATTTTTAAGAAATGCACTTGTCAGAAAAATAGCTAACTGCTGAAATGATAAATAGTATGGCAAATGTAGAAGAAGGTCAATTATTAATCTACTATTTTTGAAATCAACCTCTTCTGGCATTTATTTTATTATAGCTGTATTATTGCCTTTTATTTATAGAATGAAGATGAGTAACTTTCATGACATATGCATTTCTCATTCAGACTAAGTGGAAATTAGGCTTAAATTTTCATTTAAAGAAATCATAAAACAGTGCTAATCAAATATTTTTCTTTTAAATGACTATATAGAAAATTGGGTACTAAAATATACTTGGAAAGAAAAAATAGCTACTGATATATTTATTATTAAATATCAAATCTTTAGCAAATAAAAGAGTTCGTTGCAATTATATATAGTTGTCTATTTTGAATATTTTTAGCAGATGCCAAACTATTTTTAATTCACTCAAATGAGTTCAGGTTGTAATCATGACAACTATTTTTAAAAGAATTCTACAAAGACACAAGAATACTACCATGGTATGCTATTCTATTACAGAGAGAGAATTTAAGTCATTCTGGTGATACTTTTTCAGTGTGAATAAACCTCACTGTTCCCATTTTAAGGTTTTTAGGTTCAATGAAATTATTTGTGTTAGACTGAGTAATACCCCTCCCCAAAATATATCCATACTCTAACCTCTGGACCTTGTTAATAAGCAATACATGGTAAAGGGATTTTGCAGATGTGAATGAGAAGATGGAGTTTGAGATGGATTGATTATGTTGGTTATCTGGTGGGCCCAATCTAATCACAGGAGCCCTTAAAAGTGAAGTACCTTTCCTTGCTGAAGTTAGAGAGAGACCACCATAGTAGAGAGAGGAGACAGAGAATTATGAGAAGTGCCCCACCTGCTGTTGCTGGTTCTGAGATGCAGGGGACACAGATAAGTACCTAGAAAGAGGCTTCTGGGAGCTAAGGCTCAGGAGACAGCCAGCAGAGATACGGGCTTCAGCTGTATGGTGCAATCCTGACAGCAAGGTGAATGAGCCTTGAAACAGACCCCCCCTCCGGCCAGCAGAGAGGAGCATTATTTTGGCCTTGTGAGACATGAGCAGAGAAACCAGCCAGTACACTTTGGACTTCTATAAAACTGGGAAATAAATGTGTGTTGTGTTGTGATGAAATGTTTGTTAATTTGGAACAATATTAACAAAAAACTAAAATAATGTTCTGCTTTGTTTGCTTATGTGAATTTCTTATGTAAATTTTTTTATCTACTGGCTCAAGTGTTGAGAGGGTATAGGTACATATTATGATCTTCAGTTATCTATAATAATAAAAGCGTAATATGCTAATTAGACCAGACATCCTTCCGGATGACCTTCCGTACAAAGCTGTGGCGGTGGGGGCCGGGGCAGAGACGAATTTGATGCATCGGGCCTCTAGTTTAATGTATTAAAGTTTACTAGTTTACTGGGCCTCTAAAGCTCTGTATTAAACTGCCCATATAATATGGTTTTGTAAGGGCTGATGGATAGCATGATGGGATAGAAATAAAGGTTTAAAAACTTTTGAATAACTGTCATACAACTTGTTAGCTCTGTTAGTTATGTTGCACAAATTTTTAATATTCAATTTACTCATTTGTTATTTGGTGACAATAACATTCACACAAAACTGAGAGAATCTGTTTAAAAGTAATAATATGCACCTTGAAACATACATGCTCAATAAAGTCAATTTCCTTATCATCTACCTTTCTTGGACAAAATTATCTGCCCTACTACCACATACATAACTTCTGGTGACTTTAGGTTAAGATAACTTATTTATGTACTTATTTATTTTATGTATGTGGCTTCATTTTTTTCTAACAATAGAAATGGTCATGTTTTGGTGGAAGTAAAGAAAGTTAACAATGGTTCCCTGTAGGAAACACAGCTAACACAGCTCCCAGTACTTTCCTTGGACAACCAGATATAATTCTGAGGAATCCAGGTGGGTGAGTAGAAAGGGAGAAGGGTATTCAATAAAGGAAAATTAGAAAAGATGATAAAAAATTACCCTTATTTACTTAGTGATTTTTTCCTAAGGTTAACTCTTCCTGAAATCACAGATTAATTGTACACTTTCTTTACTTATGCTATTTTCTTTATAAACCAAATATAACTTATAATGATTTAGGTCTTTGAAATGTGAGAATATTATATATATTTCACATTTTTTCCTCTTTGGAAGTAATGTCTGAATAATCCTCTATGTCTTTCATATATTTATTATTACCTATAATGTAATATCTGGAATATAATAGGTGATTGATGCATGGTTTTATTATCTACTTATAATAAATTCATAAATTAATTTAATATTTAGTCCAAACAGTGCAGAAAAATAAAAACAGAACTTTTTCTGCTTTTTTTTTGGGGGGGGATGTAGGCAATTATTTTTATCTAATACTATATAAGCAACTTAACTATATATATATATATATATATATATAGAGAGAGAGAGAGAGAGAGAGAGAGAGAGAGAGGTTTTAGTGTTTTTTATTTTGCTTTTATGTTTTATTGTTCAATCTAACAGTAATTGTATCCAATACTTACTCTGTATTATGAGAAATAGAGAATATATTTGATGTCTGTAATATGGTCTAACACACACATATCAACAAGTGTTCTGAGTCAGTCATATTTATTTTTCCTGCTTTAGTGTGGGTTACTTAAGCATTTTTTAGAATTCTATTTTTGATTTATCTATAGTGTTGTGAGTGTATCACTTACTATCTAAATATTTGCTCTAAATATTTAATTATGTATACATAACTTATTGGAGTCTACTGGTTTTGAGATTTTAGTGGTTGCCATGTGTTAGTAAGGGGGAAGTTTTGTGTGGCTATAAATGGTAACATAAGGAATCTTTAGGATGGTGGAACAGTTCTATATATTGATTTTGGTAGTGGTTGCATGAGTCATGCAGTCATGATTGACTTTCTTTTAAGTCAGAAGAAACTATTATAAAAACTTCAAGTAAAATAAAAGTACTAATTTTAGCAAAAAGATGGCATTCGCCATGCAGTGGTCTTAACTAGACTTATTAGCAAAATTGTACCTTACATTTTTTAAATTATTTTTTAAAACAACATAAACAGCCTATATGTAGTTAGTACTATACTTTCTACTTTTCTCTTTTGTGAATAGCCATTCTTATTTACAAGACATGATTAATATCTTTTAATTATTTAACTAAACATAATCTTCATAGATAATTAATTATTCATTCTAGTCCAATGAGCATGGGTTGAACAATATTAAATAAATTGTTAGAAACAGAATGACTTGATTTTCATGTAAAAAAAATTTTTTGTAGAAATTTATAAAAGGATGAAAAAGAGAAAAATGCGTGGTACTTAAAATAACCATGTTATACTTAAGGATTATTATGTTCCATACTTGTGACATTTTTCACAGAGAAATGGTAGATAAGTATACTTAATTTATATGGTAAATGTCTTTTCAATAAATGCATTTCCATGGAAGGAGCATTAAACAATACATGAGTGATATGTGCATCTTTTTGTTCTTAAGATCCATGTAGTATAATTGTGTGTTTTCTTTATAAAAACATTGTTGTTTGAAATTTAACATGAGAAAAAGACCATTTTTTGATGCTTGAAAGGTATTATCAGATTAAATAATATTATTGGAAAGTTCAACAGTCAGACTTTTCAAAAGAGACAGCATTACTTTTCATTCTGAATTTTTATAAATGTTCTATTACTACAAAGTGTTCAACTAATACAAAGATTTGTAAAGATTGAAATAAATGTTATATCACTGTCTCTAGACATACTTAATTTTAATAATTTGGTGGCTGTTTTCAGAAATATTTCTTTTATTGTTTTTATTTTTCCTTTCTCCTTGCCTCCCTTTTTATCTAACTGAATAAAGACATATACACATACACACATATATTCATCAGGTTGCTAAACTGGAACTCTTCCTATCTCATTTTTGTATAACACTCACTGATGTTCTGTCTAGTGGTCCTACGGCTCCTAAGAGCAGTGTTAACTCCCCAACCATGATTGTGAATGCCTATTTTTCCTTCTAGTTTTCTCAGTTTAGTGCTTCGTGTATTTTGAAGGTTTTTTAGGTGCATTTATGTTTAAGATTGTCATGTTACCTTGTGTAAGAGATTAATTTATAATTAGGAAATTTCCTTTTTAGTCCCATGTCTTATATAGTTTTGCTTTTAAGTCTACTTTGCCTGATTTTAATATAGCCATTACAGTTTTTGTTCTAATTAGTGGTTGCATGGTATATAGTTTTACACTTTAATTTTAATGTATATGTTGTTATATTTGAAGTGAGTTTTTATAGAAGCATATAATTGAATTATAACTCTTGACCCAATTTGACAATCTTGATTTTAAGTTGATTTATTAAGGTCCTTTTCATTCAATACATTTATTGATATTGAATTTTACATCTTTTTTTTTTTATATTTATTTCTCCCATAATTTGATCATCTCTTTCCCCTGTATTGACCTTGAAAGGTAAAATGTCTTTTAGTATTTAATTTTATTATATACACAATGCTTTTGCATACAACTCTTTATAAAGGTTTATTTTTATGTGGTTGATCTATGTCATAATATGCATGCTTAATTTTAATATATGACATAATATATATCTATAATTTCTGTTGAGATCTTTGGGATTTATGGTATGAATATACTTTACACATGAAATGAATGCAAATTTTGGGGGCCACAGGTAAGATTATAATGAATTGAATGGTCGTTCTTCAAAAGATATGCCTTAATTCCTGGAACCTGTGAATTTTACATTTTTTAAAAATGAACTTTTAAAGTTTATTAGGGATCTTGAGATGACATCACCTTGGATTATTGAAGTGGGTCATAAATCCAATGACATGCATATATGTAAGAGTGAGACCGAGGGATATTTTACTATGCTTGGGAGATACTTCTTACCAAGAAAACACAAAAAGGTGGGAGGGGGGGGAAAGTGGCACAAAATCTACAGTGAGAAAGACACTCATTTACAGTATGAGAGTTCAAACAAGGGGGCGGAGTTGTGTCTTATTTGCCATCAGCTGGGAACATACATGTGAAGAGAGTCAAAGTTTATGTTGCACTTTGTATGGCCACAAATGACCCCAAAATGCCATAAGCATTCATTTTTGGGTTACCAATAAATGTTAGTGAATAGGTGATTTTGCAGATACAGAATTTATGAATAACAAGGAGCAACTGTATATTCTTTGAGACTAGTGTACATGCTAAGAGGAGGAATGTAATGATGTTTATGATACACTTATAGCACATTTAGCTTTGTTTTGTTCCACATGTCATCTTACAGTAGAGTTGGCAGGAGACATTGAAGTCATGTTTTGGGATTTCCAGTACAAAGAAAGAATCTGTATGTAATTTATCTGACGCACTCTTCATAATCCTTAATTTTATCTTTCCACTGATCCAGAGCCAAGTATTTCATAAGGAAGTATAGTCTATTTGTCAAATAGATTATTTAAATGAAAGCTAATCAATAATTCATATCCATTTAAAAAGAAAAGCAACAAATCAAACAGTCCAAAGCTGCTGTGCCAGCAGCTTTACATTTATTATGTCACTTAATCTCAAAACAGCTCTATAGCATATTATATTTCTATCCTGCCAAACAAAAACTCAAGACTCAAAATGGCTCGCCAACTTGCCCATGATTTCATAGATAAATATGATGGAGAATGGTCAGTGAAACTCATATATGTCAAACTGCAAAGTTGATGACTCTTCCTTGCATCATCCTCTGCCCTTTGCCATTTACATGTATAAATGTCTTTGATTTAACAGCAAGATTCTTTTTGCTCTCTATAATTGCAAGGTATTATGTTACTCCCTGGTATTACAGCTTACCCTGCCAGCTTTGAAAAGCAAAAGGCAAAGCAGCTGATCATTCTCAAAAGCTTGGTTTTCTGAATAAACTTCTGCTGGGAGATACCTTATCCTAAGGTGTGAAATATCAAATCACATGTGCAATAAAAGACAATAAAACAGTTTTGAAATAAGTATAGCAATTACTTTTTTATCTCTACACTGAGTATCTCTCTCTTTTATATATATACATACATACATATATTCTAAAGTGGAAAGGGAAATAACAAAGTCAATGGGCATGCAGTTGTGTTTGCTAGTGTGAAATCAGCAAGTGATTTTGTTTCAATTATAGATAAATAATTTCCTTCTATAAACATAAATTAATGTTCTTTAGATCTAGGAATTATTCTTCATTTGCCATACATGTACTATTTTAAAGTTATTTCAAATAATTTCAAACTTGCAGGAAATTTTCAAGCCCAACACAAAGGATTTTTCCCTTCTGCCATTTGAGAGTAAGTTGCCGACCTAATCTACAAGCAACATTCTTGTGTAAAACTACAGTGTAACTATCAAAATCAGGAAGTTATCATTGATATTTTACTATCCTTTTATTCTCAAACTCTTTTTAACTTTCACCAATTGCCCCAGTAGTGTCCTTTATAGAAAAATGAGTCCGTTTAAAATCACTTGTTGAGTTTAGTTTCTGTACTTCAATCTCCTTGAATTTGAACCAGTTCCTCAGTCTTTCCTTGACTGTCATGACCTTGACACTTTTGAGAATTATAGGCTTGTAATCTTGTAAAATATCCCTTGATTTTGGTTTTTCTAATTTTTTTTCTTGATTCTATATCACAGGAATATTGCAGAAGTGATGCCTTTATTCTACTTACTACATCTTGTTAGGTGGTATTTGATATTAATTTGTACCATGGTAGTGATGTTAACGTTGAAAATCTAATCACAGTGGTATCAGTAAGTTTTGTCCAATATAAAGTTAATCTCCTTTCCTGGTACTCAGTAAGTATTTTGGGGGCAGAAACCTAAATGCCTTTTTAATATGCCATGTCTTACTGAACTTTTAAATAATTATTTTCAAAATTGTTATCTACCTGGACTGAAGCTTTTCTATATTGTTCAGTGTATTACAATGATATGAAAGATATAGCAAACATGTAAAACACTTCTGAAACACCACTAAATTTTTCTTTAGACATAAGCTCAACTAGCGCATTATAAAATGAGATTAGCCCTAACCGGTTTGGCTCAGTGGATAGAGAGTCAGCCTGAAGACTGAAGGGTCCCAGGTTCGATTGCAGTCAAGGGCATGTACCTTGGTTGCGGGCACATCCACAGTAGGGGGTGTGCAGGAGGCAGCTGATCTATGTTTCTCATCGATGTTTCTAACTCTCTATCCCTCTCCCTTCCCCTCTGTAAAAAAAATCAATAAAATATATTTTTTAAAAATGAGATTAGTTGTGGTATAATCAAGTCCATATAACAATAGTTACAAGAAGATCTTTTGCTCTACAATTAATGCCAAGTATTTTTCATAATTTTCTATTATTCTCCTGATGTATAAATAAATATTAAGATAAGAAATCATTTAACTAAGCATTTAGTGTCACAGACTGAATTGTGTCCCTCTAATGTTTAAGCTCTGACCTCCCTCCCATGCATCAGAATGCAGAATGTGACTGTATTTGGAGAAAGGATCTTTAAAGCAGTAATTAAGTTACAATTAGGATATTCAAGTGGACCCAATTTTACTGGTATCTTTACAATGACAGGACTTTGGGATACAGAGAGACTGCAGGAGTATGTGTGCATTGGGAAAAGACCAGGTGAGGACACAGAGAAAATGTGGCCATCTGAAAGCCAGGGTGTGAGAGACAAGAGTAGTGAAACCTTGATCTTAGACCACTAGCCTCCAGAACTATGAGGACATTTTTGTTGTTTAAGCTATCTTGTCTGTGGTACTTTGTTTATTGGGTTAGCCCAGAAAACTAATACTGTTTATAAAAGCATTTTGCCTATAAATAACATGAACTAAAAACATGTTTCCTACAAAATGGATAGATTTTTCACTAAATAATTAAAAATAATTTGAGATGCTTTATGCAGTTGTTAGAATATTGTGTTTTAGCTTATTTCTGGAACAGTAGCTCCTCTATTATAGTTAAATACTAAAAGAAGTTATCTTCAAAATGATTTCAAGCAAAATAACATAAAAGTACAAATATAAAATAAAAGATAGAAAGTAAGATTACTATTCTATAAGTCAATAAACTTTATGAATAAAATGTGTGTATCATATATTATTTTGCAACTGTCATACTTTGATTAAATGTATCATTCACTTAGCTAATTATGCAAATGAGCAAGTCCAATAGATAACTTGACCCTCATAATGGCTAATGTGTATAAGATTGTCAACAATTTAGAATATGCATGAGATAAATCTGTGAAATATGTTATGTGAGCAATAAAATATGTAAAATCAAGAGCTAAAGAATATAGCTTACTCAGTAAAAGTTGGCAAACATTGTAATTAAATGATTTACTGAAACAGCAAAATATACAAAGAGCAAGAAAACTTACTTATTAAACTGTAGTATTGGATCATCAATAGATAGTTTTGGATGATTTTATTCTAAAAATAGCTGTTATAATGATTTATTCTGCTCCATCAGCAAATTTTGTACCTCAATCATTGATCTATATGAAAAATTAATTGGCTAAAAATGGGATTTTATGATTACAACAAAGGAAATTCATTGAGATACTAAAGAGTTTATGTGCATAACTTAAAATTTTTAAGTGGTATCTTAGAGGATTTTGCAGCTTGCTACTATTAAATTTCCTTCAGACCTCTCCCATACATACTTCTTTTTAGCAAATATTGACTGACAGATTATTATGGACTACAAAATTATATGCATAAATAAAATTAGTGATAATAATGAGCTGTTTGGACAATTTCCCATATGACCATGACCTAATAATGGATGCCAGACTCTCTCTTCCCCCATACATAACCTTAAACTGGACAGAAAACACAAAGCAGCTATTTTCAGAAACTGGACTGTAGGGAGTATATGACTGTTATTCCTGAGAAAATCTAAACTCATGCAGTGAGCCCCATGATATCTCTAGTTCTATGAATAAAGACAATTTCCCAACCACAGAGTAGTAAATTAGGGACCAAGAAGAGCATAATGGTTTGACTGAGCTGAGGAAGCAGACAACAGAGTTCAAGTCAGCAGATAGATAAAGGTTGTTGAGCACATAGGAGACCCAAATTCTCTGTGTGGTTTTCCATAAGAAATTGGATGAGGGCTACAATGTATATTTGCATGGTGAGACTACAGGAATCTTACAACAGAGTAAAAACTATAGGCTTAATAAGTAAACAGGAATACTAGGGATCAAGGAGTCTTGGGGGGCATTGAGGTCTTGAAAAGCAAACCAAGTTTGTCATCCAAAACAATGTATAGAATATGATTTCAAAAAAATCAGCATACAACAAGTCCCCACAATGGGAAAATACTAATAAACGTGATTATATTTGGGGTGAGTAAACCTTACTTAGGGACTCTGTAGTGACTTGGATCATTGTTATGAATCTCTGTTCTCCTTGCACAGATATTGCACCTATACAGGGTGGTGAGGATGATTAAGCATCAATTCTATGATACATTGAAGAAACTGCATACTAGGTTTTACTATTGTTTATTTTTATTCATATTTGTTTTGTTTATAGATTTACAATGATTGAGATATGATATAAATATAATTTTTTATCATAGAGAAAAACATGGTATCTACCCAAGGGTATAGTTATTGATGAAAAATAATAGTTATAAATTGAAAAATACAGACCAGTTTATTTTATGGACTGGGAGACCAAAACAAAATATCAAGTTGACTCATTTGCTCTGAAAAATTATTAGGGTTATAAAGAAATTTCTCAATCTACTTCTATCTGGGCTCCTGTAGATAGAATCAACAATAGGGGTGGATCACCAATGTGTGATTCATGAAACTAAAATTTTAAGGTTTTGTTACAGGATATATTTGGCATATTCCTAATGTCTAGTCAACAATGAGTGCTGGATAAATGATGCTGCCACTACTTGCTGAGCCAGACATCAAGTGAGTTGAAGCATCTAGAACAGAGATTGAATCAAAATCTGACATTTTGGCTGTTGGTCCTTAGGTAAAGTTATTTAACTTCTCTAGATATCATTGCACACCATTGAAAACAACAAAATGAGACAAAATACAGTACAGGGCAAAGGGCACTTAGGTTGCAGAGTTTTATGGTTATGAGTGATAATGCAAGAATCCCAGCCGAAACCGGTTTGGCTCAGTGGATAGAGCGTCGGCCTGCGGACTGAAAGGTCCCGGGTTCGATTCCGGTCAAGGGCACGTAACTTGGTTGCGGGCACATCCCCAGTAGGAGGTGTGCAGGAGGCAGCTGATCGGTGTTTCTCTCTCATCGATGTTTCTAACTCTCTATCCCTCTCCTTTCCTCTCTGTAAAAAATCAATAAAATATATTTAAAAAAAAAAAAAAAAAAGAATCCCAGAAGATTGTTAAACTCAGAATTGGCTTTCAATAAATAAAAGATCTGTGCTCTTATATTTTGGAAGCAGACTGGTATAGTAGAAGGAAGACTTCTAATTTTAGTTCCATAACATGCATGACCTTGAGTGGAAGTCACTTACCTTCCCTTGCCTTTTCTTTATTCTCTCATATTAAAAGGAAGAAGTAATACTCAAACTTTGGAATTTAGATATATTATTTTGCCATTCTCAATTGCAAGTTTCTTCTGCCTAAAATGAAAAAAAGTTTTACTAAATTCAGTATATACTTATGATAACAAATTTAAAATTATGCATATATAGTTATAATTTAAGTGTTTCATAATATATGCTGTATTTAAACAAGCTGCATTGTCTGTTGAATGTATATGCAATTTTTAAGGCAATATTGAAAATATACAAGTGCTATTTAACATATGGAGCTTTTTTCTTTTTTCCTTTCTTGTTAATTTTGATTTTTTAAAGCTAATAACAATACCTTTTGGAGTAAAAAGCCAGAGAATGTGAATATATATACATTCCTCATGTCAGATTTCAGAAAAGAAAGCAATATTAAGTTTTAAGAAATGTCCAAAAGTGCCCAGCTGGCTTGGCTCAGTGGTTGAGCATCGGCCTATGAATCAGGAGGTCACTGTTTGATTCCTGTTTAGGGCACATGCCTTGGTTGAGGGCTCAATACCCAATGTGGGGCATGCAGGAGGCAGCTGGTCAATGATTCTCTCTCATCATTGATGTTTTTATCTCTCTCTCCCTCTCCCTTCCTCTCTGAAATCAATTTTATATATATACTAGAGGCCCGGTGCACAAAATTCGTGCACGGGGGAGGGCAGATGTGTGTCCCTCAGCCCAGCCTACACCCTCTCCAATCTGGGACCCCTCGAGGGATGTCCGACTGCCCGTTTAGGCTCGATCCCAGTAGGATTGGGCCTAAACGGGCAGTCGGACATCCCTCCCACAATCCAGGACTGCTGGCTCCCAACAGCTCCCCTGCCTACCTTCCTGATTGCCCCTAACTGCTTTTGCCTGCCAGCCTGATCACCCCCTAACCACTCCCCTGCCAGCCTGATTGATGCCTAACTGCTCCCCTGCCAGCCTGTTTGCCCCTAACTGCCCTCCCCTACAGGCCTGGTCACCCATAACTGCCCTCCCCTGCAGGCCTGGTCCCCCCAAACTGCTCTCCCCTGCAGTCCTGGGTCCTCCCCAACTGCCCTTCCCTGCAGGATGGGTCACCCCCAACTTCCCTCCTCTGTCTGCCTGGTCACCCCTAATTGCCCTCCCCTGCAGGCTTAATTGCTCCCAACTGCCCTCCCTTGCA
Source organism: Plecotus auritus (assembly GCF_963455305.1). Lineage (NCBI taxonomy): Eukaryota > Metazoa > Chordata > Mammalia > Chiroptera > Vespertilionidae > Plecotus > Plecotus auritus. The sequence continues at coordinate 50,093,030 of NC_137773.1, read as the reverse complement.
GGCCTGGTTCCTCCCAACTGCCCTCCCCTGCTGGCCATCTTGTGGTGACCATCTTGTGTCCACATGGGGGCAGCCATCTTGTGTGTTGGAGTGATGGTCAATCTGCATATTACTCTTTTATTAGATAGGATAAGGGCATGGTGCACAGGTGGGGGCCAGCTGGTTTGCCCTGAAGAGTGTCCCAGATCAGGGTGGGGGTTCCCTTGGGGTGTGGGGCGGCCTGGGTGAGGGGCCTGTGGTGGTTTGCAGGCTGGCTACGCCCCCCAGTGACCCAAGTGGAGGCCCTGGTATCTGGGATTTATTTATCTTCTATAATTGAAACTTTGTAGCCTTGAGCAGAGCCAAGCCTCCTGCTGGCTCTGTGGCCACAGCCATTTTTGTTGGGATTTATTTATCATCTATAATTGAAACTTTGTAGCCTTGAGTGGAATCCAGGGCTGGCCAGAGCAGGTGGAAAGCTTGGCTTCCTTCATTGCCGGGGAAACCCAAGCCTCCTGTTTGCTCTGTGGCCGCAGCCATCTTGGTTGGGTTAATTTGCATATAGCTCCTGATTGGCTGGTGGGCGTGGCTTGTGGGTGTAGTGGAGGTATGGTCAATTTGCATATTGCTCTTTTATCAGATAGGATATATATAAAAGAAATGTCCAAAATTTTTACAATCTTCTGGAATTTTAATATTATGTCATAAAAATAAAAATTTTCTACAATTATTTTTGTGCCTTAAAACATAGCCTTCCATGACATTGAGATGGATGAATTTTATTGCGGAAACACATTGATAAGAGTGGAGGATTTAGGAATAAAGCTGGTTTAATCTATACTTTTTGATTGGAGTTCTGAGTGCCAATGCTGAGGTGTTTCTATTTAGACCTCTACTCTATATAGGACTATGAAATTTAAAGTGAGATGTTCTTCTTCAAACCTTCCATAGTGATTAAATAAGTAATCATTTCAGAGATTATTTGAACATCAAACTTTCTCATAGGAAACAACTTAACTGGCTTTTAGAATAAGCGCAGCTAACCATCAGTCTGGTTAAGTTACCTCCGTTACTTTTAATTTTTTTAATTCTAAACTTGGGGCAACTCAGTTGCAATGATGTCACATTTTAGCACTACAGCAAATTGATACATTATGCTGAATCTTATAAATGAAATAAAACTGGATTAATCATCCTATGTTATACGATAACCTGAGTGGACAAATTTCTAAGTTCTGTAGAATTTTATAATATAACACCAAAAATAAAGTGGCCTATTTCTCATTTTTAAGTCTTCAGTGTAGAGAATAATTTGCTGTGTATATGGTATTCTAATTTAGAATCACCTATTAATACTTATGTCTGCTTAATACATGCTCCTAAAACCTTCAACAGAAAGGCAAAATGAAAAGAGTAAAAATGTTTTTAAAGCATTCTGTAGTAGAAGTTCAGTAAAGGTGGTGGAGTCAAGTCATAGAGGTCTAATAGTGTTGCTTAATGATGGTGATGAAACCTAACTGCAAAGTAGTGGCTGATGGTGATGAAACCTAACTGCAAAGTAGTGGCTGATGGTGATGAAACCTAACTGGAAAGTTTTGGTGATAGGACAGCAAAATGGAATATACCTTTAACTTTTTATGTTTGACTTCTCAGTTCTTAGCTTACTTGACAATGCTACAACCTTTCAAAATCTGTCTCTCTTTAGCCCTGTTGACATCAACACCCCTGTGTGTTTATGCTTATACTAGAGGCCCGGTTCAAGAAATTCGTGCACGGGGGGCAGGGGTGGGGCAGGTGTGTGTCCCTCAGCCCAGCCTGCACCCTCTCCAATCTGGGACCCCTCGAGGGATGTCCGACTGTCTGTTTAGGCCCGATACCAGTGAGATTGGGACTAAACCAGCAGTCGGACATCCCTCTCACAATCCAGGACTGCTGGCTCCCAACTGCTCGCCTGCCTGCCTTCCTGATTGCCCCTAACCGCTTCTGCCTGCCAGCCTGATCACCCCCTAACCACTCCCCTGCCAGCCTGATCGATGCCTAACTGTTCCCCTGCCAGCCCGATTGCCCCCAACTGCCCTCCCTTGCCAGCCCGATTGCCCCTAACTGCCCTCCCCTGCCAGCCCTGTTGCCCCTAAGTGCCCTCCCTTGCTGGCCTGGTTGCCCCCCAACTTCCCTCCTCTGTAGGCCTGGGTCCCCCCAAACTGCCTTCCCCTGCAGGCCTGGTCCCCCCCCAACAGCCCTCCTCTGCAGGCCCAGTTGCCCCCAACTGCCCTCCCTGCAGGCCTGGTCACCCCCAACTGCCCTCCCTACAGGCCCAGTCACCCCTAACTGCCCTCCCCTGCAGGCCTGATCACTCCCAACTGCCCTTCCTTGGAGGTCTGGTCCCTCCCAACTGCCCTCCCCTGCTGGCCTGATTGTCCACAACTGCCCTCCCCTGCTGGCCATCTTGTGTCCACATGGGGGTGGACATCTTTGGCCATATTGTGTGTTGGAGTGATGGTCAATTTGCATATTACCTATTTATTATGCTTATATAGCCCAGTTAATAGAAGACATGCCACTGTACTCTGCTGTTAACCCTGAGATCTTCAGAGGCTGTATGGCCACCTTTTAACCCTGGGCTGCTTTGTTGTTTTTGTTTTTTTAATAATGCAAATATATGGAAGGAAAAATTGTATTGGTGTCACTGCTGCTCCAGCCTCCGGATTGCAGGGGCTGTCATGACCTCAATGCTGCAAACTACTGTAGGGACAGTAGAGACAGAGAGGGTGTCACTTTGGCAGTGATTGATGGAAAAAGACACTCAAGAAGAATGTCCTCAAAAAGGCTAAGACAATTTGAAAACTACTTAACCTCTTAGATATTAGAACTATTTTTTTTGTTTTTTCTGTAAGACGTTGGCAGTAACAAATCCTATGAGTATATTCATAGCCAAACTTCAATGGTATTTATTGTCTTCGCACTTAAATAAAATATGACACTTAAATGAAAATGTCTAATTATTAATATTTATGATCTAAAATTGTGTCAAAAAATCATCTAGTTGATATACATTGGTGCTCCTATTCCTTTAATTGCTTGTCTTATTACAACAATTGGCCTCCTTTTCATTTAGCTCCTTCATTCTCCTGTTTAAAAACTATTACTGAAATGACCTTTGATTTTGTGCAATAACTGAGAAAATCAATTTAAAAAAGGTATTGGGGTCATGAATACTATTTTAAAAGTTAATTTATAATGCTGAATATGAAAGGCTAAATTGTACCTCTCTGGGTATGCAAGTACCACCATGTTTTCCAAATTTGAAAACTGCAAATCACAGAGCAATCCACATCAATATTATTTCTTGAAATAAATCTGATTTCACATAGATGGTAGGCATTAAAATCATACCAAAGGAAGGAATATAGTTCTCAATGATTAGTTCTTCTGCTTTGGTTCCATCTGGGATGGTTTTGCTTATTACTGGCTTCACAAGATGCTGAGCAAACCAGAGACCCCAAATATGTCAAGATGACACAGTTAGATATGGTTATTTAATACCTTGCAGAAATAAGGTCAACAGACATTTACACATGTCAGTCCCAATAGCCTCTGACTTTAGCACAATGGGCAGTGAGTAAGGTCTCCAAGGATGTTCTATAGGTGAAAATGTATATGAGGAGTAGACATGTGGTTTTCAGAGTAGTTCTTGCTTCTTGACTGAAAAGGGGCCTTTCAACACATTCCAGAACTCTCAGTAGTTAACTTCTTCTTCTTTAAATTTCTTTATTGATTAAGGTATTACATATGTGTCCTTACCCCCCCATTGCCCCCCCCCACTTATTTTAATAGCTGCCCACCCAAAAGTTGGAGTCAAAAGAACACCAGGTTCTTCCCCATTATAATCCATGTAGGAAGGAGCATTTTAGGATACTCAGTGCCTTTCGTTCCCAGCGTGGCTAAGCATAGATGATTACATATGTGTCAGCAAACCCTGAGAAGCCAGTTCTCAAGGAAGCCATTGCTTGAAATTTTCTTATTTTGAAGCTGTCCTGAAAGAAGCAGCAAATAACCTGTAGGAAGAGCAGGCAAAGGCAGTGGCATGGTGACTCCTAAGCCAAGGTATCCCCTGAAAAAGAAAAGAGTGACAATAAAATGAGAGAGACTTGAGGCTGTCATCTATTTTTACCACCATTCCTGTTTCTGTGTCTAGTAACTACATGTCCCAAATGCTGAAATTCACCTTTTAAGCTATAGATGGGTTTATGCCTCCTGCAGATTTCCTCTTATTCATGGAATTGGAACATTTGAATTTTTCCTTTTTGGGGGGTTTTGTTTTGTTATCTTTTTTTTTTACCAAATTCAGGCAAGGATCTTTCTTAAAAATTGGCCCATCCTGATGGTCCAAGATTCCCAGATTAGAAAACGTGCAATCATCTGAAATATGTTTGTCCTTCACCTTCTGTAGTCACCAGAGGAGGTTATTCTATTTTTTTTTTTTAAACAAACCTTGGATTCCACTTTTCTCCCTCTCTTTTTAACACTTTGGATACTAGTTCATTGTTATTTATGTGCATTGCAAACATCTTGTCCCAGTCTGTAACTATTTTTTCATATTCTGATGTATTTTATTAATATACTTTATTTTAGATTTACAGAAAAATTGAGAAGATAATACAGAGAGTTCTCATATACTCTACACCTAGTTTCCCTATTATTAACACCTTACATGAGTGAATATGGTTCATTGTTTAAATTAATGAACCAGTATTAAGACATTATTATTAATTGAAGTCCATTTTTTTATATTTTATTGATTTTTTACAGAGAGGAAGGGAGAGGGATAGAAAGCTAGAAACATCGATGAGAGAGAAACATCGATCAGCTGCCTGCTGCACACTCCCCACTGGGGATGTGCCCGCAACCAAGGTACATGCCCTTGACCGGAATCGAACCTGGGACCTTTCAGTCCACAGGCCGACGCTCTATCCACTGAGCAAAACTGGTCAGGGCTGAAGTCCATTCTTTATTCAGATTTCCTTGATTTTTAACCTAATATCCTTTTTCTGTCCCTGGATCCCATCCAAGTTCCCACAAGACAGTTAGTTGTCTTGTGTTCTCAGGCTCTTCTTGAAGTAGCAGTTTCTCAGACATTCTTTGTTTTTGATGTCCTTGACAGTTTTAAAGAATACTGGTTAACTATTTTATAGGGTGCTTCACTATTGGGATTTGTCTGTTGGCTTTCTCATGAAAAAGTTGGGTTATAGGTTACTGGAAGGGAGACCACAAAGGTCATCATCTCATGTCAAGGGCACATATTATCAACATGATTTACAACTGTTGATATTGACTTTGAACATCTGCCTGAGGTAGTATTTGTCAGGATTCTCTACTGTAAGGTTACTATTTCCCCCCCTTTCCATACTGTACTTTCTGGAAGGAAGTCACTTTATGTATCCCACATATTAGGAGTCAGGATACTGTTTTTTTAGTCAGAATTTCTGATGGATAAACTCAAGTAAAGGCATCTTCCAGGTTGGTGTTGCTCAGTGGTTGAGCATTGACCCATGCACTAAGAAGTCACAGTTTTGATTCCCAGTCAGGGCAACATGCGTGCATTTCTGGCTTAATCCCAAGCAGAGGGCATGCAGGAGGCAGCCGATGTTTATGTTTCTCATCGATGTTTTTATCTCTATCTTCCTCTCTCTCTAAAATCAATAAAAACTTAAAGAAAAATATTTGAAGACAGTATTCCTTGGAAGACTTGATGTGTATCACATGAATAGAGGGAGATATTTATTCATTTTAAAAAGTCAAATGAAGAAGTGTAAATTAAGATAAATTAAGATATACTTAACTCTCAATAGGGGTTTCAGAAATATTGAAAAAGTAAAATTAATGTATATTCTTGACAGTTTATAATCTGTTTAGTGAGGAGCCTGAGAAGACATATAAAACTCAAAAATTAGAATATAGTCTCTAAAAAAAAGATTTTTCTTGATGTATGAATTTATATAGAGGGGAAACAAGTCTTACATAATGGCTCCTCAAACTGATATTTTTCAACAGAATTAGTAGAGATTCTTTTATTGGAAAAAAAAAAAAGGAACTCCCCACCCCCAAGAAAAAGGAAAGAAAACATGCTATGGTTATTCCACCAAAGATTCTTACTAGGTCTAGTTGTTTCAGATACATATGAAATTAAACAAACTAACAAGTACATTGTGTATAATTATAGAAACACCCAGTGTTGTGAGGCACAAGTATTAACACTGTTCTCACCTTTATATTCATTAATTACTTAAAAAAAAAAAAAGCCATAACCGGTTTGGCTCAGTGGATAGAGCGTCGGCCTGCGGACTGAAGGGTCCCAGGTTCGATTCCGGTCAAGGGCATGTACCTGGGTTGCGAGCACATCCCCAGTGGGGGGCGTGCAGGAGGCAGCTGATCGATGTCTCTCTCTCATCTATGTTTCTAACTCTCTGTCCCTCTCTCTTCCTCTCTGTAAAAAAATCAATAAAATATATTAAAAAAAAAAAAAACGTATGTTGGGGAAACAAAGAAAATGAAGGAAGCTAAGAGCATGACATTTATGGTATACATTGAGTTGAATTTGAAAATAAATAAAAAAACTTGCATTGGAAGAGAGGAATGAGGTACAAATTTCAGACAAGGCAAATAGCTAGAACAATGGCTCAGATGTAGGATTGATCCTCTGTGTGTGGAGAGGGCAGTAAGGAGAGTAGCAATTAATAAGATCAAATGTTAGGTCTGAGTAAAATGGTTATTAAAGTGAAGCCAAACCATATTTTTAATAATGTGGAACCTCTGTTTTAAACCATGAAAATTACCCATTTCCATAAGGAAAAAAATCAGAAGTCCTTTAATATGGCACACAAGTTCATCATACCTCACTTCAATCCATGTTTTCCTATTCATCTTCCACAGTTTCTTCATCTGTGACGTACTTGTCAGCCATAGAAGCCGCTTGAATATAGAATATAGTAGCATAAGACCATCCACAATTTAGGTATTAAACACATGTGACAACAAATCATCTTTGGACAATGTCCTATATATATGCCCTTTAGAACATGAATGCAACACCACAGGTTTATAGATTATCAGAGAGAAAAATCAAGAGATGAACCAAAGGCAATTATTTATAAACTAAAGGTCCGATGCATGAAATTTGTGCACTGGAGAGGTGTCCCTCAGCCCAGCCTGCACCCTCTCCTATCTAGGACCCCTCGGGGGATGTCCGACTGCCAGTTTTAAAGCCTCTCAGAAAGATGGCCGCCCCCATGTCGTCACAAGATGGTCACCACAAGATAGCTGCCCTGCGGGATCAAGCCTAAACTGGCAGTCAGACATCCCTCTCACAATCCAGGACTGCTGGCTCCTAACCACTTGCCTGCCTGGCTGCCTGATTGCCTCTAACCACTCTGCCTGCCAGCCTGATAGCCTTCTAACCACTCCCCTGCTGGCATGATTGACAACCAACTGCTCCCCTGCCAGCCCGATTACCCCCAACTGCCCTCCCCTGCAGGCCTGGTCGTCCCCAACTGCCCTTCCCTCCAGGCCTTGTCCCCCGCAACTGCCCTCCCCTGCAGGCCTGGTCCCACCCAACTGCCCTCCTCTGCAGGCCTGGTCCCACCCAACTGCCCTCCCCTGCCAGCCATCTTGTGACAATGTGGGGGGCAGCCATCTTGTGATGATGTGGGGGTGGCCATCTTGTGGTGGCCATCTTGTGATGATGTGGGGGTACCCATCTTGTGATGACGTGGGGGCAGCCATCTTATGGCGGTCATCTTGTGACAATGTGGGGGGTGGCCATCTTGTGACGATGTGGGGGTGGCCATCTTGTGACAACATGGGGGTGGCCATCTTATGATGTGAGGGCATGAGGGTCAATTTGCATATTACCTCTTTATTATATAGGATTAGCTAGCTGCAAGTTCTTAGATAATGTCCAACAGATATGCCTTAAAGTAGAACTAGGAGACACAATCAGAGCTCATGGCAGAGTTTTCTGTTTAGAGTATGTAGCCGATAACCTTTAGTAGGAAGTGGACAGGGAGAAAACAACCAAAATGCATGTGCTGTCACAGTAAGAGCAAAGTTACTCTTGTACCCTGAAGGATGTTTGAATTCTTCATGACGCCTACTGAGACATTTTTCTTTTCTTTTTCTCATTTGACAGTGTATACTTGGAATATTTCATTACCTGTGTTAGCCAGAGTAACTTAACCTCTTTTACCTTAATCTTGAAAGAACTAAGGTAATATGAATAAATAAATCAAATGGTGTAGAAGAGACAAAATCTCATCTTCTGGGAACAGAAACCAGATCTAAAATATTTACAACACTTAATCATCAAAATGAAACTTGCCTTGTAACTATAGTTTCTCAACAAGAATTGCTTGGCTATTTCATTAATTTTTAAAACTATAAAATAATTATATAGAATGTTATCCATTAGCTTTTATTTTCTCTTAAAAAGAAACTGGGTATTATATATTAGGTCTAAAATATTTGCACATGTCCTCTTTGAGGGTTTGATCATTTAAGATCAAAGCCAAGAGTAAGTCTGAAACTCTGAAAAGAATGCAATTATTTTTTCACAGCTGTTTGCTATTTCACCCCTGCAAGAACAATAAAAATTCAGTAGAAATATTTTACAGCAAAGAAAGAGTTTAAATTGTGATTGAGGACATGTGTTGGTGAGGCTGAGCACATATGTTAGCCAGTCAGATGAATCCATGTCCTGTATGATGGAAGCTCTCTACAGATTCTTAGGAGTTTCTATATCATGATTTTTGTTTGCTTGCTTTAATCAAAGTTGTTGTGAATGGGAAAGAATTCCTTGAACAGAACTATGAATAACACTTTGGTTAAATGACATTCTTTTATCCAAGGGCTAAGACTGATTCAGATAGCCAACTACATAATGTAGTGCTTCTGTCTACTTTGTTTTCTTAGAAAAGATTAATATTACTCTCTAGTTATATGTTTTGGCCTGGTTTATTTCATCTTCTATTGCCTTGTCCTGAATGATTTCATCATAATTATTGTTTTAGCCTTCTTTGTGTTGGTTGAATGGATATTTCTCTCTGTCTTTACTTTGTTTCTTACTGAGAAACAGTTAAAATGTTCTTTATTTAAGAAACAAGAACCTACAAAAGGACAAACAAACAAGAAATTCAAACACATGTTTGCTCTTTCTTGTTTCTGCTGGGCTTTTTCATTCTCTCACTTTTACTGTATTTGCTCATTGATGTTTTGCCAGCACCAATAAAAGGCCAAACTGAAAGATAGTTGAAGTCCATCATTTTATGAAGTCTGCTCTTAATTGCTTCTATATTGATTAATTCAAAGTCCAAATGGAATTGTAATGGAAGCGTGAGATTGTATTAAGGAAAGAGAGATTCTAGGAGTTGTTCCCATTGCAAGACTGATCCCTTATATTCAATCCTAACTTATCTGAGCTTTTTATTTGCCATCTCCCATCTGATATAGAAATGACTCTTGGATTAAATAGTTTAAAGAAGTAAAGGGCAGGGGGCTGGTGTGGCACTTAAGCCATAAAGTCCAGCCTCAGAAGAAAGAGTTGAGATACTCTTTAAGAAATCTCTGGCCAATCTACAAAATTAAACGTGTGTTCCATTTTCTGTGTGTGCTGACTTCTGTTCAAGGAGACTGCAGAGTGATTGGCAGCAATATAGATGTACCATACTTGTAGACATAGGAGCAGCCAGTAGTTTTCAGTGTTCACTGAGCTCATTTGAGAGATTTCTGGACTCTCTGGGGTTTGTAACTATTTGTAGAAAGGATTGGGATGAAAGCTAGCTTCTTGTAAAACTTTCCTATCACACATTATTACCCCTAGGTTCTTAAAACAATCATGGTCAAATGGGAAATCCCATAGTCCTAGTCTTGTTCTCCACTCTTTAATTCCTATAATTCGATATTTTTTACAGATGAAAATGTGGAGACTTGTCATTATAAAGTAAATGAGCAGATGTGTTAGAAAAAGATCTTGAACTTATTATAGAGACCTCACCATTACACTAATTACTGTAATTTCTCAATCTTGAAGAAGCATTGAGTTTCAGAGTTAGGCATCCATTGTTTTCAAGAAAACTCCTACTGCCAAACCCTATCCTGTCATTTGACATAGGAAGGGGTGTTTTTCTTTTTTAAAAAAAAGTATTTTTATTGATTTCAGAGAGGAAGGGAGAGAAAGAGAGAGAGAGAGAAACATCAATGATGAGATTCATTGATTGGCTGTCTCCTGCATGCCTCACACCAGGGATTGAGGCTGCAACCTGGGCATGTGCCCTGATCGGAATCCAACCAAGACCTCCCGGTTCATAGGTCGATACTCAACCACCTACCCATGCCAGCCAGGTGGAGGGGGTATTTTTTCAATACTCTGGTGCTTTATATTAAAAAATTGGGACTAGATCATGATTAATCAAACCTTTTCTGTGTCCACATATTCATCATTCCCTTTCACAAACCCCATTTTTATGCATGTTAAAAGATAGAAAATTTGAGATGTTTACTTCCATTTCCACACACTTTCACCAAGCACTGGTTGTTCCTGGGCATAGTTATTCTCTTGTTGTTTATTATTTGCCTAAGACTGCCCTGCACATATTATTTTGTAAAACATCAGATAAAAAGTAAAATAACAGAATTAGAGCATCAAGACAAATCTGACAATAAGATCTTCCTAAAATCATAATACCTCATTGCAGTATTATGAAATGTTCTTCTTGGTAACACCAAGAAAGAAGGTACCAATTCCTATTTTCCAGGATTGGAAAGGAAAGATAAGCTTTCAGTTGATAATCAAAGGCTGACTTTTGCCAGCCAGACTTAACTTACAAATAAAATTCATACTATATTACTTTCCATCTGCTCATCAAATACCTACTGTACTTTATACCATTTGAACTATCTACCTCAAGCATGTCAAACTCAAAGGCTAACACAGGCCGAATAAACAAGGTTTAAGCTTATGTGGGCTGCAAAAAAAAAAAAAAAAGCTTCAATTTTCATAGAAATGTAGGTTTATTTCAATAGAGATATGCTGAATACAAAGGGCTGAAATAAATGAGTAATCGTTAACATAAAATAACAGAACATTTCAATAAAAATTAATATTTTTTCTTGAACATTAACTTACCAGACACTGAATAACTGCACAAATTAATAAGTTATGCAAATAAGCCTATTTTTCTTGTTCTCTGAAAGTGAAATATTTCCTGTTGCACACACCAAACAAGTCAGTCCAAGACTAATGATGTGGCAATAGGCTGCTAAAATATTAGCTGCTAATATTAGTGGAGAGAAATGGTGCGCCTGCGTGTAAGGCGCATAAGGGAAATGAATGCAACACGATATAGTAATCAGTCATTAGCGAACATTGTAGTTTGTTATTAATAATTACATATAACAGGATATTGTAAAAATCAAGTTACAAAATTTTTATTAAAATGTTTCTTACATACCATTATATTGGCTGGGCCTCAAAAATATTCGTTGTGGGCCGCGAGTTTGACATGCTTGATCTACCTCATCTAAGAGAAAATTTGTTTTTGTGGTTAACTTTTTTCTTTTACTAAATTCACTGTGGTACCACACCATGCTTTTCTTGGGAGACCTGCAAACCCCAGATTATCCACAAGTAATGAGATATTAAATCAATTCTTTGGTGTTTCAAGGTCCATAGTACAATAGCAGATAGCTACACTTAACATAAAGCAAACATTCTTATGTAGGTTTAAAGGAAAATGGTTTAAGAACCTGTAGCCAGCTCAAAGATATGAGAGAGTAGTAATTGAATTAGGGAAGAGATTTCTTTGCAGGAAGGGATTGCCATGCCCTGATTCTCAGGGTCATGGGGATGATGCTATCTTCTCACCTCAGCCCAATGAGGAGCTTGCCAGCGGAACTGCTTTGTAAACATTAACCTACTTGCTGCAATTGGTTGAAATGAAAATCTTCTGCCTCACAAAACTAAGAAGGCTGAAGGAGACTGTGGACTTGACATTGATCTGAGCTGGGAAATTGATAGGCCTGGCTTTGGTGGCCAAGCCAGTGCATCCTGAGAGGTCTACTCTATCTGCTTGCTAGGGTGAGGGACAGGTGAGTGTTTTGCATGGACCAGATGTGAATGAGAACTGGCGAGAGATGAGGGGTTGTCTTGGCTTCTATTTCCTAGAGCCCAAGAGGGACAAGGAGTCCTTGGTTGAAGGTGCCTGGATCTAAATTGCTGGACACCCAGGAACTAAAGAAGTTGTAAGTGACCCTTCAAGATGGGGGTGCAGCCTTCATGGTTAAGAGTCTGGGAGAGAGGTGCTCAGCAGATAGCACTCAGGGGAAAACTAGCCTTAACCATCAGCCAGGCATAGAGATGGCCAATCTACTTAACTAAGCACGAACCTGCCTAATTCTATCATACCTCCTCCTTTTTCTGTCTTGGAGTTGAGATACAGCAAAATAACAACTAAAAACAACTGAGGGAAGAGTGAAAAAGAAGAGGGTGGAAAGAATGACTCTCTCCCTTCTCTAGACAGAACTAGCTTGAAATAGGTACAAGCTAGGGGAGAAAGATTTATCTCTGAGTTCTGAGTTTTAATTTATATCTGGCAGTTTCCATTTTAATTGCAAAATTGAAAATGTTTGAAAAGTTATGATAGGACCAGTTATTACCCAGAATAAAGGAAAAGTGATAGTATATGAATTTTCATCCAAAGGCAGGACAATATTATCCACACTGAATAAATTTTAAGGAGTTGGACTGAAGGCAACAGAGACATAAAAAAAATAAAATTGTGTTTTGTTTATTTTGAAGATTGTGCTTGTTTTGTGCCTAAAATGTCTGTGCATATTTTGTTTTATTGTAATTTTATTTCTTAACTTCTTCCTCTTAGTATAAGGATTGATAGAAAATACTGATATTAAGTTAGGTAAGCTGGGCAGAGATTTTACAATGCATTCTCAGAAAATTTGTTAGTTCTTATAATTTACCTATGTTATTATTTTATGTACCTTAACTGTTCTATATCACTATAAGGCCATGGTCGGCAAACTGCGGCTCGCGAGCCACATGAGGCTCTTTGGCCCCTTGAGTGTGGCTCTTCCACAAAATGCCATGGCCTGGGCGAGTCTATTTTGAAGAAATGGCGTTAGAAGAAGTTTAAGTTTAAAAAATTTGGCTCTCAAAAGAAATTTCAATCGTTGTACTGTTGATATTTGGCTCTGTTGACTGAGTTTGCCGACCACTGCTATAAGGGATCTCCAAGATTCTAACTTTTTATTTTTTATTTTATATATTTTAGAGATTTATGATTTACATATGCTGTTACAATCCTTATCTCAAAAAAAAGTCTTGTGTAGTAGCAGAACAAACATGGTTTTGATTGTTATAGAGAAAAGAAAATGTACATTCAGAAGTAAAAATAACTTCTCAAGTTTATATTGCTAAAAAGTGGCAAGACAAAGATTCCAATACAGTTTTCTCATTACAAACTTTGCAAATCCAGATCCTATATTTCAGTGTCCATGTACTCTTCTTAAAGATAATAATCCATAATAGCTAGCAATTTCTGAGCATTTCCTAAGTGAGACACTTTATTAACTGCCTTTCATTATCTAGTTTTTAATAACCCTATGAGGTGGAGTTGACTGCTCCCATTTTGCAGATGAGAAAACGGAAGCTTTCGTAAATGTGAAGGTCACATACTAGATCACATACTAGATGGTAAGTGGCACTGAAAGGATTTGAAACTCAGGCAGTCTAACTTCGGAGCCTGATCAATTAATCATTTCACTCTCCATGTTCTTGAAATTAGCACGCTATCGCAAGCATATGGGTCTTCACCTATAGCAGAAACCTAAAGTGTGCATCACTTAAACAAAACTGCTACTAAACTACTACTTTTCTAGAAAGGTGGAAAGAACACTGGGCCTGAAGTCAATAAATTTAGTTTTCACTTCAGCTTTGGTTTTGGATAATTGATATTAGCCAAGTCACATAATTTTACCGTATCTTTTCTTATATATCTACTAGAGGCCCAGTGCATGAAATTTGTGCACTGGAGGGTGTCCCTCATCCCAGCCTGCACCCTCTCCAATCTGGGACCCCTCGGGGGATGTCCTAAACCGGCAGTCGGACATCCCTCTCACAATCCGGGACTGCTGGTTCCTAACTGCTCACCTGCCTGCCAGCCTGATTGCCCCCTAACCACTCCATTGTCAGCCTGATTGACGCCTAACTGCTCCCCTGCCGGCCTGATCACCCCCAACTGCCCTCCCCTGCCAGCCCGACGGCCCCCAACTGCCCTCCCCTGCCGGCCCAATGGCCCCTAACTGCCCTCCCCTGCTGGCCTGATCGCTCCCAACTGCTCTCCCTTGCAAACCTGATCTCCCCCAACTTCTTTCCCCTGAAGGCCCTATCACCCCCAACTGCCTTCCCCTGCCAGCCATCTTGTGGTGGCCATCTTGTGATGGCCATCTTGTGGCGGCCATCTTGTATCAACATGGGGCAGCCACCTAGGCTTTTATTAATATAGATCATATGAAACTATATTTAAATTCATTATGCAACTAGAAAAGTGTTATCTATTGGCCCACATAGTAACAGTGAACTAATTTCTGAAGGATACAAAGCATAAATATATATGCTGCTGTCTTTGTCCATTTGTGCTACTATAACTAAAACAACCATAGACTAGGGGCTTATAATCAACAGAAATTTATTTCTTGCAGTTCTGGAAGCTAGAAAGTAGATCAAGGCACTGGCAGTTTCTGTGTTGGGTGAGGGCCTGCTTCTAATCTCATAGATTGCCATTTTTTTTGCTGTGTCCTCACATGAGGACAGGGCCAAGGAAGCTCTCTGGGATCTTATAAAAGGGATCTAATCTCATTGGATCTAATTCTGTAAAGGCACTAATCTCACTCATGCAGGCTTTGCTCTCACAACCTAAACATCGGTCTATGGCATATACCATTAATGGCATTAGTTGCAAAGTAAATAATGAGGCAGATATGAATTTCTCATCTGTTATGACTGTTACTCAGCTGGCATGCATTGTAGCTGTCACATGGTCTCTGTGCTGTACCATTTGTTAAATATTTTCTAGGTATGCTTATCTTTAATAATCTCAAATGAAAGAGTTCCATTCATATCAAAAACAGTAGTACATTGGCACATGGCTCTTGAAAAGGGGGTTTGTTGGATAACAAATATTCCAATCAGTATGTCAGAAACTTTCCACTTTTAATATATACATTTACCATTTGACTGTAAAATCTTTAACCAATGGACTAAAAGTTGAATTGGAATAAAATCATATGCATTGACATTCATTTCAAAATGTTAAATTTTATACAGTCAACACTTTTATAGATTACACATTGACACTGTTAATCTATTCTTTTATACTAAATTTTGGCTGTTATACTTGTATTCTAGCTGATGAATGATCATTTTGAATCATCAAATGGTACTGTTGCCTGCTAGCTATCTTTGTACAGCAGTATTTGTGCAATTATTTGAATATTTTATTTCATTCATGTTATTACTTACAAAATGAGTAGAAAATGGGAAAGTGATAAGAAGCTTACATCTCATAAACTCAATTCCTTTCAGGCAAAGTGAGAAATTATTATGCTTCAGGCAATGGATCTAAAGATTCACTGTGCTCATTGTTCTTAAGCTAGTTGGTATTCTATTGTAAAAGAAGATAATAAAATACAGGTATAAAATAATAGGAATATTTGAAGAGTGTGTTTTTTAATTAACAAGATTCATTTAATAAATTTATAACATTGTATTTTCTAGGTTTTAAGATACCAAGAATTGTAAAATTCACTGTCATTGAAAAAGTTTCTCATAAACAATGCACAGTGGTGAATTGAAAGCAAAAAATCAATTCAAGAAATATACTGATTTCAGAAATGCTGAAATGTGAGTCTGAGAATCAGATAAATACATTATTTTTAATACTGAAAACTGTTTTGTGCAGCTTTCTCATAGTTGTCTCTGATATGTGTTTAGAATGTATTATCTATAAAAGTTATGATAGAAACTAGATCCATTTTCACCAAATATACTAGTAAAAGCTTATTTAAAACTGAGTATTGCTTGATAATAATAGAAAGCACTGGAATATTATTCATTTTTTGTTTGTTTACAGATCATAATAACAAAGACTTTTATCCCACTATATTTTGATTTTCAGGGTTTACCTTGAATAGGGGCAGATATTAGGTAACAAGAATTATTTTATTTATGCAGATTTACATAGCACGCATTCCCAAATGAAAACCATGTACCAAATAATAATTATTTAGGATATTTTATACATCAAATTAATAATGTTATGTTTCTAAAACAAGAATCAGAAGTAGTAGGTAATCTATACAGCAAATGAGACATTGTGGGTTTTTTTTAATTTGTTATTTTCTTCACATTTATTATTCTAATAAATTGTTTTCTCTGATCCTTAACTTTTATCAACTTTTATGTCTTTTTAATTAAAATTGCTTTAGTGTCTGCTAATGGATGGGTCTTCTAGCAGCATATTTCTCAGTAAAGCTTAATTTATAAAACAAAAGATATAAAATTTTGAACTAGACTATCAAGAAGAATTACAAAAAATTATGGTTTTTATTCTTGTTTATATTTGGTTAATATAGAGATGATTCTTAATTTATTTTTTTACTCTATGAATTATCCCATAGTCTTCCCAGATATCAATACTAATGATCTTTCTTTAACTAATATCTGGCTATTTTTATCTTGACCATTTTTAAATATGTGAGTATGATGCAGTCATTTATGATATTTAAGTTTCAGATTGGTTAAGTACAGACTAGTGAATTTTGTTTTTTTGTTTGGAGAATAGAAATGCAGGTAATAGAGGAGAAGACTTGGTGGAAAGTATGATTATTTAATTTTGGACATAGGGAGTGTTCTTTTGCCTATGGGAATTTTAAATACAGCTACCTAATGGTTAGTTGGGTCTAGAATTGAAAGGTGCAGTTTGGAATAGATCTGTCATTTTGAAAGTCATCACCATTCATGTCAGAAAGGATATCAGTGGTACTTGTTCAATAATCAGGTTGCATATACTGAAGGGGAAGAGTAAAAGACCAAACTAGACTCATTGGGAACTCTAATTCTTTTCCTCCTTTCCATACCTAATGGCAATCACTTCAATTTTGATCCTCATCATCACCTCAATTAACTACTTTTAACTTTGTATTTGTACATCATATTCCACATTGCCTCTATATTCACATATTTGAAGCAGATTAGCTTTTGTATCACAAACCCAAATAAATATTTGTTGTGTCTTCTTAGTATGCACAGAAGAAAGACCAGCCATCCTAACATGGTTGGTAGGCAAGATCTTTCACTCTTTCGCTGAAACCTGGGTTGGCTATGATTCCAGATAAAACCTTCCTAGCATCCCAGTTAAAATGGATTTCTCCCTTATCCTTGTATAATGACCTGTTTGTTATTCCATTGAAGCTCTTTTTCAATCTGAAATTAATGACTATCTACCTGTCTGATCATTAGGGTATAAGCCATCAGGGGCATAAATTGATTCTAAGTCACTGTCTAATACAGACTTTACATATAATAGATACTCAATAATTTGTTTGCTGGTTAGTTTTAATAAAAATCATAAAACTTTGGATGCATATCACTTGATGATTCTCATTTAATTACATTTCCAGTTCAGACAAATGGTCTAAGTGTTCGGAAATATCTTACCAATTGTTTTACTTATTTACTAGAGGCCCGGTGCACGAAATTCATGCACGGGGGAGGGGGGTGTCCCTCAGCCCAGCCTGCACCCTCTACAATCCAGGACTGCTGGCTCCCAAATGCTCGCCTGCCTGCCAGCCTGATCACCCCCTAACCACTCCCCTGCCAGCCTGATTGATGCCTAACTGCTCCCCTGCCAGCCAGTTTGCCCCTAACTGCCCTCCCCTGCAGGCCTGCTCACCCCTAACTGCCCTCCCTTACAGGCCTGGTCCCCCGCAACTGCTCTCCCCTGAAGGCCTGGGTCCCTCCCAACTGCCTTTCTCTGCAGGCCTGGTCGCCCCCAACTTCCCTCCTCTACCGACTTGGTCACCCCTAACTGCCCTCCCTTGCTGGCCATCTTGAGGCGGCCATCTTGTGTCCACATGGGGGCAGGATCTTTGATCACATGGGAGCAGACATCTTGTGTGTTGGAGTGATGGTCAATCTGCATATTACTCTTTTATTAGATAGGATAGAGGCCTGGTGCATGGGTGGGGGCCAGCTGTTTTGCCCTGAAGGGTGTCTCGGATCAGGGTGGGGGTTACCTTGGGGTGTGGGGCAGCCTGGGCGAGGGGCCTGTGGTGGTTTGCAGGCCGGCCACGCCCCCTGGTGACCCAAGCAGAGGCCCTGGTATCTGGGGTTTATTTATCTTCTACAATTGAAACTTTGTAGCCTGGAGCGGAGCCAAGCCTTCTGCTTGCTCCGTGGCAGCAGCCATTTTTTGGGGGATTTATGTATCTTCTATAATTGAAACTTTGTAGCCTTAAGCAGAGGCCTGGGCCAACCAGGGTGTGCAGAAAGCTTGGCTTCCTCCATCACCGGGGGGCAACCCTAGCCTCCTGCTCTTTTCAGCTCCGTGGCTGCCGCCATTTCTGTTTGGATTTATGTATCTTTTATCACTGAAACTTTGTAGCCTTGAGTGGAGGCCTAGGCTGGCAAGGGCAGGCAGAAAGCTTGGCTTCCTCCGTTGCCAGGGAAACCCAAGCTTCCCTCCTGCTCTCTGTGGCCATAGCCATCTTGGTTGGGTTTATTTGCATATTCACTCCTGATTGGCTGGTGGGCGTGGCTTGTGGGTACGGCTTGTGGGTGTAGCGGAGTGATGGTTAATTTGCATATTACTCTTTTATTATATAGGATTTTCTACTTACTATTACTTTTTTAATCCTCACCTGAGGATATTTCTCCATTGATTTTTAGATAGAGTGAAAGAGAGAGGGAAAGACAAAGAGAAATATTGATGTGAGGGCAACCCATCAATTGGTTGCCTCCTGCATGAACCCTGACCAGGCCCCACGCCAGGGAGGAGGTTGCAACCAAGGTATGTGCCCTTGACCAGAATCAAACCCAGGATCCTTAGGTCCACAGGCCTTTGCTCTATCCACTGAGCCAAACCAGCTCGGGCACTTACCCATGGTTTTAGATCTCCACTATTGTTCAATATTCTATATTAATGCAAATGTGTGTCTCTATCTTTATAAATTTGGAACACTGAAAAAAAAACACCTAACATATATTCCCTTACCTTGTGATTATTATTTCTGTAAGCAATTTGATACTTTTTTTCATATAATAAGGCTTTTGCTCTTGACTTGCTTAGCAAACACTATTTATGACTAGGCCAAACCTAAAAAGCATAACTCTCCTCAAACTCTGAGTTCATGAGTAGCCTTATGGACAATGCCTTTGTAAATATATGATGTAGTGTATCCAAATTTATATCCATACTAAACAAATAATTAGATTGGATGCATGAAACAAGCATTCTATTATAGCTTACTTTCACTTTCATTTGAATCATGGCTTTTTAAAAATAATAGGGTTTTACTGACCTTTATTTTTCTCCAAGAAAAAGTTTAACACCAGATGTTTTCTCAAATAAAACATAATTTATTTTAAGGAAAATAAGTTACAAAATAGGCTGAAAAAGTTTACATTATTATATATATATATATATATATTTTAAACTATCTGTTTCTTTGGGGTAATTCTTTTTTTTTTCTTTTAATATATTTTATTGATTTTTTACAGAGAGGAAGGAAGAGGGATAGAGAGTTAGAAACATCGATGAGAGAGAAACACCGACCAGCCGTCTCCTGCACACCCCCCACTGGGGATGTGCCCGCAACCAAGTTACGTGCCCTTAACCGATTCGAACCTGGGACCTTTCAGTCCGCAGGCCGACGCTCTATCCACTGAGCCAAACCGGTTTTGGCTACATTATTATATTTTTATGCCAACAAATACTAGGGAGTGATAGCTATTCCTTTGCTTATTTCTGATATTATTTGTTCTATACCTGAAAGTATCTAAAAATATTATATGTTAATCATTCAAATAATTATAGAAAAAGATAAAGGGAAAATGAGAAAAAGAAAAAGGGTGGGGAAAGTGTCTGCTATCTTAGTAAGATGAAAACATTTATTTCTGCTTTATGTATTTATTTATTGAAGACTAAAACATGTATCTACTTGAAAAAAGAAGTATGCCCAGAAAGAGAACAAAATAGAACATTTGCCATTGCCCTGTTCTTTCCATTTTTAAAATTCTAGGGTTTCATAAAATTATTAAACAGTTATACTTTCAGATTTTTTAAATCATGTAAAATATGTCGTATTATAAAATTTCTATTAAAGTTAATTAAGAATTATATGCATAATGTTCTAATTTATTTCATTATAAACCAAGTTTTATTTTGATTATGTAATGTCAGAATCCTTCCATCTTGAGGAAATTAGAGTTTTTCTTACATCTCTATTAATATATAGTTGCATAGGGCAAGCACCTCTTCTCGCCACCTTCAAAGGGCAACATGGGGTTAGTGAGTCAGAAATAATCATGCCCTGTTTTCTTCTAAAATTCTACCCATGAATCAGTTAATTTATATGGAGATCTGCTAAGCTCACCTTGCCATTGGTGTTTCTTAATCCTTCTTTTATTAGCCATACTTACGAGTAAATTATACCATTATTTTCTTACAAATCTCAAACCTCAAATAATTTATATAGTAAAAAATATTTTCAAGTGGCTTTTCTTTCCAACTAAAGAATTGTTCATAGTGTGCATCTCAGTTTGACTGAATGTTTCTCATTACTTGTACATGTGCACTCTATTCTGTTGGTAAGAATAAGCATTCAGAATAAACACAGTCTTAACAGGACTTGAGGATAGTTGTATTTGTCAGTGATTCTGGCCTTTATTAACATATCAGTGCTATGGCCTTTCTCTAATGGCAGCACTAATTGTTTTTAGTGCTAGTCATTTATCAAGACAAGGTTGATTTATGAGTAAGGGAGAAAGAGATTCTATCTTCTAAACTCTGGAATTCTGGCAGTTGATTTGATAGTCCTGGCAGTTTTCCAGCATTATATTGTGACAATACAAAGGGTATTTGGAAAAAAAATTATGCCCATCATTTATTAATCCATGAGGAGAAGGGATGCATATACATTAAGACAAGGAAATTTTTAAAGAAGGGTGGAGTAATCTACAGGGTGAAATAATGTTTATACACATCAAGTAGGCTGGTGACAGAAAATAGACTATTAGAATTAGCACTGTTGATAGTTCTTGACTTATAACACACACACACACACACACACACACAGAATAATTTTGGTGAAAGTACGGCTGATTGAAGCTATTGGAAAGGTCCCAAAAGAAAATGGAAGGACAACAAGTCAGAGACAATAAGTATAAGTGATGCTTTATAGCAGGAGAAAGTGAGCTCAAGAGATTTTTATTTCTTAAACCTAGAAGAGAAATAATGACATGATTGAATATTCATGGAAATTACTAAGATACAGGTGAAACAAAGAAACTTGAATCACCAGAGCAATGTTCTTAAGTAGGCAATGTAGTAAGAAATCTAGAGAAGAGGAAAGTATTAGTACCGGTAGTAAAAGCATATTACAGGCGGGTGATCAGAATTGTGTGGACACCATGTCTGGCAGATGGATATATAAAATGATGGGATTTCATGGCAGAATTTTTTTATCTGCTTTGATTTTATCAGTATAGGAAAAGTGTGTGTGTTCCTATACATGGTAAGTGCTTACTTCCTCAACCTATTACTATTGCTTATGTAATGGAAATCTGGGAAGAGTTAACTTTTATTAAAAAATAAAGTTAATTAAGAATAAATGTCAGGTAAACTGACTGAGGTGGCTGGTTAGGGGTGGACTCACAGTGAAGCTAATGAAGTTGGAATTTGAGGACTGCTCTCTTGCATAGTTTCTTCCTAAGACTCGAAGTGGCCCTAGCAATTTTTACATTCATAGTTTTATTTCTTTTTTTTTTTCTTAAAGAAAGATTTACCTAGAAGCAGCTTTGCACCTCCATCTGTCCATGCATCTTCCTGTAACTGACTTGGGAAAACCATGGTCTAAGCCTGTTCTGCCTGAAACATTTTGAGCAAGTGTCTCACTGACAGATTCTAACCTGGAACTACATAGAGAAGGAGATTCTGGGAAATGTAGTTCCTTTGCCTTTGAAGAGTCTAAGGATGATGCTTTGTTGACGAGAGAGTATCCAGCATGTCACTGTAAGAAAATGCAATTAAGGAGATTAAGGAGACTTTAAGCCATTCAAAGAACTAGAGCTTACAGGAAGGAAGTATTTATGTATTAGGATACCTGACTGTGGAAAATAGTGATGTATGAATCAAAACCTGACCATACTAAAATGACAGAGAAGGTTAACGGTCACTTTGGGATATAGAGGAATAGGAAAGCCAAGTTTTTTAGGGTGTCTCCAGCAATGTTCAGGGAACAGGGTACCCTTATTATAAGACTCCATTTGCCACTTACTAATAAAGCATTGAACACATTTTTTGATCATTCACATTAGGCACTAAGGATATCATTTAAGACAAGATGGGAATGGCCTCTCTATTCCAAGGGCTTATGGTCTAGTCCAGCACTGTCCAATGGAAATATAATGCCAGCCCCAAAATAAGCCATGTCTGTAATTTAATATTTTCTAGCACCCCAAATTAAAAAAGTAAAAAGAAACAGATGAATTTAATTTAAATTGTTCTATGGAATCTGATAGATCATTTCCACCTTTAATCAATGTAAAATTTATTAATAACATATTTTACATTTATTATTGTGAGATACTGTCTTCAAACTCTGCTATTTTATATTTACAGCATATTCCAATTTGGACTTACCACACTGATAGTGCTCCATGTGGCTAGTGACTATTACTATGACTGGCACAATCTTCTAGATAACTAGCAGTTTAGCCTGAATAATTCCCTAGGAGCCTGAACCTGCAGTCTGGACCACATATCAGTCTGTGGTGATCCGGCAACATAATGCTACCTGTTAGGCTGGCTTGAGGGTGGGCCGGTTATTCCAAAGAATTTTCATGAATCCTAATCCCTTCATTCGGAAAAACTGTATGATGGTGTCACTGATAACCAGGGTATGTAAATAAAGTTAATTTAAAATAGCCATTCCTTGCTGCCACTGCCTTTGCAAACATACACTCCCTTTTAACTTCATTATATTTTGCCAAACCAAAGTGGAGATAGATTGTGTTCTTTTTATTAAGAGAACTAAGTGTAGAGTGGGGATTAACTGTGACTTAATACTTCCCTAAAGGAAGCTGGATTTGGGATTCAGAAAATGCTGTACTTCTGGACCTGTAATTATTAAGGAGAAAGAGAAAGCAATTACTGAGAAGTTTAAAAAGTGTTGTTTTTTTTTTATTAAAATACCGATTATTTTAGCATCAGTTGATTTGATGTAAAAGTTCCACCTTTTATAATCCTATCTAATAAAAGAGTAATATGCAAATTAACCATCACTCCTCTGCACCCACAAGCCACGCCCGCCAACCAATCAGGAGCAAATATGCAAATAAACCCAACCAAGATGGCTACGGCCACAGAGAGTAGGAGGGAGGATTGGGTTTCCCCGGCAATGGAGAAAGCCAAGCTTTCTGCCTGCCCTTGCCGGCCTAGGCCTCCACTCAAGGCTACAAAGTTTCAATGATAGAAGATACATAAACCCAAACAGAAATGGCGGCAGCCACGGAGCTGGAGAAAGCAGGAGGCTAGGGTCGCGGGTTGGCGTGGCTGGCCTGCAAACCACCACAGGCCCCTCGCTCAGGCCGCCCCATGCCCCAAGGGAACCCCCACCCTGACCCAGGACACCCTTCAGGGCAAACCAGCTGGCCCCCACCCATGCACCAGGCCTCTATCCTAATAAAAGAGTAATATGCAGATTGACCATCACTCCAACACACAAGATGGCTGCCCCCATGTGGTCAAAGATCCTGCCCCCATGTGGACACAAGATGGCCACCACAAGATGGCCAGCAGGGGAGGGCAGTTGTGGGCAATCAAGCCTGCAGGGGAGGGCAGTTAGGGGTGACCAAGCCAGCAGAGGAGGGAAGTTGGGGGCAACCAGGCCTGCAGGGAAAGGCAGTTGGGAGGGACCCAGGCCTGCAGGGGAGAGCAGTTGGGGGGGACCAGGCCTGCAGGGGAGAGCAGTTGGGGGGTGGGCAGGCCTGCAGGGGAAGACAGTTAGGGGTGACCAGGCCTGCAGGGGAGGGCAGTTAGGGGTGACCAGGCCTTTAGGGAAGTGCAGTTAGGGGTGACCAGGCCAGCAGGGGAGGGCAGTTAGGGGCAAACAGGCTGGCAGGGGAGTGATTAGGGGGTGATCAGGCTGCCAGGCAGAATCGGTTAGGGGCAATCAGGAAGGCAGGCAGACGAGCAATTGGGAGCCAGCAGTCCTAGATTGTGAATGGGATGTCCGATTGCCCGTTAAACGGGCAATCGGACATCCCTCGAGGGGTCCCAGATTGGAGAGGGTGCAGGCTGGGCTGAGGGACACACACCCCCATGCACAAATTTTGTGCATCGGGCCTCTAGTTGTTTTATATAAAAGTTCCACACGCTAAAAAAAATACCATAAATTTGGTTATAATGAAACCATTTGATATCTTTAAATGGCTAAATCTATTTCTTACAAATTAATAAACTTAATTACTAAGGTTTCTAAAAATTACTTAAAACTCTCAAAAATGCAAAATGCCTGTGCATTATTTCCTTTATTTCTCTGATTTATAGGGGCAATTGCGGGACAGGTACTTATAAAAATCCATGAACCATTGGTATGTGTTTTGTTCTAACATCATTATCCATAAATGCCACAGTTGGTAATAAAGTGAGAACTATTTTTGAAAAATGTCTGTCATCTCACACACAGAAGAAAATGGGGTGAATGCATGCAAAAATAAGTTAATAGTAAAAGTAATTCATTTTTATTTTATCTAGCTGTCTATATAAATATCTATCTATCTATCTATCTATCATATATCTATCTGCTAACCCTTTACCCTTCCCATCTCACTACTCTGTTTCATTAGAAGATTCAAAACAAATGGAAATTTCAACCAGGATGATTTGTGCAAGTGTACGGGTGATGTGTGTGTGTGGGGATTATAGATAGTCCTTTCAAACTCTATTTTTTCTGTAGTAAACTTAAGAAATTGTGTTTAGATTTTTTTGTGGGTGTGTAAATATAAAGATTGCAAGGTTATAGCTAGCTGCCACTTGCATTTCCTTAGTAATGCTCATGATTTATAATGGAAATCTATCTGTTTTAGTATGTCAAGGACACAGAAAAATGCAAGTGTTTATAAATTAAAGAAAGAAATGAGAGCCTGAAGACTGGGAAATTGTAGGAAGATTAATAATATCATTGGAAATCCAATTTGCCTGCACAGAAAATCATATTGCCTGGGAGAAATATTAATAGTAGTGATGTCTCTCTAAGTGGGTTATTTAAAGATTAGATTTCAAAGGATGGAGGAGTAAGAACAAAAACAAAGTCAAACCAATAAGCACTAATATTGCAGAAATTTGAGATCCTACTAATGATTGATTCCCAGCTATTTAAATATCATATCATATGATGGTGGTAAAATACAAAAGATTATTTAGAGTTCTCTATTTTGAAAATATTTGTGGAGCTTGTTAAGTATATTTTGCTTAAATTAGGCCAGAGATATTTCATCTTCCCTCTGGTATCAGATAATAGACAAGTATCAGAATAGAACAGGATGTGAACAGTCTCTCACATCCTGGCTCCACAGGAATGACAGGGGTGGGTTTTGTTTCTGCACATAAGATTAATGAAGATGACCTTCTACCTCTTCATGTAATTTTGTTCCTTTTAAAATGTTAGCCTATGTTCAGGAAAATGTATGGGGATATCAGATGAAATCTATCTCAATGTCTCCATATTTTATAAATATACAAATATGGTGGCCACCTTCATGTTATGACAACTCTGTAGCAAGTTTTAGACACTAAGCAGATTGTACTTTTCTCTTTGTGATTTTTAAGTTGCTGAAAAGACTATCCCCAAATATACTTTTAGGGACTGTAGTCATCATTGGCATTTTTTAACACATGGTGGAATTTTATAAGTATTAGTGAGAACTTTCATTTTCCCATTTCAGGTTCATGTGAGAATACCAAAACAGATCCATGAGACCTTATTTAAAAATTACCCAGAAGTTCCTCAGCTTTCAAACCTGCTCAAAAATAGAATGGTAGAGATGCGTTTCCATAGTTAAACAGCATTCAGACCCACTTTTTCCTTTCATATCCTAATTCATAGTGTATTCTTTTCCAGGAAAGTCTTTGGTCTTCAGTTAAAATTATCCAAATTCCACCTGTATTTCAAGCTTTAAATCAAAACTTTTGCTAATTGCTTAATATTTAATTAGAGTCAGCTTCCACTTGGTAATTATGGTGAAGATTTTTCTATCTTAGTTTATTTATTTATTTTTTTTTACAAATTTTATGCTGGAAGCCAATTCCAGCATGTCATAATTGCAAGAGTTTCATCAAAAGGTTGATGGAACTTGGGGATTCAACAAGGGCTGAGTCACATATGTTATCGCCTGTTGGAATGGCTAAAGGCATTTCCCCCAAACCCGAATAGGATGATTGTTTGCTGCCAGACATCTCAGTGCATTTTAATCTACATGTTATTGCTTCCTGTTGGCCAAACACCTGAACAGCCATAGGCTATTCCCCAATCTGACAATGCTTCTGTACGGAAAACCTGGCCTTTGAAGTGTATATCTCCACCTTGCCTTAGGACAAATTGTGTTAATAAAAAGCAAGGGATCCTGAGACAAGGAGAACTTAGCTTCTTTAGCTAAAGCTCCTCTGACCCCCAATGCCTTTCAAAATTACCTTTCATCTCTGGATGCTTATTTCATCTACGCACAGCCTTCTTGAGATTCCAGAACCCTTCTAGATGCCAGATCAAGACTCACTGGCATTAAATGTCGCCCAACATGCGGCATTAATTTTAGTTTATTTATAGATTGCTGGGGTTTTTGTTTGCTTGCTTGCTTTGTTTTGCTTTTTCTCTACACCTAGATTTTAAACTCCTTGAAGCCACAGGCTAAATTTTTACATTGCATTTTCTTTATAGCTGCCAATACCCAGAAAAACCCAGAAATAGATAATTGGCTAAGCATCAGTTCTTTACTTAATAATTCTTGACTAATTAAAGCATTGTTTTAATTGGTACGTGTGGGGACTAATGAAATGCATGTACACAGTTTTCGCTAGTCTGAAGAAAATGAGGACAGAAAAAAAGATATTTCAGTTAAAAATAACACAATTTTATGATGACTTGGATGAAGAAACTCAGGGGAGTTACCAGTCAAATCATTTTTGAGATATTTTTGGGTTTGAAGCCTGGAATAATAGTAACATTGCTAATTGAAATGATTTGTGGATAACAGTTTTCTTCATTTTTGTCTTTTAAGTTTTTGGTGTGTCAGAGGCATTGGAATTAATTGGAAGTTTAGTAATCATCAGCAAGAAGGATGTGTTCAGCCGAAACCGGTTTGGCTCAGTGGATGGAGCACTGGCCTGCCGACTGAAGGGTCCCGGGTTCGATTCCGGTCGAGGGCATGTACCTTGGTTGCAGGCACACACCCAGTAGGAGGTGTGCAGGAGGCAGCTGATCGATGTTTCTAGCTCTCTATCTCTCTCCCTTCCTCTCTGTAAAGAATCAATAAAATATATTTAAAAAAAAAAAAAACAAAAACAAAAAGAAGGATGTGTTCAAGTTCATATAATTCACGGAAGAATGTGGGGGGGGAATGAGGAACCAAGGCAGTGGACACTGTGGACATTCTTAGAGTGTGATCTCCTTGTTTGAGATCTCAAATTTTTTTCATTAAGAAAAGATATAAAGTCTTCTACTGAGAATCAGTAAGAACACTGGGAATAGAAACGTGAGACTATGCCAATTGTTCATGTTCCACATGCCAAGCTTAATTATAAATAGTAGATATAAGATACCACCATCACCAACAAAGCTGGTATTATTAAAATTAGCATTTATTGTCTGCCATTCAGCTAAGATTTTCTTTTTTATTTAATCCTTACAATCTAATCAAGTAGGTATTGTTATTTTCCCCATTTTGTAGATGAGAGGACAAGGAATCAGACTACGTAGGGAAGTTGCCAAAGGTCTCACAGAAAGCAGAGTATACATTTTTTATATGAATTTTGGCTAAACACATGCTTTTACTTTCAACTACCATAAAATATTGATGTACCACAGTTTACAAATATTATGTTTTGCCCTCATTTTAACTGGTGTTTTTTTTCTCTTTACCCTAAATTATGAATGCTGAATATTTCCTACAACCAAAAAATTGGTCAAGTGAACAAATATAGCTGCTTCTCTCTGCCTTGCTCTCTCTAACACAAAATCTCTCTATATATATAAATCTCTTATCTTCCATAGAAGGAAAGAAAATTAGATAAAAGTGTTATAACTTTAAAAGCTCAATGTATATATCTCTTTGAGAATATCTACATGACAAAATTACATAATTTAATTATTTAACTTAGCCATTTCATTGGATAAAAAATATGTTATGTGAATTTCAGTGACATGTGTTCTGGACTAAAAAGTAAATATGTAAGAAGTAAAGTAATATTACTTTCATATTTATCTCCAAGGAGAGAAAAGTTTATATTTAATAGTTAAATATAATATAGCCATTATGTCAGGGATACTAGAAATGTAGAAAGTTTCTTATGTGTTTTTTGTTTGTTTGTTTTGCTCTGGTTACATAAACTTGGAAAGATGCTTCCTGTAGATGATACAGCTGGTCAATTCCACCTCTTCCTTCTTGTAATCTTCAGTAGGGTATATCTACTTGAGAAATTGTACTTTGTAAAGGTTGAGTCCAGATTCTGAAGACAGCCTGTGTGGTTTGAATTCCAGCTACATCATTTTCTTACACAGCCTTAAGAAGGTTTCTTAATCTTCCCTGCCTCAGTTTCCTTGCCTTGGAAATGGAAATTTTAATAATACTACTTATATAATGGATTGTTTTAAGGATCAAATGAGTTAATATATGTTCTGTTTGTAGTGTTTGGAACATACTAAACTTTAACTCTTATTTGCAAAGGAACATTTAGTCATAAATAATGAGTGTGATCAAAACATAGAAAAGAACTCTATAGTAAAGATCCTGAATAGCATTTCCCATAAGATAGTCCTTTGCCCCAGCCCTGCTAGTTCTTCTATGGACTGAGGTTCTGTTTATTACCACATCAGAATGTGCTGCTTGCTTCCTGCTGGCCTCATGCCTAAGTGATAGGCGCTGCTTTCAAGTCACACAAAGTGCTGCAATCTTCCCCAGCAACCAGGTCCCCAGTGAGGACAGGGATCCACCTTGATATATGATAAAAAGACTGAGCAAAGGGAAACTCAGGCCAGGAACGCCAGTCTCTATTTAATGTCCTCAGGATTTGAGCCATAGTGGCAAATGCTTATTTACACTCAAGTCTCATAGTCTAAGAGTATGCCAATTTTATTTTAGTAAGTTATGTGAATATTGATGAAAGACCTGGTCATCTTTAAGTGTTAGAACTTGTATGTTGCATTCTGGGTATTTTATGTAGAACCATAGCATTTGTCTGTCGTCCAAAAGCACTCAATAGAATGAAACCATATCATTTGTGGGATTGAATTTGGCCTGTATAGTATATCTAACATTAAAAGGAATAATCAAATACTATGTGTACTTTTGGAAATATTTACTGCAGCTTAAATGATTTCAGACTAGGGACACTGACAGAATGAATTACAGGAAGGAAAGATCTCCCTTGCATAGATGCAAAAAAATAATCAGACAACAAACAGTTCTTCTTCTTGAATATTTTTGGCTCCTCTTACATTTTTGTAATTCATTTCATAATATAAGATATGAGGATGAGGCAAGACACCTGAGTGAAGAATTTTTCTTTGTTGGAGAGCAACAGCTCTGTCTACACATGGCTGAAGTGCTTCTTTTAGGAGGGTTTTGTTCCAGGGATGGCAGTGAGTGAAAAAAGTGATGTGCAGAGACCTCTAGAGACTGCACTGTTTAACTACATGTAATGCTCTGCAGATGCGGTTCAATGCTGTACTGTAATTGAATGATTCGGGAGCTATAATGCAGCTATAAAGAGAACAAGGTACTGTTCTATTCCTAGTGATGCAGTTAAAATTAGTGTTCTCAAAAGCCTTATGCTTTTGGCTATTTCCCCCTTAATCAGTTAATTAAGATAAAATATGTTTTACATTTGCTCTACTGAAAAAACAATGATTAAACAGATGTTCTTACCAAAAAATAAATTATCAATGTGTGCAGAAAATTTATTTTTAGAAAAATATAGTAAGCATTTACCTGCTGCCATGACATAAGGATATTCTATTTTTCTTACCTTTTATTTGTTTTGGGAGGAAGCTGATGTTTTTCACATTTATTTTTCTTTTCTGATATATGGGACTCCTTTTGATAGCTTGAACTGTGGCTGGAAAACTTCTTTAAATGCCCATTACTAGTCCTATAAGAATTTATTAGAATGAAAATGCCAGTTTACAATATTTCAAACATATTTACAATCACTTATGTCCTCGCATTAGCTATTTTTCCTCTGTTCTCTTAGTTATGAATGTTGAATATTTCCTGCTACCAATAAATAAACAAGTATAGCTGCTCCATTTCTCTCTCTCTCTCTCTCTCTCTCTCTCTCTCTCTCTCTCTCTTTCTATCTGCCTATCTCTCTTTCTCAGACTGTAGTAGTCATTGTTGTATTAGGGTTCCCCCCCCAAAAAAATGAGAACCAATAGGAAATGTGTTTTTATAACAGAGTAATAAACAAAAATGTATATATTATATGTACATAATTATGATCACATACACATAAACACACAGAGAAACATACATATTTGTGTGTTTGTGTGTGAAAGAGAGACATTTATTTTAAAGGATTGGCTCATGCAATTTTGGGGGTTGGCACATCTAAAATCTGCAGGGCAGGCTAACAGACAGAAGTCCCAGGGAAGAGCTGATAATGTAATCTCTAGTTCAAAAACACTCTGGAGGAAGAATTCATTTTCTTTTAGGGAACCTGTATTGTTTTCCTCTTAAGGCTATCAACTAAATAGATGAGGCTCACCCACTTATGAAATGTAATTTTCTTAACTCAAAGTACAATGATTAGTTGCAACTAAAAAAAAAAATATCTTTACAGCAGCATCTAGACTGGCATTTTATCAAAAACTAGGTATTATGACCTTGCCACATCAACCCACTAAGTTGACTCACACACTGAATAATTCTATAACTTTA
Organism: Plecotus auritus; assembly: GCF_963455305.1. NCBI lineage: Eukaryota > Metazoa > Chordata > Mammalia > Chiroptera > Vespertilionidae > Plecotus > Plecotus auritus. The sequence continues at coordinate 50,061,559 of NC_137773.1, read as the reverse complement.
TTCAATTCGACTACTCTAAGTAAACCAATGCAAACCAAAGGTATAATTTAACTACAGAGATGGAAAACAAAGGGTGGACCAGCATCCTCAAAACATGAACACTAACATACACACAGACACATATAGTGATTAGGGATGTTTTTGTATATTTACAGTATAAATTCTAATCACAGTAAAATGTTTCTCACCATGAAGTGAGAAATTAAGTATCTTACAGTTAGAATTCGTTGCTCCCTGATGCTCAGACTACACTTCCAGGAATTTCCTCAGTTGTAGAGAGCCACTCTGCCCAAAGTCATGATCTAGATGGTGGCTCATATCCAATGGCTGGGCAAGGTGGGAGTATAAAGTGTAGTTCAACATGAACAACTCTGAGATGCCATTTCAGCTCCACAGACACTCATGGTATTGACTGAAGTTGTCAGGCATCAGGCCTGAATTTAATTTGACTTGTCTGTTCTCTCCTGCTTCTTCTCACTCCCTCCAAGAGCCTTTCTTTATAAATATCCTGAACACTAAATTCTTTCAGAATCTTCTCATTGAACAAAACCTGCAACAAATCTTGATACTTGACCCACATTTTTGCTTCATATATTTTGAGGTTACATGATTGTACCTGTGCAATTTTATGAATAGCATGCACTTATTAGGTATTATAAATTTTATTATCATACCTAATAATAGACAAACATGTAAATTGACTGCTATGCCCACAGCCAATCAGAGTGAGTATGCAAATTAACCCAACAAAGATGGCGGTTAATTTGCATACATAGGCGCCCAGCAGCCTGGGCCCCAGGAACTTTCTCGGCACCCAGGTCACTCTGAGGTAGGCCCCGCATGGGTTCTGAGCAACCTAGGAAGGGCCTGAGCCAGGGGGCTCCTGGGCAGGGGCGGAGCTGACAATGGGAGGGGGCTGGGGGATCCCTGCCCAGGCCCTGAGGCTTTAGCCCTTGGCAGGGGTGGAGCTGGCAATCAGAGGGAGCTGGGGGGCCCCTGCCCAGGCCCCAATCCTGGGCCAGAGGCTTGGGGCCTAGGCAGGGGTGGAGCTGGCGATTGGAGGGATCGGTGTGAACTACAGAGGAAACACCTTTTCTGACCGCTCATTGGCTAAGCTGCCTGCTTGCCACTGGTAATATTCTTACTAACTTGGGTATAAGAATCCAAAAAGGTGATCTAGGGTTTTTCCACAACATTCCTGGAGAAAAAAACAAAGGTCTGCTGCTGGAGGGCTAAGAAATGTCATATCCTGCCCTAGCCGGTTTGGCTCAATGGATAATGCCTAGGCCTTCGGATCGCAGGTCCGGGTTCGATTCTGATCAAGGGCATGTACCTAGGTTACAGGCTCCTCCCTGGCTAAGGCCCAGGTCAGGGCTCATGCAGGAGGCAACCAATCAAAGTGTTAATCTCACATTGATATTTCTCTCTGTCTTTCCCTTTCTCTTTCACATTCTCTAAAAATCAATGGAAACATATCCTCAGATGAGGATAAAAAAAAAAATAAAGAAGTGTCATATCCTATGAAAGACACATCTTGAAAATGCCTAAAGAAAGTTGTAATTTTTTCATGGTGAAGGGACTGGAGTAGTGTTGATGAAAACACCTTGGTGGGCTGCGATGACTGGCTGCAGCAGCGGGGTGATGGGGCTGGTGCCTTCCCCTAACCAGCCCAGTCGCCTCCCACAAAGGGAGGCCAGACTGCAGCTTAGGCCCTGGGAGTGGGCCTAAGCCATCAGTAGGACATCCCTTGAGGGCTCCCATTATGTGAGAGGGGTCAGGCTGGGCTGAGGGAACCCCCCCCCCCCCCGCAGAGCACGAATTTCGTGCATCTGGCCCCTAGTTATTAAATAACCATCATAAAATCATCTATGGTGATTTTATCTTAAATTATACTTTCGTGAGGTTAATTTTGCTAACTTTGCTTTATTTTTGCTTATGCCTGTTTATTTTTAAATATACTGTACATCTTTTAAAATTGATTTTAGAGAGGAAGGGGGAGAGAGGAAGAGAGAGACAGAGAGAGATAAGAGAGGAAGGAGAGAGAGACATCAAAACATCAATGTGAGATAAATACATCAATCGGTTGCCTCCTGTACATGCTCAAAATCTAGGTATATGACCTGACCAGGAATCGAGCCCACGACCTTCTGGTGCACTGTTGGACGCTCCAAGCAACTGAGCAGGTCGGCCAGGGCTCTCCATTCTTTTAGGTGTGTATTTTCTAGTCAGCCTGGACCTCTTAAAAATGTAATTTGACACTGCTCTTTTATTTTTTTAATTTTTTTCTTTATTGATTAAGGTATTACATATGTGTACTTATTGCCCCCTTGTCTCCCCCACTCATGTAACACTGCTTTTTTAATAGAGTAACTGAAATCCTTTATGTTTACAGCTATAAATTATGTGCTTGGCATTGTCTTTGTCCTTATGTTTCCCTTATTTATTCTTTTTTCCCTACCTCTTTCTATGTGGTGTACGTTTAGTTTTGATTCATATTCTGCAGTGATTTGAGAGGCATATGTCACTATTATTTTTGGCACTGATTAACATCAAGTTTAAAATAGGGACCTCTGCTTTTCAAAGCCTGGCAGACAGTATGTGGAGCAAATAACTTCAAAATCAAAAGAGCATGAGCAGCATGTCTCTGGTGAATTTTAATTTACACTTGATCCTAAGAAACTCATTAAAGGATACGAGTTTTTCAACAGTTCTTTCTTAGGAACATAAGGCAATGAGCAATTTAGATACACAAGAATATTCTACATTTTTTTATCCAAATTTAGTCATTTTAGAATTTTTTGTTTACATTTCTAAAACGACTAACACTAAATTAACTCAAATGTAGTTTGATGTTGAAAGGATTTAGCTCAGTTTGTATGAAGAATCCTTCTTGAAACCAAAATAATTTTACTGAAATCAACCATAGTTTACTTAACAGCACGTTTCGAAAATACTGTGTATGTTTTCCCAGCAAACAAACCATTCAGAACCCACAAATTTGATGTTTCTGCTGACCTTTTCATCAAAAGCTATTTCAAAGAAGATGTAAGAAGATTAGCAAATGATTAGTTTAAACTTTCTATTTTAGTGTAATCAAATAGTTCACATTTCTAGATTGCATTTTTTTTTAATCGACCAGTATTATTTTCTTACTCAGCTCAGCTATTTTTGACAGACAGAATAGTGCAATTTGGGAAGAAGTGGCAAAAGAAGTTTATAATTTAACTATGAGATGGAAAATTATCTCTGCCTCCAAATCCAAGGGGAATTTACAAAGAATAAAATGAAATGCCACATTTTTCAGCCATTGCATAAAAGAACTGGACATGGGGAGCACTTGAGTATTTGCTTTGTCTGTATCCAACTCATTGTTGTATTAAAATATTTAGGAACACTCCAGAGTATAAAATGCATTTCTGACATTATCAGCAAACCACCTTTGTTTACCTATTTCATAATTCTAGTTAATATTATCTCTTTTTTAAAAAAATTTTAATTTTCACCTGAGGATATTTTTCCATTGATTTTTAGAGAGAGTGGAAGAGAGAGGGAAAGACAGAGAGAAATATCTATGTGAGACACATCAATTGGTTGCCTCCTGAACAAGCCCCGACCAGGGCCCAGGCCAGGGAGGAGCCTGCAACAGACGAATGTGCCCTTGATCAGAATCGAACCCGGATCCTTCGGTACGCAGGCCGATGCTCTATCCACTGAGCCAGACCGGCTAGGAAGATATCTTAATATTAAATATTACAATGCATGAACATGTATGTCTTCCCATTTATTATGTCTTTAATTTCTTTCAGTAATGCATTATAGTTTTAGTTGTAAATTTTTCATCTCCTTGATTAATTCCTAATTATTTTATTCTTTCTGATAGTATGTAAATTAATTTTTTAAAATTAATTTTTAATTTTCATATTGTTCATTGTTAGTGAATAGCAATGCAGCTGATTTTTGTGTTTTGACTCGAATTATTCTACTCTACTGAATTTATTAGTTCTAAATTACATGTGTGTACATGTAATCTTTAGAATTTTATACATGTAAGATCATATCATCTGTGCACAGAGATCATTTTACTACTTTCTGTCTAATTTGTATAATTTTCTTTCTTAGTTTAGACTAATTGCACTGGCTAGAAACTCAGGGCTATGTTGAATTGAAGGGGTGGACTAGCATCCTTTCCTTCTTCCTGATCTTAGAGGGAAAGCTCCCAGTCTTTTGGTATTGAGTATCATGTTCACTGTGGGGGTCTTTATTTTTGCCTTTTATTATGTTGAGGTAATTTTCTTCCTTTCCTAGTTTCTTGAGTGTTTTCTCTTTTATCATGAGTGGGTGTTGAATTTTTTCAAATGCTAGTGGTGTACATACTAGTTGTTGCATTTCCTCATCAGGTTTATAATGTCACAGCATCATTGTCATTCAAAAGTGAGTATTCCTACTGCCAGTGTTTACTTTTTACATTCTTCTAACTCTTAAACTCATGCTGACTTTGTGTTTATATCTTTTTTTATTATAACTGTCATTTTGCAATATTATAATCAACAACCCATATTTTCTGGTTGAATTTGTTTTTGCTTGCTGATACAATTCTCTGTCAGAGAAGTCATTTTCTAAAATGACTTACCATATAGTTTTAATTGACAGGATTGTCCCCAAAGCAGTATTTTTTGCTTCAGGAGATTAAGGTACCAAGAGTAGTTGAGAGTAAAGATCCTAAAAAAATATATTCATAATTCTTGGATTTTATCTTTATTTTCAGGAATCAATATGCACGTAATTACATTGAGGAGGGCATTTCCATGCAAGTAAATATTCAATGATTTTGCATTAATGAACATTTCTTATCAACTGAAAATAAAATAATTTGGTGGGGATATTGAATTCTAAATTTGATCCAATTTTGCTTCTCCTGCTTTGAGACCTTGCTGCAATGTTTCTTAATATCTCTTCGCACTGCTGAAAAGTATGATGCTATTCTGATGTTTGTTTCTTGGAAATCTATCTGCTGTTGTTTCCGTGTATTCTCTCTGAAAGGGTTTAGAACATTCTATATTTTTTCTTTAATGTGTAACATTCTACAGTAATTTGTCTAAGTGTAAATTTTTAAAAAATGATATTGCTTGTAACTCAATGCTTAGTGAGTCTCTTGTCTTCTTATAGACTTACTCCCTTTGGGCAGACATATTTTGTGTGTCAACATTGGTATTTCAGTTTTAAAAGCACTTTTTTTATACTCTCTTCCTCTTTTCTAATGCTCTGTCCTTGTGTTAAGTAGATAGAACTTCTTGAATTTCTTGAACATCTTGAAATTCTCTGAAGATACTTAAACACATACATACATATCTCCTTATGGTAACATTGTTTGCCTTTGAAGATAGGATTTTTTTTCTTTTTTTATTCTGGTCTTTCATTCTAAAATTGCACACTTTTTAAAACCTAACTTTTAAGTATGGAGGAATAAAAAGTTTGACTGGAAGCTATATGTTAATAGGCAGAAGTTAGCAACTGCTAACTTTTTCTTTAGTGTCAGATGTTATGATGTTATAACAAAGAGGGCTCTAATAGGAGGTGATTCTACACACATAAACTGCTCTATTTGTATGCTGAGAATGTAATTACTTTTTAAATGAATATTTTGTGTTAGAAAGGAAGACTTTATTTCCATTCTCCCAGTGGTACTTGTGCTTGTGTGTATGTGTATGGGTATATACACAAGAGTTTGTGAGAGAACTAAATGAAAAATTTTAGAACCATACTTACCACTGCCTTCCTTTATAGTTCATAATGATTATTTTATATTGGAGATCTGTGTTCTCACCTCCTTGTCTATACCTCTCTAGAAGAAAGAGATTGTGTGTGTGTGTGTGTGTGTGTGTGTGTGTGTGTGTGTGTGTGTGTAAGATCTGTGGAGACGGGGAAGGTGATATCCGTGTGTTATTAATGCCTCCCTTCAACAATACCATTAGTCTTTTTTTTCTGGAACTATTAAAATGAATTGTGAATATTATATAATAAAAATAAATAGTGGTTTTTCATTAGATGGTACAGTAAATCTACAGTGGCATGAAGAAGATTTTTTAAATGTATTTTTCAAACAGCTCACATAACTATATTTAATGCAAAGAAGAAATTATCTGTCATTTTCCCCCTACAATTGTGTTAAATTGCCAAGAGTGCCTAATTAAACAAAGATCATGGGAATAGCAACACCTCAATCCATTATTTATGCAAACATTTGTAGAGCAGAAAATTGTAAATTAACATTATATCAAGTTTTACAAATATTGTCTCACTCATGTTTACACATCAGCATTAGATTTTGTGAGAATATTGTTAACACATATAATTGAAGATCAGAAGGTTTCCTACTTGGCATGGGAAGTAAAAAATGAACAGACAAGAGTAAGTTATTCTTTATAATTATCTTTTTAAAAATTTTATTAGAATAAATGGTTCAGATAAGTGCAATTCAAGTTTTAGGCCATGTTAATTTAGACTTAATGACTTGTGATAGAGAGTTATTTAAGCCTGTCTATTCCAAATAGCTATATTTCTTTTTGAAAAGCATATTTCAGTTTAATTTCCAAGTAATGAAATTTTAAAATTTGTTTATATATTAACCAAAACTATATTTAAAATATTTTTCCTGGAAACTACTTAAGGAGCTAATCCTAAAAATTGTAATAATAGCAAAAATATATACTTTGACAGCTGAAATATCATTTTATTGTTAATTGAAAAAGTATTTATACTTGGGAGTTCACAGATGTGGAAGGTTGATTATGTGCATTGGTCTAAGCCATTGTATATAGGGGACTTGAGCATTGGTGGATTTTGGTATCCATGGGAACTTTCCAGATACATGCCCCATGAACACCAAGGGACAATTTAAGTTTTGTGGGAGGCAAAGTTTTAAATGGATTTTCACTGAGAGGGGTTTGCATTGTTTGAGGGTCAACTATATATATAGCTACAGTAATAAAAGAGAAACATGCAAATTGACCGAACCTCTGCTACGCCCACAAGCCACACCCACCAGCCAATCAGGAGCGAGTATGCAAATTAACCAAACCAAGATGGCTGCAGCCACAAAGCGAGCAGGAGGCTTGGGTTTTCCCGGCAATGGAAGAAGCCACGCTTCCCACCCACTCTGGCCGGCCCTGACCTCCATTCAAGGCTACAAAGTTTCAATTATAGAAGATAAATAAATCCCAACAAAAATGGCGGCAACCACAGAGCTAGAGAGAGCAGGAGGCTTGGGTTGCCCCTGGCGAGGGAGGAAGCCAAGCTTCCCGCCCCCCCCGGCCTGCCCTGGCCTCTGATCAAAGCTACAAAGTTTCAATTATAAAAGATAAATAAATCCCAGATACCAGGGCCTCTGCTTGGGTCACCAGGGGGCGTGGCCAGCCTGCAAACCACCACAGGCACATCGCCCAGGCTGCCCCATGCCCCAAGGGAACCCCCACCCTGATCCTGGACACCCTTCAGGCAAACAAGCAGGCCCCCACCCATGCACCAGGCCTCTATCCTATCTAATAAAAGAGTAATATGCAAATTGACCATCACTCCAACACACAAGATGGCTGCCCCCATGCGGTCAAAGATGGTTGCCCCCATGTGGACACAAGATAGCCACAACAAGATGGCCAGCAGGGGAGGGCAGTTAGGGGTGACCAGGCATGCAGGAGAGGGCCGTTAGGGGCAAACAGGCTGGCAGGGGAGCAGTTAGGCATCAATCAGTCTGGCAGGGGAGTGGTTAGGGGGTGATCAGGCTGGCAGGCAGAAGCAGTTAGGGGCAATCAGGAAGGCAGGCAGGCAAGCAGTTGGGAGCCAGCAGTCCTAGATTGTGAGAGGGATGTCCAACTGCCCGTTTAGGATCGGGCCTAAATGGGCAGTTGGACTTCCCTCAAGGGATCCCAGATTGGAGAGGGTGGAGGCTGGGCTGAGGGACACACACCCCCGTGCACAAATTTTGTGCACCGGGCCTCTAGTATATATATAGATCTACACTAATAAAAGAGAAACATGCAAATTGACCTTACCTCCACTACACCCACCAGCCACGCCCACCATCTGATCAGAAGCTGGTATGCAAATTAACCCAGCAAAGATGGTGGCAGCCACGGAGCTGGAGTAAGCAGGAGGCTTGGGTTGCCCCCAGCGATGGAAGAAGCCAAGCTTCCCACCCCGCCCTGGCCAGCCCTGGTCTCCACTCAAGGCTACAAAGTTTCAATTATAGAAGATAAATAAATTCCAGATACCTGCTTCCAGCTGGCGCTGGCCTCCGCTCAAGGAGGGGCTGGAAAAAAAAAAAAAAAGAAAAGGAAAAAAGGAGGGGCTGGGAGCCTGGATCACCGGGGGGCATGGCCAGCCTGAAAACAGCCCTCAGCTCCTCACCCAGGCTGGCCACAGTCCCATGGGGTGAGGGTCCCCGCTGGGGGGCTTGGCCAGCCTGCAAACAGCCATCAGCCCCTCACCCAGACTGTCCAGGCACCCCAGTGGGGATCCTCAACCTGAAGGGGGTGTGGCCAGCTTGGAAACAGCCCTCAGCCCCTCACCCAGGCTGGTCACGCCCACCTGGTGGGGACCCTCACCCCATCGGGGCATGGCCAGCCTGCAAACCACCACAGGCCCCTTGCTCACGCCCCAAGGGAACCCCCACCCTGACCTGGGACACCCTTCAGGGCAAACCAGACAGCCCCCACCCATGCACCAGGCTTCTATCTATACTAATAAAAGGGTAATATGCTAATTAGACTGGGAGACCTTCCAGGAGACCTTCCAGACGTTCTTCTGGACAAAGCCATGGTGGAGGGGCCGAGGTAGAGGCAGTTAGAGGCCAAGAGGAGAGGGCAATTGTGGGTGATCAGGCCAGGATGGGACGGCAGTTGTGAGTAATGAGGCTGCTGGGGGGCAGGGCCGTTGGGAGTAAGCAGACCAGAAGGGGGGCCAGTTGGGGGCAAGCAGGACATCATTGGGGGTCAGTTGGAGGTGATCAGGATAGTGGGGGGGGCAGTTTGGAGTGAGCAGGCCAGTAGGGGGGAAGTTGGGGGTGATCAGGCAAGTGGGGAGGGAAGGTGGGGGCGAGCAGGCCAGCAGAGGGGGAAGTTGGGGGTGAGCAGGCCAGCAGGGGGCAGTTGGGGGTGAGCACACTTGCACAGGGGGCATTTCGGGGTGATCAGGCTGGCTGGGGGGGAATTTGGGGGCAAGCAGGCTGGCAGGCAGAGTGGTTAGGGGCAATCAGGCAGGCAGGCAGGAAGGTGTGTGGTTAGGAGCCAGCAGTCCCGGATTGTGAGAGGGATGTCCGACTGCTGGTTGAGGCCCGATCCCTATAAACCAGCAGTTGGACATCCTTCGAGGGGTCCCAGATTGGAGAGGGTGCAGGCCGGGCTGAGGGACACCTCCCCCCCATGCACGAAATTCATGCACTGGGCCACTAGTGTGTGTGTGTGTGTGTGTGTGTGTGTGTGTGTGTGTATAATTTCTTCCAATGAGAAAAATGTATATACAAATAAAACACTATTAAATAATTGATTAAATTTGTGAATGTACCTTTAAGGTAGATAAATGAGATGACTGACATGTGGACATTGTGATCCAATTGTCCTTCAAATATATGCTCTGAATGTATGTTTATCCTATCTAATGAAAGAGTTAATATGCAAATTAACCATCACTCCGTGACACCCACCAGCCACGCCCACCAGTCAATCAGGAGCAAGTATGCAAATTAACCCAACTAAGATGGCTGCGGCCATGGAGAGAGCAGGAGCAAAGCTTGGGTTTCCCTGGCAATGGAGGAAGCCAAGTGTTCCGCACACCCTGGCCGGCCCAGGCCTCCGCTTAAGGCTACAAAGTTTCAATTATAGAAGATACATAAATCCCAACAGAAATGGCTGCCACCACGGAGCGAGCAGAAGGCTTGGCTCCACTCCAGGCTACAAAGTTTCAATTGCAGAAGATAAATAAATCCCAGATCCTAGGGCCTCTGCTTGGGTCGCCGGGGGGCGTGGCTGGCCTGCAAACCACCACAGGCCCCTTGCCCAGGCCGCCCCATACCCCAAGGGAACCCCCACCCTGATCCGGGACACCCTTCAGTGCAAACCAGCTGGCCCCCACCCATGCACCAGGCCTCTATCCTATCTAATAAAAGAGTAATATGCAGATTGACCATCACTCGAACACACAAGATGGCTGCCCCCATGTGGTCAAAGATGGCTGCCCCCATGTGGACACAAGATGGCCACCACAAGATGGCCAGCAGGGGAGGGCAGTTGGGAAGAACCAGGCCAGCAGGGGAGGGCAGTTGTGGGCGATCAGGCCAGTAGGGGAAGGCAGTTGGGAGGAACCAGGCCTGCAATGGAGGTCAGTTGGGGTTGATCAAACCTGCTGGGGAGGGCAGTTAGGGGTGACCCGGCTGGCAGAGGAGGGATGTTGGGGGTGACTAGGTGTGCAGGGAAGGGCAGTTGGGGGGGACCCAGGCCTGCAGGGGAGAGCAGTTGGGGGGTACCAGGCATGCAGGGGAAGGCAGTTAGGGGCAATCAGGCCTGCAGGGGAGGGCAGTTAGGGGCAATCAGGCTGGCAGGAGAGCAGTTAGGCATCAATCAGGCTGGTAGGGGAGTGGTTAGGGGGTGATCAGGCTGGCAGGCAGAAGCGGTTAGGGGCAATCAGGAAGGCAGGCAGGCGAGCAGTTGGGAGCCAGCAGTCCTGGGTTGTGGGAGGGATGTCCGACTTCCCGTTTAGGCCTGATCCTACCGGGATCGGGCCCAAATGGGCAGTTGGACATCCCTCGAGGGGTCCCAGATTGGAGAGGGTGGAGGCTGGGCTGAGGGACACCCCCCCACCCCCGCCTGGTGCATGAATTTCATGCACTGGGCCTCTAGTCTTCATATAAGAAGACAATAAATACAATCTGAATTATAATCATATAGTCTTGTTTTATTAATATCACAATTATAATATAAGAGGACTGTTAGATAAGGGGAGATATTTTATTTTTTATACTGTGATTTTAAAGTTGCAGTTGTTTGCAGAGAAACAGGAATGAAAATAGATTTTCATGTAACAAAATAGAACTAGTCAACAGAAATGAAAGATCTTGGTGCTCCTATCTCTATTTCCTTTGTCTCTTTCCACTGGAGCCTTTGTAGTCATTTCCCTAGGCTGATAAAGTACTGCATTTCTCTTCAGTTTACTCATTCTTTAATCTTGGGATCTTGAATTACCTCAGTTTTCTGGTA